>NC_090921.1:10598149-10905294 GCF_040938575.1 Ambystoma mexicanum | reverse complement strand
TAGAAGGGTGTTTGTCCGGTGCTTGAATGCAAAGAATTGTTATATGCATATTCGGCTATCCATAGTAGGTCTTTCCAGTTCCTTTGTTCGTGGTGCAGCATGCACCGTAAATATTGCTCGAGTGTCTGATTGGTTCTCTCGGTTTGGCCGTCCGTTTGGGGATGGTGACTGGTAGATAGCCGAACGTCGATCTGTGCCATTGCACAACATTTTTTCCAGAAGTTTGAAACAAGCTGGCTGCCTCGATCAGAGACCAGAACCGAAGGGAAGCCATGTAGCTTAACCACACCCTCCAGGAACACTTTTGCTAAAGTGTCTGCGTCTGGGAGGCCTTTGAGAGGAATAAAATGGGCCATCTTCGAGAATAAGTCCACAACTACAAGGATGGTGTTGAACCCTTGGCTTGGAGGTAGATCAGTGATGAAGTGAAGGGAAAGAGTGTGCCATGGAACTGGAGGAATGTCCAATGGTTGTAGGAGATCAGATGGTTTTTGTTTCTGTGATTTATTTTGTGCACAGACACCGCAGGAATTAATATACTGAATGATGTCCTTACACCAGGTAGGCCACCAAAAGTTCTCTTTCCCTTTAGCTAGGATTTTGGCGATCCCAGGATGCCCTTCGATCAGTGAATCATGATAGTTTGAAATAATATGCTGTTGTAATTCCTTCTTGGGTACATATAGGCGATCCCTAAAAAAGGGTAGATGGTCCTTGATGGTATGTTGTTCTCCTTGAGTTTGCCATGCGAGGTAGGCATCAGGATTCATTGTCCATAGGATTTCTTTTCGTAGTTCTGCTTGTGTTAAGGCTGTCGTGATACCCAAGAGTTTGTCTTCAGGTATAATAGGTACTGGGTCTGGAGTTGTATATACTATTCCATCTATGCCCATTTGAGATAAGGCATCTGCCTTTCCGTTTCTGACTCCTGGTCAAAATGTGATTACATAATCATACTCGGCGAAGAAAAGGGCCCACCGTAATTGGCACGAGGACTGGGCCTTGGCTGTTTTGACATATTGCAGGCTTCGGTGGTCTGTGATGACTGTAATGGTGTGTCTGGCCCTCAGAAGGTAGTGCCTCCAGGCTTTAAAGGCAGATTTGATAGCCAGGAATTCCTTGTCCGTGATGTCATAATTAAATCTCTGGAGGTGAGAACTTTTTTTACCAGAAGGCCACAGGATGTAGCTGGCCAGTTTCTGGGTCTCTCTGTGAAAGGACAGCCCCCACTGCGAGACTGGACGCATCAGTTTCAACGACATAAGGGAGGTCTGGCCGAGGATGTCTCAGGATTGGAGCGGAGGTAAACCTTCATTTAAGTTCCTGAAAGGCTTCTTCTGCTTCTTCGGTCCAAGCACACTTTTTATTGTTTTTTCGTAATAGTACTGTGATCAGGTGCACAACCTGAGAGAAGTCTGGGATGAACCGGTGGTAGAAGTCTGCAAAGCCCAGCATGCTTTGTACCCCTTTCAGAGACGTCGGTGAAGGCCATTTCAGAATGGCATCTACCTTGTGCACGTCCATTTTGATGCCTCCTGGAGTAAGGATAAAACTAAGAAATTCTACTTCGGTGACGTGAAAATAGCATTTTTCAAGCTTTGCAAACAAGCAATGTTGACGGAGCTTGGTAAGGACTGAACGAACGTGCCTGAAATGATCTTGTTCCGAGGCTGAGTATACTAAGATGTCGTCTATGTACACTAAGGCGCACACATCAATTAACTCCCTTAAGACGTCATTCATGAAATACTGGAATGCCGCAGGAGCATTGCATAACCCGAAGGGCATGACTTGATATTCAAACAAGCCGTACTTAGTACGGAAGGCGGTTTTCCATTCATCTCCTTTTCTGACTCGGACCAGGTGGTACGCTCCTCGAAGGTCCAATTTGGTATAAATCTGGGCATCTTTAACTTGGTCTAGCATCTCCGGGATAAGTGGCAAGGGGTAGCGGTTCTTCACAGTGATCTGGTTCAATGCGCGATAGTCAATACAGGTTCTCAAGTCTCCTTCCTTTTTCGGTACGAAGAACAAAGGACTGGCTGCGGGGGACTTCGAAGGACGGATAAATCCGTTTGCAAGGTAATGGTCTAAATAGGATTTCAAATGAAGGTTTTCCGGTTCTGTGAGAGCGTAGATCCTGCCGCAAGGGATTTGTGCACCAGGAACAAGGTCGATCTGACAGTCATAGTGCCTGTGCGGTGGTAATGTATTGGCTTGGTCCTTTCTGAAAACATCCTGGAAATCATGGTATTCACTTGGCAAGGTATTAGTTGCTCCCAGGGTTGATATGTTGCTCCGGGAGTCATGGGGATACAGACGCCAGGTTTCTCCTCTTGGTAATAGCAGGCAGGGGAGCAGTCACTGGAGAAGGTTAATTTTTGTGCCCGCCAGTCTATCAAAGGATTGTGAGCAACCAACCATGGCATCCCTAGTATTAGCCTGAACTGAGGTGCCTTGATGAAATCTAATGAAATAGACTCCCGATGTCCGTCCTGGCACAGCAAGGTTACCTTGGCTATGCACTGGGTTACTAGTCCGGAAGCGATTTCTGTCCCATCCACGGTGGTTACCTTGTCCATAGTTGGCTTAGAACACAAAGGAAGCCCCATCTCTGCTGCCAGTTCTTGATCAATATAAGTTCCAACTGCTCCGCTATCGATGTATGCTTCAACAGCATGCATTCATGACGACTGTTGGTGGTTAATTAAGATCACTGGTATTGCAAAGTGCGAGGTCAGCAACTCTTTCTTCTCACTCGACAAACTGCCCTCTATATTTGTCGAGCTTGGTAGTTTTCCGATTCCTTAGCTTCATCCTTCGCTGTGGCCCGACTGTTCTTCTTGGGGGTTTTACTGGACAGTCCTTCAGGAAATGTCATGGTTTCCCACAATACAAACAAAGCTGTTGTTGTCTTCTTTTGTCCCGCTCTTGTTTTGTTAATGGGAGCCATATCACTCCAATCTGCATGGGTTCTACAGCATTTTCAAGTACATGGGGTGTGTTTTCCCTTGGTCGAACAGACACGGTCCGAGGGTCGGTCTTAGACCGTTCTGCCTTTCGGTCCTGCAACCGGTGGTCTAGCTGCACGACCAGATGTATGAATTCTGCACAGTCTCTGGGTGGATCAACCACCTGGGCTAAGATGTCCTTTAATTCGCCTCGTAAGCCTCGATGGAATAACGTGGTTCTTTTGTTTTCTGGCCACCTAGCTTCGGCAACCAGTCTGTTGAAGGTAGCAATGTACGTTAACAAGTCCTGATTCCCCTGTCCGAGGGACAAGAGTTCATTGTCTACTGCTTGTTTATGGGTATGGCGAGCAAAAAGTTTTTCCATTTCTCTCGGGAACCCCCCAAAGTCATGTAATAGAGGATCGTCATGGGTTACCAACCGCACCGACCAATCTGCTGCACTACCACTCAGGTATGATAAGACAAAAGCTACCCGAGCTTGGTCGTTTGGAAATGATCCAGGCCTACAAAGAAAATGAAGGCGGCACAGATTGATGAATGCCGCATACTTCCGTGGGTCGCCTGAGAACCTTTCTGGTGGTGCCAGGGGCACTGTTCCAGGTAACGTGATCTGTACCGGAGAGGGTGGTATGGCAGGGTTTTGCATCGTTCAATTGCTTCCAGGTAGAGGCGTCTGTCCTGCCTGTGATTGCAAGTATTGCCTGCTAATCTCTTCAGTGCGTTCTTTGGTCACTATTAGGTCTCTCCAGAGGACAATAGTCTCTTGTCTGGCAGAATGAACCTCAGCACTAAGCTCTCCTAGTAATTGGGCCAATTGGTCTATTTCTGATGTCTCCATGGCACCCAGGTGGATTTGTTATGGGAGGCTTCGCGTTCTGTTACGCTCACCTGGTATCCAAAGGGACGCCACCCAGCCGGGTTACTCGCTGGTATGCTTCTCAGCTTTGCCCTGATGTGGTCTGTGGGGAAGGTTCTGCCTTGTGGTAGAATTAGGCATGCTCTCCGTCCTGCCTTCTTTGCAGGGGCGCATTGTCTTCCATGGGCGAGTGCGGTCCAGTTACTTCACTGACGCCGGCCCGTTTGATATTGCTCAGGTAGGTCTTAATGCTTTTCTTTATTTTTTTTACTATCCTGCATGCCTTTCTTTGTTTAAAATGTCTCTTTTTTCTCCCTTAGGTATGCAGAGCTTCAGCGCGGCGAACTGGCTTGCTTGAGCCCCGCTGGTAAATGTTGGCGCATTAAGAGCGCTATGATGCGGGAAGTAAGCGCTATGCGCAGCGCTGCGAAGTCTTGCCTTTGCTAACCTGTGTTTTCCTTCCTTGTAGGTCGCGGTGTTCTACAGCGCAAGTGGAATGTCCGGAGTGGTGCCAGCCGAGAGGTGACCAGCCAGGTAAGCCTTTTGAGCAGTTCGTAATTTGTAAATGTCTCTACTGCTTTCTTTAATGTTGCCACTATCTTCCTCTTTCAAGGAAGTCCGGAGGCATGCAGATTCGAGGAAGCTGTTCTCAGTAGCTGTGAGTGTTTTAACATGAAGACTGCAGGTGAGATGCTGCTGCTAATGATGTTCCTTTTGTCTCCTTGCAGGTTCTGCTTCTCCGAAGTTCGAGGGAATTGCTAGACACGGTGAGTGTCACGTTGCAAGCTGCAAAGTAACGCGAAGCGTTTTGTCTTGCTCGGGTGTGGTTTAAATAGCCCCAATAAAATAGTCCAGGAAAAATAGTCCCTAGGCTACCACACCCAAAACACTAGACCGCATAGCTTGGGTCTTAGGAACCAAGCTATGTGGATGCTTCCATGTTGGCTGACAATAATAAAGTAGTTCCCAAGCATATTGTGTATTCATGGTGAATGAGCCTGGCACCATTGGCACCAGGACTGGCCCCATGAGGGCTTTTGAAGAGGATGCCAGGCTCTAGAGGCCCAAGTCCTGACTCCACCTGGCCAATGGGTTTGCCAGAGGGGGTTTTGGGTGAGGGTCGTGACAGCCTATTATTCTTGCAGCGACACAGTTTTCCATTCCCGCTTCATGGATTCTGGCTTACTAAATTCATTATACCAATGTCCAGTTGCTATACAATGGCGGATTCGCCTGCACTCTATTCACTACTTGTAGCTAGTTTCTATGATGACTTAATCTATCTTGCGTTTCAGCATCTGTACATGTATTGAACTTCTGTTTTCTTCAACATATTGGTTATTGCGTAGTTTTCTTCTTGTCTACGTTGATAGTTCATTTGACCTCTTGCGTCATCATTGTCCTCCTGGACTCATACCTTGTCATACTTCTTTATCTCGAGACATCGTGCACAATTCTTTATGATGTCATCAATTCATTTGTTAGCTTGTTTTCATACTCCTTCGGGTTTTTCCTCCTGTAGGTTATCATCACCTCGAGGGTACATTCAGTAAAGTTGTCTCAATGGGCATCTTCTTTCAAACACTCACTGCAGTATTGGTATCATGGCTGGCGTTAGCCATGCCACAATCTCATGTTTCCAATATACGGGAGGTAGGAGGCGGGATAACCTGCAGTTGCACACAGTTGCTCCTCTACAATTGTAAACAAATGGGAATTAGGTCTGGATCACTGAGATTTTAAGCATTTGGTTCTAAAGAGAAGCATGTTGATGACGTGAGCACGAAAACCATGCATTACAATTGGTCGGTCGTGCGATATGTTATTTCTGATTTTTATATTTAACTCACAATGAAGGTTCATTTCATTACTAACAAAATCCTTCCACAATACGATGTAAACCAGTGGATTTCATCAACATTGAGACAGCCTTTCAATCTGCCCATTTCCTATTTTCCAGGTCCAGGTAAAACAAGAGGTTAATGTTCCTAGAAATAACTGGTAATTCACATTAGATTTAGATATGAACAGGAAGAATGCTGTCTAATGAAGAAACCTTTGATAATTATTTTAATCTTGCCTTGAGAAAAGGGACAGCGCAACAACCAACACCACTGGCGGACCTCTAAGATAATCTATTTCAAATATTAGTTTTGTGGGCTATATTAAAGGCCCACGACAAAAATCCCTTTACCTCAAAACCGCATGGAAATGTTGCGGAAAAACCGCTGTGCTTTTCATTCCATGGCGCAGATGTGTGGCGAGCACTGAATACAAGAATGCCACCAAAAGAAATGCTCTGCATTATTTTACCTCCATTTTAACCATCTGAAAATGACCTATATGCAGAACGGCACCACATTTGCTGTTCTGTTTTCTGAATACTGAAGCTGCACACATGACATCTGAGACGGCTGTGCAATTTGCTCATGATTTCATGTTTAAAACATCACAAAGTTGTGCTCTTCAAGAAAGCCCACCCTGGCATGCTTTAATTCTGCTGAGTACCAAGAAATGAGGCAATACATTTCCAGACAGCTGATCTACTGGGAAATCACTTTAAAGGCAAAGAATTTGGATTTCCTCTTAAACACGGCTTGTGTTTTCTTTTGCTAGAAACCATCGCGCACAAGTTGCAGTAAATGAAAGGAATAAAGCGATGTTTCTTTCTCATGTCAATTTCAAAGAGATGTTGGCAGTATATCTTTATGTGTCCCAAAACTGACTGTATCTGTAAAAGTCCTCCAGAAGGCAAATTGAAGTGAAAATATGTGCGGCAGAAGCTGCATTTCTGAAAGTGACATAAAAGAAAAATTCACCCATGTGTAAAACAGTGTTTTTGCCAAGCAGGAAAATGCCTTTTGAAAGTAAAATGTTAAATGATGCCCTGTGTTTGCACAGAAATGTGATTGAATTGGGAGTTTGCTCTAAAATGTACATGATATTTATTCCCAAAAAGACTTGGTTTCTGTTAAAAGAAAGAAAAAGAAAAAAATTGGAAAACCCACAGAACAGGCTTGGTTCGGGCATTTACTTCAAAGATGCCCTGCCTCCCATGGGAACAGAATTACCTCCCCAAGTGGACCAGCCCCTGTGGGCACATGAGAGGGGCCAAGGTGTGGAAGTGCGCAGCCACGGCAGACTGTCCGACATCTCTACAGAACAGAACAAAAGAACCAAGGGGAGCTAGCATTTCACTAGGAGGTGTGAGTTCCTTTGACATCCCTCTCCAGCCCCGTCTGCCTGGATTCAAAGTGCGTCATGGAAACACTTTGTTCAGACTGACAATTTGTCTGTGAGGATTTGAAGGACAGTCCACGCATGTGACAAATCCAGCCCATTTGATTTGAAAGAACTTGTCATATTAAGACATTTCTCCCAATGCCCTGAATAAACAGTAATGTTATATTATGCCAGCGTTTTAGGAGAGTAATGGACAAACCGAAAGAGACTAAGCACTTGTTCCTACCACCTGGTGAACTGGAATGGCAGGAAAAATGTATTTCTGTGTGAAGTATAAATGATACAGACATACAACTTGGTGAAAATGTGTGAAATATGAGGGGGCCTATATGTAGCCATATGCAGAATTCTAGATATTATGGATCTCCTAAAAATGGCAAAATTGTGCCCAAAAGCGATGATACCATGCACAGAGTTGGCAAACAGATTGTCTGATTCCCTGTTAAATATGGACTATGCATATCTGTTTCTGTTATGATCACTGGCCCAAACACACAAACCCTACACCCCCAGGTGACGGAGGTAAGGAAAAATGCCATACTTAATTGTCCCTTTGGGACAATCAAGCATCGGGGACCCAGCTGGACTCAGTCCTGGCGCCTTTGGTGCCAAGCTCATGAACAGATATGAGCAGATACATTATTTTGGTGTAAAGTACTTTATTACATTCACAGGAACTGTTCACATGCATTCAGTCCGGGCGTGGCTGCTGAAGAACTGAGTAGCACATGCAGCATCATTTGGGAGTGGAAGGGCGTGGCCTAAAAGCCAATGCTAAGGGGGCGTGGCTGGGGCTAGGCTATATAAGCCCTCCCAGCCTTCATGCAACATTCAGCTGAAAGGCCCAATAGCCTTCTGTCCAAGGTACTTAGGGCCCTATTCCATTAAAACCATGATACATCCTGCAGCCATGAAATTAGAACTACCTCCTAATATGTGAATCCATCCAGTATTCCATGTTTCACTTCTCAAACCAATGAAACCAAGTACTCGAAACAAAAACCACTGGAATCTGACATCATAGAAGGAGAACCAGAATATGAGGTCAAAACTATTCTAGACTCCAAAGTAGTGCAGTCTAATTTGTACTACCTCATACCCTGGAAAGGGTATGGACCCCAAGAACGTACCTGGGAACCCAGTGAGTTGGTTCACGCTTCGCGACTGATTAAACAATTCGACCATAACACTCCCACCAAGCCTGGACCAGGAGGAAGACCAACCATGAGAGGAGCCTTGAGGGGAAGTGCTGCCATGATCACTGGCCCAAACACACAAACCCTACACCCCCAGGTGATAGAGGCAAGGATAAATGCCATACTTAATTGTCCCTTTGGCACAATCAAGTACCAGGGACCCATCTGGATTCAGTCCTGGCGCCTTTAGCGCCAGGCTGATGAACAAATATGAGCAGGGACATTATTTTGGTGTAAAGTACTTTATTACATTCACAGGAACTATTCACATGCATTCAGTCCGGGTGTGGCTGCTGAAGAACTGAGTAGCACGTGCAGCAACATTTGGGAGTGGCAGGGTGTGGCCGAAAAGCCAATGCTAAGGGGCGTGGCTGTGGCTAGGCTATTTAAGTCCGCCCAGCCTTCATGCAAGCGCTTCGTGTTATTCTGCCTTAAGGCTGTGTAATGCTCACCGCCGCTTGGGTGCAAATTCACCTTGGAATCCCGCTCCAGTGATTCAACTTACCTGGAATCTGTCCACTTCTGCAACCTCGCTATTTACCTGGGAACCTGTTTCACCGGCAGCTCCTCTACTCACCTTGGGACCAGTTCTCGCCTGCAAACACCTCTGCAGTGCCTGGCACTCACCTTCCATCTCTGGACCTCCCGAGAAGCGAATCCTGGCCGTGACACTGCACCTCGCCGCTTAGCTCATCTATGGATGCCACCTGCAAGGAGAAACAACAGACAAAGGTTAGACTTTACCGAAAACCTTCAGTTTATGGTTGCGCTCATTGGAAACCTTGCTCTTACCCTTAAACCAGCTCTCACCGGTGGTCAGAATTTCGCGGATCCTTTTTTCTTCATTCTGGCCGCATATCAAGCTATAATCAACAAAATCCATTGGAGGGCGCAAGCATCACATATGATGCACTCTGAAAAAATACACCCTAAATATTTTTTTTACAAGCAAAGTGGGGTTCAAATGAACAGGGGTGTCCTAAAACATTAAAAAACACAACTTATTTTTCTGCCCTTGAGTTGAAGGTCAAGCTATTAGGTTGACCTTTGATCCATATATGTAGGGCCTCATTACACGGTAGGCGGTAAGGGTTTACCGGTACTGGTATTTCACCGGTACCGGTAAATCCTTACCGCCTTACTACGAGGTCCCTTTTCGGGTTGGGGAATTTAACGCCTGTTTTTTGCAGGCGTTAAAAACCAACCCGCAAAGGGACCCAGGGAGCTAATTACGGTACATTGCAATTTGCGGTACCGTAATTAGCACCTTCCCCATTCCCATTATGCCCTATTGGGCAAAAATGGGAATGGGGAAGGGCAATAGTGGAAGGGAGAATTACCGCCCCGCCAAACTTGGAATGGGGCGGTAATTCCCCTTTCCACCAAGGCGGTGCCGGTATTTTACCGGCATGAACCATGGCGCTAATAGCGCCATGGTTCTCCGCCTACCGTGTAATGAGGCCTGTAGTGTTTGGGTTGCATATATGACATCTCGGTTACAAATGTGATGCTTTCCCGAAATGAGCTGATGCATATATGCAACAAAATAATAATAATTATTTCTGTGCATTTTGTAAGCATTTGGAGATATACATTCAATGCAGCTTGTTCTAAAACCACTGAATACAGTCTTTCTTTTGCATTTTGTGCATTTCTCACAAATATTTTGAACATTTTCGCTGGTGACACAGAGAGAAAATTGTGTTTTTTTCTGTGAGGGAAGCACTTTGAGCGCTAAAAATTAATCTGTGAGCTCACTAGTAACATGCCATTGAAGCCATCCAATTTAAATTCAGCAAACATGAAATACATTTTGAGGCTCCAAGGTGGACAAACTCAAAATGTTACACAACACAGAGTTCCATGGCATCGGACCTAAAAAGCCTTTTGACACAAAAAGTTGATTTGTTTTGTTCCAGTGCACATTTATAACATTTGCAGATATACATTCATTGCAGATTTTTCTAATTCCCCTGATCAGTCTTTTTTTGCATTTTTCATAAATATTTGGAAAATGTTTGCACTTTGCGTGAAAGCTGGCAGATAAAAATGAGTTTTTATCAAAAGGTGACTTCCAGAAATCCTGATCTTTGACTCAAGTACAGAAAGAAAGACACACAGAGAAACATTTGTTTTTCCTGGCGAAGGAAACACTTAGAGTGCTGAAAATGCATCTGTGAGCTCACTAGTAACATGCCATTGCATCCATCTCATTTAAATTCAGCAAAAATGAAATACATTTTTGAGGCTCCAAGGGGGACAAACTCAACATTTTTCACAACACAGAGTTCCATGGCATTATACTGAAAAATCCCTTTGACACAAAAATGTGATTTGTTTTGTTCCTGTGCACATTTTTAACATTTGCTGACAATTCATCTGTGAGCTCACTAGTACCATGCCATTGCAGCTATCCAATTTATATTCAGCAAATATGTAATACATTTTTGAGGCTCCAAGTGGGACAAACTGAAAATGTTACCTGACACAGAGTTCCATGGCATTGGACCAAAAAAGCCCATCGACACAGAGATACAGATGTGTTTTTCTTGGTGAAGGAAACACTTAGAGTGCTGAAAATGCATCTGTGAGCTCACTAGTAACATGCCATTGCAGCTATCCAATTTAAATTCAGCAAACATGTAATACATTTTTGAGGCTCCAGTGGGGAGGAACTCAAAATGTTTCCCAAAACAGAGTTCCATGGCATGGGACCGAAAAAGCCCTTCATCACAAAGAGATGAATGGAACGGGGGTGTCCTAAAAAATTTGAAAAAAACACTACTTATTTTACTGGGCTTGAGCTAGCATACTCTGTTAAGCTGCAAATATGCAAAATGAAGGTGTACTGATGTCAACAGATGTCGGTGTCAGAATCAGTCTTCAACAGTGAACCGAGCAATAAGGCCTTAGACTGGAAATTTCAAATTTTCAAAAAAAAATAGGTTGTATAAACAGGTTAGATACATATGCGGGACACTCCATCAACACCAGTGGCGGGTTCTGAGTTGTACTAATGCCGTCAAAAACACAAAAACTGTATTTTGCCTTGACATGAAAGTGAGTTACTTCTTGGTAAAAACGCCATATATAACCAACAAAGTAAGAAATTAAACAGTTTAAAACACATAAACTGGAGTCGTAAGCTCTCAGGAAAACCTGTTATTCCAGTTGCCAGCTATTAAACTCCTCCAAGGAAGGGAGATACACCCTAAATCCAGGACACATAGCCCCAAAGTGCCAGCTTGAAAAACTTTGTATGGGACAGGACAATAAAAGTTGACATGATCATTTGACATTCGTCTGTGCTCCAGGCTGGGACAATAGCAGTCCTGGGACACTCCCCTATCAAGTGTGCAGAGGCAATAAAACCTTAAATTAAGACTGGAAACCCCCTTGCCTCTAAGGAAATGATAGCTGCTTGCAGTTGGAGGAAGAAAAAAAAACAGGATCAAGTAACAAAGGGACTGCCTTTTGGTGCCAGAGACTATGTTATAAAGAAACTTTAAAGACTTTTATTTCTGTAGCAAGAATTAGCAGAAATGTAAAAGTTTGCAGTTTGTTCATCTAATTTTGTGGGCTATCTTTTAAAACTTGGTAGAACTCATTGCCGTATGGGGAACAGAAGTTACAAAATATGACAGATTCTAAGGAAAGTATTGATGTGGCAAACATGAACTTTTGTACATACATCCCTGGGGAAAATTCACATTTGTGTATAAAGTTGTGGAATGTTAGGCCAAATCTTTAATGTGTAAAATTACCAAAATGTGTCAGAAAGGTGAAACAAAGTCGCACAGACCTGAGGATTGGATTGAAATATGATGCACAGAATATGTGCATTGTGTGTATAATTTGCCAAGAGATTGCAAGTGAAGAAATGTATGTTTTTGGCAAAATCAGATTTTAAGTAAAGTAAATGTGGGAGTGTTGGGACCTTGTAAAGCTCACTTCATAAACCTGACATCATCCCCTTAGAAATCCAACCAACTGAGGGCGAGGCGGAGACTAGCTCCCCTGCCCAATACAAGTAGTTTAGGGGTGGGCATAGTTAACCCTGCCCAGCCTCTACCTTGATGATGTCATTTGGCATCATTAATAAGGGTCCCTGATAAGACACACACACACACACTGATTCCTGATTTCCTATGCCGGCGTCCTGTTCCTCTCTGTTCCTGTCTGTTCCTGTCTTCATCTTGCATCTATCCATCTAAACTCCAGATCCCAACCACAAGGCCCAGTATTGCTGATCCTGCTTCAGCTAGGATTCAATTCTAAAATAATACCAATTACCAAGGGAAACGCTGTGGTGTTTTGGGAAGCATCCTGAATTAACCTGGCTTGCCACTCACTGCATGCTGCTGCCATCCTGCTACCCTGATGAGCTATATTATCCAGTAACCAGAATTGCCACTCCAGAAGAACTATCCTTTGTTATCCAGTCCTGCCCAGCTGTCCATGCCCACTGATTTTGCTCGGAGGTCCTTTCTTAGACCAGATCCATGTGGTGATCCAGAGCACTGACTGGTCAAAATTCAAACTAAAAAGTGGACTGTGAGTATCAATAGGGACCATAGAAAACCGCAGCCTAACTTGCTAGCCTTGTCCTTAGTTCCACTCTCTAAGTCATCCTATCCTTAGTCCGATAAGTTGTAAAATGTCACAATCATTCTTGCTACCCTGCTTTTTATTCCTTGTGCTAGCGCCAACATCTTTAATAATTTGGTCTTGTAAAATCCTAAACTATTAATCCTGTTTGAGTGAAACAAGTAATATATTTTTGAGGCTTCAAGGGGGACTAACTCAAAATGTTACCAGACACAGAGTTCCATGGCATCGGAACGAAAAAGCCCTTCAACACAAAGAGATAGAAATGTGTTTTCCTTGGCAAAGGAAACACTAAGGGGCCAATTCATGGAACAAATGTGTGCCGAAAAAAGGTGCGCAAGCTGGCGCAAGCGTGAAAAAGGAAGCGCATGCGCACGCGTGTGATTCATGGAAGTCCCTGCGCGTGTTTTTCTCGGGATGTGTGCCAAACCTGTGCGTGAAGCACATGGGCGCACACATCATTGCAGCATCCCGAACGCTGAGCGCAACGCGCACAGGGAAAGCGCACAACATCCGCGCACATACCAAAAAGGGGGTGGGACACGGGGCGTAACACACGGAATGGGAAACAACACGTGAAAAAGAAGACATAACTGGGGAAGTACTGCAGGGAAATACACAGAACGCCCACACGCACGCGAACAACTTATATTCATGGATTTGAATACGGGAAACAAGTGCACGCTAAAAGACGCGCACAGGCATCAACACGTCCACCACAGGAAGGCAGGAATAAGCGTCCCCGCACACAGTATAAAAGCAGGCACAAACAACAAACACGAACATACCGCTACGATGAATGCCCCATTTGTCGCAGCACTGATCGTGGGACACCGCAAGAGGAGGAGAATAGCCAGGGCCCACATTTTCTCCCCCCGGACTAGCCTTTTTGGGATGCCTGACGACCAGGTCTATGGCAGGTATAGGTTTCCACCCAGTATCATCCTAGACCTGGTCAGGGAGTGGGAAGATGACCTTACATCTCCCACCCTCTGCTCCCAAGCATTGAGCCCCTTGGAGAAGGTGCTCAATGTCCTGCATTTTTTGGCCCCTGGGTCATTTCAGCGGACTACTGCCATAGTGGGGGGATCTCACAGGCCATGCAGTCACGCTGCCTACACCAGGTGTTGGCAAACATGACTGCGCACCCCTTAGTCCACAGGCACATATACATGCCCAGAACACCCGCAGAAAGGCAGGCCATTGTCCAGGACTTTTACAGGGTGGCACACTTCCCCAAAGTGCTTGGTGCCATAGATTGCACCCATGTGGCCCTACGTCAACTTAGGGACACTGAGCACATCTACCAAAACCGCAAGCACTGGCATTCCATCAACGTGCAGGTGGTATGCGATGCCAAGGGAATCATAACCTCTGTCTATGCAAACTACCCTGGCTCCACCCATGACAGTTTCATATACAGAATGTCCGCCCTGAGCCGGGCCCTGGAAGCTGGGCAGTATGGCGACACATGGCTCCTAGGTGAGTACAAATGACCGTGCACATGCATGCATGTCACACACAGCCAAATACACAAACCCCAATAATCACAACCATTATCACCTCTCCAGGGGACAATGCCTACCCTCTGAGCAACCACATGATGACGCCAATCCGGAACCCCACAACACCACCCCAGGTAAGATACAACGCTGCCCATATTGCAACCAGGGCCATAGTGGAGCACACATTCGGAGTACTCAAGTCACACTTCCGCTCCCTTGACGGCTTGGGCGGGCAGCTACTCTATGCACCCCCAGTAGTGTGCAGGATCATTGTGGCAGCATGTGTCCTGCACAATGTTGCGACACGGCAGGGCGTACCGGTGGACATGGTGGTGCCCCCACATCCCCAACCACAGGCACAGGCGCTGCCAATGGGAGGGGATAGGGCACGTGGCGAGGCAGCCCGGACCCAGCTTGTGGCCACATTTTTCACCTAAACTCCCACCCCTGCGGAGTGCACACAGGCCTGGCACATACCAGATGACAATCGATGATGACAAAGAGACAGTCAACTGTCACAACCTTACCATGGAATGTTGCCATGGAAGTGCCACATTGTGTGCATCCCTAGATACTGAAACCTAACCAATCCTGTGTGACCAAAAGGTACACATGCAAGGTGTGTATCACACAGACCTGCAAAACTGGCCATGACAATCACAGGTATGTCACACAAAGCCACCAAAACCACAACATGACATGGCAAGCAATAGCAAAACACCAACAGAATAACAATAATGTACACATTGACATGTGAAAATGCAAAGTGGCGTCAGACAATGATGCCTGACATGGAATCAGATGAAATGACTGACCAACAACCTCCCACACAAAGCAAGTCATACCCAAATGCATAACCACAGTTGTAGCTTGAACATAACAATGAATCCCTGTTCACATGCACATTGTGAACGGCAAAATAAACACTGCATAGTACATGTGCTGTGTCCAGCTCCTGCAGCACACTGCTCAGCAAACAGCATAGTGACCAGCCATTGTGTGTGATGCACACCCTGAGCATCACATGAAAACGACAAACTAAATAAAAAAACAAATCACGCATGTACAGGATCCACAAATGGTCATAGATCATGTGCTGCAGGGACACAGTGGTCCCCAGAAGGCTAACTGTGTGCACATGTGGACATGGAAGGGTGGTTGTACATGTTGTGGATCGTAGTGCGAGTGTGTGTGTCAGTAGGGACATGCACTCAATACATGCATGTGCAATCAAGTGGCCATCAGTGTCCTCATCACATGTGAACATTGCCCATGTGTACACCCCAGCATGTCAAACCACAACTATACCCTCACACCTGAAAGGTAAACACAACACATGAACATCCATTGATCAGCAGAATACATCATGTACATAGGATACCACAATTACAATGTCAGGGTGACCATCACACTGTGGGGCAAGGCAACTGTCCAACAACAAAATACCCCCCTCCCTAACATTTCACCATGACCCACTGAACAACTGCGCATGGGATATGTAGCCTTCATCCTGGGGTCCTGCGGTAAGTGGCCATGCATTGCTGTGTGAAACAAGGCATGTTGCAGTGGGCTGGTAGTCAGCTGCTTACCTGTATGTGTTACATAGGCCATGTATGGATGTGTGTGTGCAGGGATATCATGGTAAAGCATGTGAGACCAGTAATGCGGGAACCACATGGATGGTGCATGTGTTCCAATGAGACATTGAGAGATGCATCCGGAATTCACACAGGAATGCATGCCAGTCCCTGTTCTTGGACATGGATGGGGGGTGAGGGATGGGTGCTGCTGTCATGTACATGTATGGTGTGCATGTCTGTGTGTCTGAGAAGTGTGTGTGTGACTTTGAAACGCCATGGATGCATGACACATGTCCGTGACGATGTGTAGATTCACTCATGCAGTGTGGTCACCGTTGTATCCACTGTGTCTGTGGTGTACGAGCCATGATGCATGACCCTCCGGTGATGTGTGTGCATGGGATAAGTATGAGCCATGATGCATGTGAGTTTTAAGGAAACATTTTTGTTAACAGAGGTTCTTGTACATGGATGCTGATGTTGATTGCATGCACCGTGCCTGTTTCTGCATGTGTGTTGCGTGCATTGACCCATGTGTTGTGGAGGGACAGGATGGAAGTGACCTTTGACAGTGCCACTAATGTGTTATTGCTTCCTGTCTAGGGGACTATTGTACAGTACCCTTATGCTTGTGTTCTATGTCTCCCTCTACGCAGCGTCGAGTGAAGAAAAGGGTGGAGACAGCGCTGTGGAGCTAAGAGGTGGGGATGCCTCCACCGGGTGGCTACGCAAGGCCCAGCCACCCTCCCAGGAATTGCCATCATCCAGGAGAGAGGGGACTGGTGCCGCGTCTGCCACTACAGCTGTAGCGGAAGGGCCAGGTGAGCCTCCACAGGGGCTTGCAATGGCGGAAGACGGTGCAGAGACATCCAGGTTGGTGGTCTCCACAGAGGAGGAGGAGCCTGCTACTGAGCCGCACATGGGGCCTGTTGGGGGTAGTACCACTGGTGCGAGTGGTGCAGTCCAGGGCCAGGGTCAGTAGGCAGCACAGGTTGCCGCGGAGGGGCATGTGCATGTTGCTGTCCCTGACCCTGTGACTGCACCACCATGCACCAGCAGGGATGCCCCGTCCCAGGCCCGTCCGCAGGTAGGGGGGAGGCCCACATCATCTGCCTCTCCACTACCTGCGGACGAGGAGTCCCATGACTGTATGGGCTCCGTCCTGATTGGTGTCACATTGCGCACGCGTGTCATTAGTGACGGGAGCACGCATGCCATCACGAAGAGCTGCATGGCAACGTGGAACAGTTGGGAGGGGCCATGGTCGGTGGGTTCCTACATGTGTCGTGCACTCTGGCGGACCTCTCCGCCTCTGTGGAGACTATGTGCCAGCCGTTCTCCCTGCCGTCTTCCGGCCCAGATTTCACTAGGGCCCCCTGTGGACTTGGCCTGACCAACTCAGCCAGCTTGGTGGAGATCCCATCCTTGCCACAGTTGGGAGTCGGCGGTCCAGCAGGGGTGGACACCCCAACAACTGGAGACCAGCAGATGGAGGATGTGCAGGCATCATCGGACAGGGCACATGGACAGCAGCAGCAGCAGGCTCTAGGTGGGAGCAATGATGGCTCGCGGCCATCAACATCAGGGGGAGGCATCGGCGGGAGGGCAGGAGGACCCTGGAATGGGAGTGTCTTCCGTTTGGCTGCGGTTGGGCCAGCGGATAGATGCAGAGTGGCGGTGGGCAGTAGAGGCGTGGCTCACCATGGTCAGGGTGGAGTTCTCCATGCGTCGGGCATTGAGGCGGGCTAGGTGCCTCGAGGCAACTCGCAGGGAGTTGGAACAGGCCATGGATGCATCCCTGCAAGACCTTGGGGCCAGGGCAGAGGCCCGCCTCCAGGAGATAGACATGGAGTTCGATGATGCCCTGGCCCACAACATCACAGAGTGAGCCGCAGGACTTGCCCGCCGCCATTGTATATAGTTAGTTAGTGATAGGTTTCGTTTCTTTTTTTTTTCTTTTGGGACGCTTGGACAATGCCCCACGTTTTTGTATATAGTTGTAAATTAGGTAGGGTTTTTTATATAGGTTTCATTTCATTTGTTGGGTTCATGGACCCTTGTTGCAATATTTGTACATAGTTGGACATGGATTTTTTAAAAAACATCATTTACCCTCACCATGGATCAATGGATTTTTGAATTTTGATTTCCTTTGGATTTACTTTGTTGGTCAAGGATTTTTGACAAACTTCATTTTGGATTCATTTGGATTGTGTCATCATTATTATTATTTTTTTTGGACATGCCTTTTTTTCTTGTTTCTGATTATTTACATGCTTTGAAACTGTTTTGATATTTTTGTGCACAATACATTTTGATTTCTTACTTCCATGTGTGGTATTTGCTCTTTGGTTTACTGCATGTCACAATGTGGGTTTACACAATCACTCGCACCCAGTGTGTGTGTTTGACGGACATGTGTTGATGTGCATATTTGACTTTTGGTTAGTGACAAGTAATGGGCCTTTCAGTGTGGGGTGGATGGGAAACTTGGGTGTGTCTGAAGACTGGGGTGGCGTGCAGAGGGATTTTGTTGGACCTGAGGCCAATGAATGTGCATCTTTATGACATGTTGGGTGGGGACCCGAGTCGGGGCCTGCTGGCAGGTGGCCGTCAATGTTGGACGGATGGGGGTGCTGGGGGACGTGAGTCGGGTCCTGATGGCAGGTGCCCGGCAATGCTGGGTGGGTGGGGGTGCTGGGGGACATGAGTCGGGGCCTGACCCTCAATGCTGGGTGGGTGGGGGTGCTGGAGGACATGAGTTGGGGCCTGCAGGCAGGTGCCTGGCAATGCTGGTTGGGTGGGGGTGCTTGGGGGACATGAGTCGGGGCCTGACCCTCAATGCTGGATGGGTGGGGGTGCTGGGGGACATGAGTTGGGGCCTGCTGGCAGGTGCCCAGCAATGCTGGGTGGATGGGGGTGCTGGGGAACATGAGTCAGGGCCTGCTGGCAGGTGCCCGGCAATGCTGGGTGGGTGGGGTTGCTGGGGGACATGAGTCAGGGCCTGACCCTCAATGCTGGGTGGGTGGGGGTGCTGGGGGACATGAGTCAGGGCCTGCTGGCAGGTGCCCGGCAATCCTGGCTGGGTGGGGGTGCTGGGGGACATGAGTCAGGGCCTGACCCTCAATGCTGGGTGGGTGGGGGTGCTGGGGGACATGAGTCGGGCCTGACCCTCGATGCTGGGTGGGTGGGGGTGATGGGGGCATGGGTCGGGGACTGCTGGCAGGTGCCCGGCAATGCTGTGTGAGTGTGGTGCTGGGGGACATGAGTCGGGGCCTGCTGGCAGGTGCCCGGCAATGCTGGGTGGATGGGGGTGCTGGGGGACATGAGTCGGGGCCTGACCCTCGATGCTGGGTGGGTGGGGATGCTGGGGGACATGAGTTGGGGCCTGCTGGCAGGTGCCCGGCAAAGTTGGGGGGGTGGGGGTGCAGGGGGACATGTGTCAATGCTCACTTGTGCGTGGTGACATGTGGGCTGGCTGTGGAGCTTCGACAGGGTGGATGGGCTGCCCGTGGGGCATGGCCAGGGGTGCATTGTGTTCCCCTGTGTTGTGGTCTGCCTGCAGGCCCTGGGGAGCGGGGAGAGGGCACACCTGGGAGGAAACACATTGGCAAATTCGGTGGGGCACCCCCGAAATACACGTACCACGCTCGCAAAGGGCCAATTGCGTGTGACACTTTCCGCGCACCCCCGAAATACACGTACCCTGCTCGCACAAGGCCAATCGCGTGTAGAACTTCCCACGCACCCCCAAAATACACATACCCTGCTCGCACAGGGCCAATCGCGTGTGAAACTTCCCACGCACCCCCGAAATGCACGTACCCCGCTCACACAAGGCCAATCGCGTGGAGAATTTCCCACGCACCCACGAAATACACGTACCCCGCTCGCACAAGGCCAATCGCGTGTGAAACTTCCTGCGAACCCTTGAAATACCTGTTCTCCGCTCGCACAAGGCCAATCGCATGTAGAACTTCCCGTGCACCCCCGAAATACACGTACCCCCCTCGCACAAGGCCAATTGCGTGTAGAACTTCCCGCACACCCCCGATATACACGTACCCGGCTCGCACAGAGCCAATCGCGTGTGAAACATCCAGCGCACCCCCGAAATACACGTACCCCACTCTCACAAGGCCAATCGCGTGTAGAACTTCCCGCGCACCCCCGTAATACACGTACCCCGCTCGCACAAGGCCAATCGCGTGTAGAACTTCCCACACACCCCCGCAATGCACATACCCCGCTCGCACAAGGCCAATCGCGTGTGAATCTTCCCGCACACCACCGAAATACACGTACCCGCTCGCACAAGGCCAATCACGTGAAGAACTTCCCGCGCACCTCCGAAATACACGTACCCAGCTCGCTCAGGGCCAATCGCATGTGAAACTTCCCATGCACCCCCGAAATACACGTACCCCGCTCGCACAGGCCCTATCTCATGTGATACTCCCACACACCCCCGAAATACACATACCCCGCTCGCACAGTGCCTATCGCCTGTGGTTCTCCCTGCGCACCCCCAAAATACACATACCCTGCTTGCACACAGCCAATCGCGTGTATAACTTCCCGCGCACCCCCAAAATATATGTAGCCCACTCGCACGAGGCCAATCGCGTGTGAAACTTCCCGCGCACCCCCAAAATACACATAGCCCGCTCGCACTGGGCCTATCGCGTGTGATTCTCCACACGCAGCGGGGTACATGTATTCGGAGGGGTGCACAGGGAGTTTTACAGACGTTTTCGTGGTTGGGGGACTGTATGCTGGTCCACTGGCCTGTGCGCCATGTATGGGATTTGTGCGCTGTTCATGGCGCATGGGGAGGGTTGGGGGCATAACTGGAGCTGCGCAGGGTCACTGCGCCACTCTGCGACACAGCTGGTTATGGATGTTAAAATCCATGAATACGCTGTGCGCGGAAATGGATTTTGGCGCACGCTGCTGGTGCAGTCTGCCACACGCACACACTGTGCGCCAGCCGCGTGCGTGACTTGTGCGCTGAATTCTATGAATTACCCCCTTAGAGTGCTCAAAATTAATCTGTGAGCTCACTAGTACCATGCCATTACAGCCATACATTTTATATTCAGCAAATATGAAATACATTTTTGAGGCTCCAAAGAGGACAAACTCAAAATGTTACTCGACACAGAGTTCCATGGGATCGGTCCAAAAAAAACCTTCAACACAGAGATTAAAATGTGTTTTTCTTGACGAAGGAAACACTTAGAGTGCTGAAAATTCATCCGTTAGCTCACTAGTAATATGCCATTGCAACCATCTCATTTAAATTCAGCAAACATGAAGTACATTTTTGAGGCTCCAAGGGGGACAAACTTAACATTTTACACAACACAGAGTTCCATGGCATCGTACTGAAAAAGACCTTTGACAAAAAAATGTGATTTGTTTTGTTCCTGTGCACATTATTAACATTTGCAGATATACATTCAATGCAGACTGTTCCAATTCCCCTGATCACAGTCTTTTTTTGCATTTCTCATAAATATTTTGAATATTTTTGCACTTCAGTCAAAGCTGACAGATAAAAATGAGTTTTCATCATAAGGTGAGTCCCAGAAATCCTGACCTTCGACTCAAGTCCAGAAAGAAAGACACAGAGAGAAAAAATATTTTTTCCTCGTAAAGGAAACACCTAGAGTGCTGAAAATTCATCTGTGAGCTCACTAGTACCATGCCATTGCAGCCATCCAATTTAAATTCAGCAAAAATGTAGTATATTTTTGAGGCTCCATGGGGGACAAACTAAAAATGTTACCCGACACAGAGTTCCATGGCATCGGACCAAAAAAGGCCATTGACACAGAGATAAAAATGTGTTTTTCTTGGTGAAGGAAACACTTTGAGTGCTGAAAATTCACCTGTGAGCTCACTAGTGTTACAGGATGCTCCATAGAAGATTTGAAGACTAAGATCCGGCTAAGTACGACAACCTCCGAGTTAGAGGCCTGGGAGTCTAAAGGGCCTCAGTGTTCAATTCAAGAGAATCTACTGTACTTTCAGGAACGTCTTTATCTGCCCACTCGAGTCCTGCAAGAGCAGTTTCTAGCAGATTATCATGGAGCGCTATTGGAGGGTCACCCAGGAATCGCTAAGAATACAGCTAAGATTAAAAGACTTTTCTGGTAGCCCACATGGTACAAGGACATTATCGATTTTGATCAAACCTGTGGAATATGCACCCAGAATAAAAGTTCAAAACAAAAACCTGCAGGACTTCTTCAACCGTTGGCTGTTCCAACCCCGTGGCACACCATATCAATGGATTTCATTACAGAGCTGCCACCCTGCTCAGGCTACAACACGATCTGGTGGTGGATTTGTTTTCTAAAATGGCACACTTTGTGGCTTTAACAGGGATTCTGTCGGCTTCAGTCTTGGCTAAGGTCTTTTTAGAATGTATTGTACGTCTACAAGGTTTTCTTTCCGTTGTGGTCTCCGATAGAGGGAGTCAATTTGTATCCCAATTTTGGACGAGGTATTGCGAGATGGCGCAGACAGAAGTGCATTTGCCTACTAGTCACCATCCACAAACCGATGGACAGATGGAGCGAACAAACCAAACCCTACAGCAGTATCTCCGATGTATCCTCCATCAGACGGATAACACTTGGGTAGATTTTCTCTGGATTGCAGAGTGCGCATACAACAATTCTGAACACTTGTCTACTGGCCATTCTTCTTTCACATTCTGAATGGTTGCCATCCACAAACTTCTGCCTTTGATCCACCAGAGCCATTAGAGAGGCCAGCAGTAGAAAGCTTACATGAGGACATTTCTCGAGCTAAAAAGAGTCCAAAAGAAATTTGCTGACAAGCACCGAAAAGATACTCCGGATTATCAAGTAGAAGACAAGGTGTGGCTAGATTCTAAATACATCGCTCTTAAGGGACCACGTAAATTCCAACTCATATTTTTGGGCCCATTTCCAGTGGAAGCAATTATCAACCCTGTCGCTCTGAAGTTGAGTCTTCCTTCTCACATGCAAATACACCCCATTTTTCATGTTTCTCTATTGAAGCCAATGAGTCCAGGAACCAGAATGCAAAAATCTCCGGAACCAGTCATTGTAGAGGGGGAACCTGAATTCGAAGTGAAAGAGATTTTAGATTGCAAAGTAATCAGGAGGAAGTTGTTTTACATGGTGGATTGGAAGGATTTTGGTCCACAGGACAGAACCTGGGAACCCAGTTCCAATAACAATGCTCCCCAGCTACTTAAAAGATTTCATCAGAATCATCCCACTAAGCCAGGGCTGAGGGGACCATCCTTAGGAGGGGTCTTGGGGGGGGCTGTCCTGATCACCTCCAGAGTTGCAGAGTTGGGATCAGGTATTCTGGGCAGGAGGTAGTCTTGTTGCAGATCAGTGGGGGCTAGATCGCTATTAACATGGCAAACCCAGCGTTCCCACATTCCTCAATACCAAAGTTACAATGGGCCCCCATAGAAATCCAATGGTCACAATTCCTCTTAAGATGGCCGCCCTGCGGGTCATTGTCTAAGAAATTATTCAGAACTAGTGGTTGGGCATTGAGGACTATAAAAGCCCGCGCCCGCAGTAACAGACGCGTAGCGTTAGTCCCACTGGCAGCGGTGTAACGCTACTGGCGCTCAGGTCACAGACCTGCAAGACAATAGAAAAAGTCATGTTAACAACTTGCTAAGTTAACATAAAAACTACTGACTTAAGTGTTCAACGTACCTGACAAGAATTTCTGCAGTAGCAGTCCTGCGACAGGAGATTTTCATTATCCGTCGTACCTCAGTTCAGTCAGCAGTTTTCTTCTTCAGCCGCTGTTCCCTCGCAGAATCCTGTCTACTGAAAACCTTCAAAGACAAGGTACACAAGTTAAATAAAGAACATTACAACCTTATAGCGAGTGAAGATAAAAG
Organism: Ambystoma mexicanum; assembly: GCF_040938575.1. Lineage (NCBI taxonomy): Eukaryota > Metazoa > Chordata > Amphibia > Caudata > Ambystomatidae > Ambystoma > Ambystoma mexicanum. The sequence goes on along the minus strand of NC_090921.1, from coordinate 10,881,407 downwards.
AAACGCTTACGTACCTGAAGCTCCGACAACCTTTTGCAAGCATCCCTAAGTCTTACCTCAGAGAAGGTGCCATAACGTGACCACGAAGGCACGCTCACTGCACACCTATCCAAAAACATACACGCATGCTTACCTTAAGAGAAGACTTCTTGTTTTTTCTTCAAAAGCCACCAGAGCTACCCAAGAGAAAATCTTTTCTTCAACGAATCTGCAAAAGAAAGAAAGCATCATTAAATTAACGCCAAGAGAGAGCTGTCTCCTCAGAACTTTATTTATATTGTCTCTCTGAAACTTTTACACCCTAATTATTAAAGACCACAGAGACCGCCAAAAGGGTCAAGACACTTACCTTCAGCAGCCCTTGAGGGTCTTCCATCCTGCGTTCTTCTCGATTCTCACCACGAACACACCCCTATATGAAAGCAGAATGGCGAGCTCCCAAATAACAAAACACAGGTGAGGTGGAGAATGGGGCACATAGAACATTGGGGAAAAAAGGCAGGGTGGGAAAAAAGGGGTAAGCCATAGTATCTTCATAATATAATATTGATTCCAATATTCCCCATATATTCTCTCACTTTTGACACAGGGGAAAATCCTGTTTTAACCAGTATTGGCAGGTAACCAGGATCCCAGATCAATTACGCTCCTGCGGCGACAAGGTAAGCGTTACAGTATGTGAGTGTAAGTGTGACAGTGTGTTTGTTTGAAGAGTGTTCTACGTAAGGGAATGATTAAAGTGCTTAGATGCCTGTTGGTGTATTCTAAGTATATTGGACGTTAGAAGACGTTTTGTAGTAAAAATAATGATCATGGTGTATTTGGAGTGAAGGTTATTTTTAAATTAGTTAGATAGCTGTTGGTGTATTCTAACTATTTTGCCTTTTAAAAGTAGTATTGTATGTTATGTTATGTTATTGTGCTTATACCGCGCCAAAGCCCGTAGGCATCCAGGCGCCGAGAGAGCAGAGTACAGTGAACAGAAACTACCGCAGGGGATTACTCTAATAAAAGAGATGCGTTTTCAATTGTTTTCGAAAAGCAAGAAGATCTGTTAATTGCGCATGGATATGGGCAATGCATTCCATGCCTTAGCTCCCTGGGTGTGAAAGGCCCTTCCAGAGCCTCGGGAGCGTTTAACTCAGTGCTGTACCAAAAGATAGCCTTCAGCTGACCTGAGGTTTCTCTTGGGCTGGTAAATGCCAATGACGTCTTAAGGTAAGCAGGAACACTGCCAAAGATGCATTTGTGGCACATAGTTATCAATTTAAATTGAATTCTGCGTTCCACAGGAAGCCAATGCAATTTTTTTCTGGCTACAGTAGTGGGTTCTGAACGCTTCATTTGAAAAATAATGCGAATAGCTTTATTTTGATTTTTTTGTAACTCCTGGATTTCTGCTTTACCTGCACCACCTAAGACTGCATTGCAGTAATCAATACGAGGCAAGATAACAGCTCTCACGAGCTTGATACGGTTTTTGACCGAAGCTAGTGGCGCAACTTACCTAAGCACTTTGAGGTGGTAATTAGTGCTAACAGTAATGGCTGCAACATGTGCTTCGCAGCCTACACTGCTGTCCATGTATGTGCCCAAGGTTTTTACTTTCTGCACAGTGCTGATGAAGCTACCATCTATCGTGAAACCAGTGTACTCCTTCCCCAGCTTGATTTGTGCCTGGCGTGGGCCAAAGATCATGAGCTCTGTCTTTGTAGCATTCCGACATAACCAGTTGGTGGACATCCACTGTTTTATCAGTTGATAAACCACGTTTACTGAACATTGATCTATGTCGTAATCGCCAGTAATGTTAAGGACCAGCTGGAAGTCATCTGCATAGTTACAGAAAAAGGTCTGGAAAAGATCTAATTCGTAACAGAGAGGAAAGATGTAGATGTTGATCAACAGTGGGGAAAGACATGCCCCCTGGGGCACACCACATGTTATAGTTTGTGACCCAGAGGAACTGTCTCCCCAATGCACCTGTGACCGACGACCTTCCAGGAATGCCCTCAGCCAAGTTATGGCATTATCGGAGAGGCCTCCAACAGTCTGCATTCTGTCGAGTAGGATTTTGTGATCTAGCAAGTCAAAAGCTGCCGATAAGTCCAACAACATCAGCAGCCCCGACTTGCTATCTTCTAGTCTAGAGAGCATATATGTCTGCAGGTCCAGAAGCGCACTTTCTGTGCCATGATGGCTTCTGAAACCTGACTGCTTAGCATGCAAGATGCCAGACGTCTGGAAATGGGCCTGTAGCTGGATGGTTGCTATCTTATCAATAAGTTTTAAGAAAAACAGGGTGTTGGTGATAGGCCTTAGGTTTGCCGCATCAGTGGGATCAAGACCTGCTTTTTTTAGCAGTGGTGAGACTGCTATGTTCTTTATTGATTGGGGAATCACACCTGTTCGGAAGGAAGCGTTTGCAAATCTGCAGAGAAAAGCTGCAAAAAGTTCCTTATGTTCTAAGATGAATTTAGATGGAAGTAATTCAGCCGGACAGTTAGTGGGGTGCATAGACTTAAGGATTTTCAAAATATCAGCAGCGGTGGATTCTCTGAAGATGAAACCTGAAACAGGACCTGGTTGAGTATCCCTGCTTGATGTAGAACCTGACTGAGTTTGGGGCGATTGTATGCAAGTATGGTGTGTCTCGGCAGGTATTGGGATAGGCATTTGTGCAGACGACAGGGCTGCTATTGCTTCTAATTTAATTTTGTCTTGGGCTTTTAATAGTTTAGCTGCAAAGGCCTTCTGTACCCGTTCACAGTCATCATTAGTCGGTTTTATAGAGAGGCAACAAGCAGTTGGTTTCTCCCAGGATCTAAAAAGGCGGAAAAGTTTCTTCGTCTCATCTCCAGCTGAGCTGATTTGGTTGTTATAGAAGGTTTTCTTAGCCTCAATAATTTCTACTTTGTACTGTTTCTCCTTTTTTTTCCAATCTGACAAGTTAATAGTGGATCTACCTTTATGCCAGGTATTATAGATGTAGTTAGATACCAGTTGGGATATTCTAACTGTTGATTGTGCAACAGTTCTGTGACTAAATATGGGTTTAAGGAATATTAAGTAGGCATTTGTTAGATTTGCTGGTAACCTAAGTTTTAGAGTAAGTGATTTATCATTACGTTTAAACCAACCACTTCTTTTTTTACATATACAGTGGCCTGCAGTGGTTGCGGCACCAGTTTGGTAGATTATGCCCACTGTTGTGAAGGTTTTCTTGCCAAGAGACACATGGCCGTGTGTGAAGCTCGTTAGCTTACAGTTGTGTTTGGTACAATCTGCATTGTACCTTAAAAGCATTAGTATCATGTATTGGCTATGTGAGTTTATTTGTATGGTGGAACAAGTGTCTGAATTGCAGAAAGGTCATAACATGCCAAAACGTGCATTCTGCAGAGGCTGGTGAAATTGAATGGATTCACAATGTGGTATGGATACATATAGAAATTGTTCATTTGGGATGTTCTCTTGTGAAACATGGTTGAAGTGATAATATCAGGTGTACAGTTATGTTATATGCTTTGTGCATTCCATTATATTGTGCGTTATAAATACAAAATAACGTGTACATTTTTAAGTACATTGTTTTTACAAAAAGGTATATTTGGGTGCAGTAAATATAAGCAATGTTGTTTTATTTTCTGTTCTCCCCTGTGCTTCTGGGCTTTGTGAATGCTACCTGCTGTCTGCAGACATTCATATCATCCGCGGACTCTACAGCTGATACATTGGGGGCAGAGGCGTTGCTAGGGGGGTTGAGGGGCTAAAACCCTGGGTCTTTTGGTTGTAGCCCCGGATAGAAGCTCAGGGGTTACAACCAAAAAGAATAGCTAGCCCCCAGTCCCGACAGTCCCAAAATTAGCATAGCCACAGATCTTTTCCAGACCTAGCAACACCTCTGATTGGGGGTGAGTACAATATGAGGAACTTGTACCAAATTAAGGGTATACTGGTAAAAACCAATACAATTCAGTGAAAAACTATGTTAGAGGGACGTTATGGTTAAGTTGCACAATGAAAACCTGTATGAGGGTCTTTATAATGAACCACCGCATCTTGGTCTGTGTGGCCAATTTTTATGTAATATTCCACCTTGTCGCAGACTTTATTCCCGATACAAGGTCTGTGCTCAGAGATGCATTGTTTGATTGAGCGAGCGGTCTTCCCATGTACAGCAGATTACAAGGGCACATACTGATATACACTGCATATTTGGTTTGAAAGTTAGTGTGTTTTTTTCGGCTCCCACTTAATTTGACCATGCTCGCACCTATGTCTAGTCTCAGTGAATTGGCAGGTGACACATCTGCCACATTTGTAGTGTCCAGTGATAGGGGGAGACCCCACATGTTCCGGACTGTCCGCTCATCCCTAGTGTCTTGATGTGTATGCACCCATTTTTGCCTAAGATTAAAAATTTTCTTGAACGCAAAATACATGTTTTTCTCTAACGTGCTGTGATGTTTCACAAGATGCCAATTTTTGTGTACAGATTTTTGGACGGCATTGCTAATTGGACTATACGTGGTGACACATAGAAGTCTCTCCGTTTTGGCTTAGGGTTGCGTTGTCAGACTGATTTCTCTGTATTTGCTGCCCTTCTATAATTGTTGTTCACTATTTTCCGTAGATAACCTCTACCCTGTAGACTTGTCTTAAGTTGATCTGCATGTAGATCAAAATCTTTCTTATCTGAACAGTTGCTCCAAATCCAGAGGAATTGACTATATGGGAGATTTATTTTCAACCCCACTGGGTGAAAAGTAGTGTAGTGGAGAAGGCTTTTGCGATCTGTAGGCTTTCAAATAAAGTTGTACTAAGTCCAACGGCATCTTTAAAGATCTTTAAATCCCAAAAATGCACATCACTATTGCTCCATCCCATAGTGAACTTGATGTTAAGATCACACGTGTTCAGCCATCTGTTGAAATCCATCAGCATGGTTCCTGGCAGGGATTCAATATATTGCAGACCTAATTGAAGATGAGGAATGGATCCCGTTTGCACAACTTTGCCGCACCTTTGATCTAACGGAAGGCACCTACGCAGAGTATAGAAAGCTGAAGAGCATCATCTCCGTAAACATGGATCCTGCACAATTGGCAGTCCAGGGCAAAGCTTGGGCAGCTTTACAGACATGCAAACATGCTGCTCACCCAGCCGCAACTATGTACAAGGTCCTGAGAACGTGTCATAAGGGGAACTTAGAGACAGCGAATGCCTGGACAGAGGAGCTGGGTTAAGTGATTGACCAAAAATAATGGCTGCATTGCTGTGGTAATGTGAGGCTTGTGAGCATGGACTGGGGCTTAAGAGTGTCGGAAACCAAGCTTCTATTTAGAGCCTTTTGGACGCCAGTGCGTCTGTTTAAGCGACACTTGTTGGAAAATGATCTGTGCTGGAAATGCAAACAAGCAAGAGGTACCTTAAGTCATCAGATCTGGTTCTGTCCCACGACTAAGGTATTCTGGGAGGGAGTTTGTGAGAGATTAGGTTTGGTGTTGAGCTGCACCATTCCAATGGTTGCGTCTCTCTTAGTACTGGGTGATGTGTCATTGTTAGAGGATGTTGACTTTAGAAAGAGAATGTGGTTCCTTGGGGCCTGTATGATTGCGAAAACGATGATTCTTAGGGCTTGGAAGTCGTCCAGCTCTTTTTGCATCGATGAGTGGGTGGATGAGTTGCTTACGATCTCCACCTATGAAAAGGCAATTTGCAAATTGAAAGGAGAGACTGAAAAGCTTATGGACATATGGGGGATCTTTCTCAATGTGTATGGTTAAAGTCTCATGGAGACTCAATATGCTGGCGTGTTTTGTCCAAATTCACTATTACCCTGAAATGTATTCTGATTTGCTCTTATGCTAGCCAAGACCATGCCATGTTACGTGGGGATGTGTTTATTGATTATTTATAAATTGTACTACCAAATGATACAGTTAGATATTCTTCTGTTTCATTCTCTTCTCCTATTCTGGTCTCTTTTCAATGTTCTCTCTTCTTCTACTTTTTCTCCTTATTTATGTTGTGTTATGCATTATGAGATGATTTTTTTCTTCTTTTTCTTCTCTTTACGACTCAATCTTGTGACCAGGTTTGTAATTTTATGAAGGTTTTTTTATTTCTAATTGTATTGCAAACTTTATTGGTGAAAGTAAAAATGATAAAAAAAAAAAAAAAAAAAAAAAAAAAAGAAATCCATCAGTAGTTCTGCCGATCCTTCCATATCAGAAAAACATTGGGCCTCATTACGAGGTGGGCGATAAGGGATTACCGGCACTGGTAAGGGCACCGGTGCCGGTAATCCCTTACCGCCCTACTACGAGGTCCCTTAGCGGGTCCCTTCCTTAACGCCTGGTTTTACCAGGCGTTATGGAAGGGACCTGTTAAGGGACTTCAGAGCTAATAACGGTGCCGCAATTTGCAGTACCGTTATTAGCACCTTCCCATTGAGCCCTATGGGGGCTGAAATGGGAATGGGGAATGGCTTTTTCAATGGGGATTTACTGGTCCTGCAAAGGTCGGAATAGACCGGTAAGTCCCTATTGAACGTGATCGTACACGGTACCGGTACTGGAGGTAGTCATGGTGCTAATAGCGCCATGACTACCTCCAATTTCATTATGAGGCCCAATCTATGTATCTTTTCCACAAAGAATATTTCTGTGGTTTTTTTTTTTTACATTTGGACATTTACATTCAATTCAGTTTCTTCTAAAGCCACTGAATAGTCTGTCTTTTGCATTTAGTGCATTTCTCACAAAAATGTTGAACATTTTCGCACTGTGCGTCACTGGTGACACAGAGATAAAAATACGTTTTTCTTGGCAAAGGAAACACTTAGACTGCTGAAAATGCATCTTTGGGCTCACTATTATCATGTCATAGCAGCCATCTAATTTAAATTCAGCAAACATGAATTGCATTTTTGAGGCTCCAAGGGGGTCGAACTCAAAATGTTACCCGACACAGATTTCCATGACATCGGACCAAAACAGCCCTTTGAAACAATAAAATCTCATAAAAGTTTTTAACATTTTCGCACTTTGGTCACAGCTGGCACAGAGATAAAAATGTGTTTTTCTTGGCGAAGGAAACACTTAGACTGCTGGAAAGTCATCTGTGAGCTCACTAGTACCATGCCATTGCAGCCATCTAGTTGAAATTCAGCAAACATGTAATACATATTTAAGGCTCCAAGGGGGACAAACTCAAAATGGTACCCGACACAGAGGGCCCGAAAAAGCCTGTCGACACAAAAGTATATGTGTGCTTATAAACATTCCATGCATCATGTCCTAATTCCCCTGAATACAGTCTTTTTTGTGCATTTCCCATAAAGCCCCCACACATCATCGGCAGGTCCTGATCGTATGTGAGACGGCGCATTACTGGAAAGCGCCACATGTCATGCACAAACATCACTCAGAAACAAAAGGTGACTCCCAGATATCCTGACCTTCGACTCTAGTCCAGAAAGAAAGCTGTGTTTTGTTTTAGGACTCCCCCGTTCATTTGAACATCACTTGGTTTAAAAATATTGAGGGGTGGATTTTTTCAGAGAGAATCATTGTTTCTCTGGCCTCAGGTCTAGTGCGTTTAAACAAGACCTTTTTTTTTATAAAAATGGTCGACTGTATGAATTTACTTCAAACTTATTTTCAATGAAAAAAGTGAAAAAATGTGAGTTTTGTGTATAAAAAGTGATTTTACATGTTTTTTTCACCAGACTAAGTTTTTTTGCTCAGAATCATGTTAGGCTTTGGGCCAATATATTTTTAGGATTTTCCATCTATAAAAAAAATCCTTTGGCGGGTGCAAGCATCACACGATGCTCTCTGAAACAATACACCCTCAATATTTTTTACAAAGTGGGGTTCAAATGAACGGGGTTGTCCTAAAACATTAAAAAAACATTACTTATTTTTCTGGGCTTGAGTTGACAACCTTGCATTCATATGTGTAGTTTGGGTTGCACATATGACATCTGTTACACATGTGATGCTTTTACAAAATTAGCTGATAACATATATGCAATAAAAAAACAAAAGAATATTTCTGTGCATTTTCTTTACATTTGGAGATATAAATACAATGCAGCTTCTTCTAAAGCTACTAAATACAGTTTTTTTTTGCATTTAGTGCATTTCTCACAAAAATGTTGAACATTTTAGCACTGTGCGTCACTGGTGACGGAGAGTAAAATGAGTTTTTCTTGGCGAAGGAAACACTTAGAGTGCTGAAAAGTCATCTGTGAGCTCACTAGTACCATGCCATAGCAGCCATCTAATTTAAATTCAGCAAATATGAATTACATATTTTTTGAGGCTCCAATACAGAGTTTCATGGCATCGGACTGAAAAAGCCCATTGAAACAAAAAGTCTTTTTTTTTCCAGTGCGAATTTTTAACATTTGCAGATATACATTCTGGTACACCCCTTTTTGGCACTGCAGTTTCGGCATGGGCCAGTTTGGCGTGACCGCTTCGGCGCGGTGGCCATTTCGGCATGCCCATTTTGGCGCAGAAGCCTTTCTGGTGCCGTCAATTTGGCGCGAGGGATCTTTGGACGTGGCTGCAAACTCCTTCACGCCAACAGCATAATTATTGGCAAATGCAGCACGGACCAGCCGCGCCAATATGTCCTGCTCCGGCAGGGAGTGTCAGATTGGTCACCCTTGGGAGAGGCAGCAGGGGCATCTTGGAGCCAGCAGCAGCCACGGATGATCATAGCTGCAGAACCCGCGCACCCACCGCCAGCATGTCCACCGTGCAAGTCGTGTACCACCATAAGCTGCACAACTACATAATAAAATCTGCGTTTCCCAAGGAGGACTTGCCTGCCAGTACGACCGTGCTTTATTTAATGTGTGGCCCACTGGTGCATGCGTGTTGTTTTGCGGAGGTGCGCATGTTGCTGTTTTTCCCCAAAAAACGGGACTAATTCAATGGATCTCAGAGGGATGAAAGGTTGAGTCGACACCACAGGGAGCAAAAGCCATCAAATGCAGTGGACGCACACTTCTGCAGCAGGCGCATTAACCACCTGGTCTGCCTTACAGACATATATGTTACACACTTTACTGCTCCATTGGTACGGCCACGTTTGCAGGAGTGGATCTGGATTGTGAGCCCTGTTTGTGATAATGCAGGAGATAAATTGTGTGCATTACGTATGGTTCAGAGGCAGTGGGGTCCCCTATTAAAGAGTGTCACCCTGCCCACGCGTGACAAGCCCAGCCCCGGGGGAAGTCGCACGAATCCCATGCCACAAGCTACCGCTCCTGTCCTATCACGAGCTGCCTGGCAGCTGCAGTGTTTGCCAACCTGTGGCTTCTGATTCCGTCACCTGCCCACGGCATGAAATAAACTGGAATATGCATCGCTCGGGCGGCCAACTAAAACACCCGGCTTGAAGACATTAATCCGGCCAGATAGCTCAGAAGGCTCACGCGCACCAGGTTGCAATATATTAATCCGGCCAGATAGCTCAGAGGGCTCACGCGCACCAGGTTGCAATATATTAATCCGGCCAGATAGCTCAGAGGGCTCACGCGCACCAGGTTGCAATATATTAATCCGGCCAGCTAGCTCAGAAGGCTCACGCGCACCAAGTTGCAATATATTAATCCGGCCAGATAGCTCAGAAGGCTCACGCGCACCAAGTTGCAATATATTAATCCGGCCAGATAGCTCAGAGGGCTCACGCGCACCAGGTTGCAATATATTAATCCGGCCAGATAGCTCAGAGGGCTCACGCGCACCAAGTTGCAATATATTAATCCGGCCAGATAGCTCAGAGGGCTCACGCGCAGCAGGTTGCAATATATTAATCCGGCCAGATAGCTCAGAGGGCTCACGCGCACCAGGTTGCAATATATTAATCCAGCCAGATAGCTCAGAGGGCTCACGCGCACCAGGCTGCAATATATTAATCCGGCCAGATAGCTCAGAAGGCTCACACGCAGCAGGTTGCAATATATTAATCCGGCCAGATAGCTCAGAGGGCTCACGCGCCTGTTGCAGAAATCTTTGCAGTTCCGTGGGTTCTAAAGTTTAGCTCCGGCTAGCTTTCCTTACCGTTTCATCCTTCTGAGGTCGAGGCAATAAGAACCATCGTTTGGGTGTTACAAATGTGTAATGTCTGCGTCTGCCGTACCTCTATGGAGTTTCTTGTTGTGCCTGTGCCTTGACAAAACCCAATGCTTACATTGGCCCTCATTAGGACCCTGGCGCTAAGGGGTTTGCGCCAGCGTTAGCTGCGCCGACCCCTTACCGCCAACTACGAGTTCCCATAGCGCCATGGTCATTTTTCCGCCCGCTTTTTGCGGGCGTAAAAATCCATGGCGCTATGGGACCTCGGTGTTAATTACGCCACCGTAGTGTACGGTGGCGTAATTAACACCTTCCCCACTCCCATTGAGCCCTATGGGGCCGAAATGGGAATGGGGAAGGGTAAATGGGTCAATGGGGACTTACCGCCCCGCCGACCTCGGAATGGGGCGGTAAGTCCGCCATCCGCCATGGCGTAAAGGGACTTTGCGCCATGGCGGAAAAGTCCGCCGATGGCGGAAAAAATCCGCCAGGGTCGTAATGAGGGCCATTGTCCCCGATGACAGCATGCAAATTGCCCGAGATCACACCTGGCGCCGAGATTGCGCGTTGAACCGAGATTCCAATTTAGTTCTCTTGAGTTACAAAATTGGCTGGAGTAATTTTTCGTATCTTATGTATATGCATGTTGATACATTCTATGTTATTCTGGAAGTAAAAGGAGCCCTGCAGGCTGAAAAAAAGCTCTTATCCTGTCAACACATAATGGCCCTCATTACGACCCTGGCGGAAAGGGGTTTACGCCGGCGTAAAGCATGGCGTACCTTTCAGCCTGACTACGAGTTCCCGTAGCGCCATGGTGATTTTTATGCCTGCTTTTTGCAGGCGGAAAAATCCATGGCGCTACGGAACTTGTTGTTAATTACGCCACCGTAATTTACGGTGGCGTAATTAACGCCTTCCCCACTCCCATTATACCCTATGGGGCAAAAATGGGAATGGGGAAGGGTAAATGGGGATTGGGGACTTACCGCCCCGCCAAGGTCGGAATGGGGCGGTAAGTCCGCCAACCACCATGGCGGAGTTGGCAGCTTAGCGCCATGGACCATGGTGCAAATTGCACCATGGTTCTCCGCCAGGGTCGTAATGAGGGCAAATGACATTAAAGGCACCTATAGCGGCGGAGATTCATATATCATGTAGCCATTTTCTTGTCTTTTTGCATGTGTGATGTAGGTCACCAGCGGTGTTTTACTGTGTTCCGATCCTCATAAGGGAAGCTCACGTGGGGCAGATTACATCACATTTGCACCCGTGAAAAAAATAGAGCAAACGCGTCGCTCATAGAACATGGAGCAAACCGGCTCCGTCGCAATCCATAGCATCTTAAAGCCCTGGCACTCGGGCCATAATGAATCGGACTCTTCTTCTGTGTGCTGTGGGAGGGGCCAGATGATCAAATGCTAAGGCATGGTAGGAAGGTGCGAGCATCAGTCATAGCGCTATGAAACACTTGCCTGTGTATAGGCGCTTTATAAATAAACCATACCATACCATAGCGTCAATGTGGAATGAGGAAAGCCGAGTGATAGTGTACGTCATTGAGTTTGCACAGCGTTTTCCTGTAAAGCCTAAGTCAACATGCTTACATGCGTGAACACAGCACATGCAGTTAGTATGTAGGCGGCGCTGGGTAACATCCTCCCTCTGCCGCATACGTAAGAGGCAGGTGAAGTAATGCAGCAGTGGCGACGAGCAGTAATGCAGCAGTGGCAGGTGGAGTAATGCAGCAGTGGCGAGGTGCAGTAATGCAGCAGTGGCAGGTGCAGTAATGCTGTAGTGGCGAGGAGCAGTAATGCAGCAATGGCAGGTGCATTAATGCAGCAATGGCAGGTGCAGTAATGCAGCAGTGGCGAGGTGCAGTAATGCAGCAATGGCAGGTTCAGTAATGCGGCAGTAGCGAGGCTCAGTAATGCAGCAGTGGTGAGGAGCAGTAATGCAGCAGTGGCAGGAGGAGTAATGCAGCACTGGCAGGTGGAGTAATGAAGCGGTGGGGAGGTGCAGTAATGCAGCAGTGGCGAGGTGCAGTAATACAGCAGTGGCGAGGAGCAGTAATGCAGCAGTGGCAGGAGGGGTAATGCAGCAGTGACAGGTGGAGTAATGGAGCGGTGGGGAGGTGCAGTAATGCAGCAGTGGCGAGGTGCAGTAATGCTGTAGTGGCGAGGAGCAGTAATGCAGCAGTGGCGAGGAAAGCTACGTGATTAGCACTCATTCACAGCAGCTGCACCCGCCTTCAATGATTAAAGCAGGGATACTCAAATATGTGAGCCTGTGGAATGTGCGAGTAGCACTTGGTAGCTGTGAGGTATTAAAGCGCTAGGAAAACTAGTGACACGCTAATAGCGCTGTGTTCACTGTTACTAACTGTGACTGCCAGCGCCGTCTGGAAGCTCCCGGCTGTGCAATTAATGGCTGACCTCGGGTCACGTGAAGGGGTCCCACCTGCGTGAGAATGACGGCTGTGAGGCAGACTGCCGGCCACTTTCCCAATCTCCCTTCCCCATCCTCTTGCTCATGACACTCCTGCCTCCTCTCCCACATCCTCTTGCTCATGACACTCCTGCCTGCCTCCTCTCCCCCATCCTCTCGGTCATGACACTCCTGCCTGCCTCCTCTCCCCCATCCTCTCGCTCATGACACTCCTGCCTCCTCTCCCCCATCTTCTTGCTCATGACACTCCTGCCTCCTCTCCCCCATCCTCTCGCTCATGACACTCCTGCCTCCTCTCCCTCATCCTCTTGCTCATGACACTCCTGCCTGCCTCCTCTCCCCCATCCTCTCGCTCATGATACTCCTGCCTCCTCTCCCCCATCCTCTTGCTCATGACACTCCTGCCTGCCTCCTCTCTCCCATCCTCTCGGTCATGACACTCCTGCCTCCTCTCCCCCATCCTCTCAGTCATGACACTCCTGCCACTCCCCCATCCTCTTGCTCATGACACTCCCGCCTCCTCTCCCCCATCCTCTCGCTCATGACACTATCGCCTCCTCTCCCCATCCTCTTGCTCATGACACTCCCGCCTCCTCTCCCCATCCTCTCGCTCATGACACTCCCGCCTCCTCTCCCCCATCCTCTCGCTCATGACACTCCCGCCTCCTCTCCCCCATCCTCTCGCTCATGACACTCCCGCCTCCTCTCCCCCATCCTTTCGCTCATGACACTCCTGCCTCCTCTCCCCCATCCTCTCGCTCATGACACTCCCGTCTCCTCTCCCCCATCGTCTCGCTCATGACACTCCTGCCTCCTCTCCCCCATCCTCTCGCTCATGACACTCCAGCCTCCTCTCCCCCATCGTCTCGCTCATGACACTCCTGCCTCCTCTCCCCCATCGTCTCGCTCATGACACTCCTGCCTCCTCTCCCCCATCCTCTTGCTCATGATACTCCTGCCTCCTCTCCTCCATCCTCTTGCTCATGACACTCCTGCCTGCCTCCTCTCCCCCATCCTCTCGGTCATGACACTCCTGCCTCCTCTCCCCCATCTTCTTGCTCATGACAATCCTGCCTCCTCTCCCCCATCCTCTTGCTCATGACACTCCTGCCTGCCTCCTCTCCCCCATCCTCTCGCTCATGACACTCATGCCTCCTCTCCCCCATCCTCTTGCTCATGACACTCCTGCCTGCCTCCTCTCCCCCATCCTCTCGCTCATGACACTCCTGCCTCCTCTCCCCCATCCTCTTGCTCATGACACTCCTGCCTGCCTCCTCTCCCCCATCCTCTCGGTCATGACACTCCTGCCTCCTCTCCCCCATCCTCTCGGTCATGACACTCCTGCCTCTCCCCCATCCTCTTGCTCATGACACTCCCACCTCCTCTCCCCCATCCTCTCGCTCATGACACTCCCGCCTCCTCTCCCCCATCCTCTTGCTCATGACACTCCCGCCTCCTCTCCCCCATCCTCTTGCTCATGACACTCCCGCCTACTCTCACCCATCCTCTCGCTCATGACACTCCTGCCTCCCCCCCATCCTCTCGCTCATGACACTCCTGCCTCCTCTCGCCATTCCTTCGCTCATGACACTCCTGCCTCCTCTCCCCCATCCTCTCGCTCATGACACTCCTGTCTCCTCTCCCCCATCGTCTCGCTCATGACACTCCTGCCTCCTCTCCCCCATCCTCTCGCTCATGACACTCCTGCCTCCTCTCCCCCATCGTCTCGCTCATGACACTCCTGCCTCCTCTCCCCCATCCTCTTGCTTATGACACTCCTGCCTCCTCTCCCCCCACCCCCATCCTCTTGGCCATGACACTCCTGCCTCCTCTACCCCATCCTCTTGCTCATGGCATTCCTGCCTCCTCTCCCCCCACCCCCATCATCTTGCCCATGACACTCCTGCCTCCTCTCCCCCATCCTCTCGATCATGACACTCCTGCCTCCTCTCCCCATCCTCTTGCTCATGACACTCCTGCCTCCTCTCCCCCATCCTCTTGCTCACGACACTCCTGCCTCCTCTCCCCCCACCCCCATCCTCTTGCCCATGACACTCCTGCCTCCTCTCCCCCATCCTCTTGCTCATGGCATTCCTGCCTCCTCTCCCCCCACCCCCATCCTCTTGCCCATGACACTCCTGCCTCCTCTCCCCCATCCTCTCGCTCATGACACTCCTACCTCCTCTCCCCCATCCTCTCGCTCATGACACTCCTGCCTCCTCTCCCCATCCTCTCGCTCATGACACTCCTGCCTCCTCTTCCTCCCATCCTCTTGCCCATGACACTCCCGCCTCCTCTCCCTCCCATCCTCTTGCCCATGACACTCCTGCCTCCTCTCCCCCATCCTCTGGCTCATGACACTCCTGCCTCCTCTCCCCCATCCTCTCGCTCATGACACTCCTGCCTCCTCTCCCTCCCATCCTCTCGCTCATGACACTCCTGCCTCCTCTCCCCCATCCTCTCGCTCATGACACTCCCGCCTCCTCTTCCCCATCCTCTCGCTCATGACACTCCTGCCTCCTCTCCCCCATCCTCTCGCTCATGACACTCCTGCCTCCTCTCCCCCATCCTCTCGCTCATGACACTCCTGCCTCCTCTCCCCCATCCTCTCGGTCATGACACTCCTGCCTCCTCTCCCTCCCATCCTCTTGCCCATGACACTCCTGCCTCCTCTCCCCCATCCTCTTGCTCATGACACTCCTGCCTGCCTCCTCTCCCCCATCCTCTCGCTCATGACACTCCTGCCTCCACTCCCCCATCCTCTCGCTCATGACACTCCTGCCTCCTCTCCCCCATCCTCTCGCTCATGACACTCCTGCCTCCTCTCCCCCATCCTCTCGCTCATGACACTCCAGCCTCCTCCCCCCTCTTGCTCATGACACTCCTGCCTCCTCTCCCCCATCCTCTCGCTCATGACACTCCTGTCTCCTCTCCCCCATCCTCTCGCTCATGACACTCCTGCCTCCTCTCCCCCATCCTTTCGCTCATGACACTCCTGCCTCCTTTCCCCCATCCTCTCGCTCATGACACTCCTGTCTCCTCTCCCCCATCGTCTCGCTCATGACACTCCTGCCTCCTCTCCCCATCCTCTCGCTCATGACACTCCTGCCTCCTCTCCCCCATCGTCTCGCTCATGACACTCCTGCCTCCTCTCCCCCATCCTCTTGCTCATGACACTCCTGCCTCCTCTCCTCCCACCCCCATCCTCTTGCCCATGACACTCCTGCCTCCTCTCCCCCATCCTCTTGCTCATGGCATTCCTGCCTCCTCTCCTCCCACCCCCATCCTCTTGCCCATGACACTCCTGCCTCCTCTCCCCCATCCTCTCGCTCATGACACTCCTGCCTCCTCTCCCCCATCCTCTCGCTCATGACACTCCTGCCTCCTCTCCCCCATCCTCTCGCTCATGACACTCCTGCCTCCTCTCCCTCCCATCCTCTTGCCCATGACACTCCTGCCTCCTCTCCCTCCCGTCCTCTTGCCCATGACACTCCTGCCTCCTCTCCCCCATCCTCTCGCTCATGACACTCCTGCCTCCTCTCACCCATCCTCTCGCTTATGACACTCCTGCCTCCTCTCCCTCCCATCCTCTCGCTCATGACACTCCTGCCTCCTCTCCCCCATCCTCTCGCTCATGACACTCCCTCCTCCTCTCCCCCATCCTCTCGCTCATGACACTCCTGCCTCCTCTCCCCCATCCTCTCGGTCATGACACTCCTGCCTCCTCTCCCTCCCATCCTCTTGCCCATCACACTCCTGCCTCCTCTCCCCCATCCTCTTGCTCGTGACACTCCTGCCTGCCTCCTCTCCCCCATCCTCTCGCTCATGACACTCCTGCCTCCTCTCCCCATCCTCTCGCTCATGACACTCCTGCCTCCTCTCCCCCATCCTCTCGCTCATGACACTCCTGCCTCCTCTCCCCCATCCTCTCGCTCATGACACTCCAGCCTCCTCCCCCCCTCTTGCTCATGACACTCCTGCCTCCTCTCCCCCATCCTCTCGCTCATGACACTCCTGCCTCCTCTCCCCCATCCTCTCGCTCATGACACTCCTGCCTCCTCTCCCCCATCCTTTCGCTCATGACACTCCTGCCTCCTCTCCCCCATCCTCTCGCTCATGACACTCCTGTCTCCTCTCCCCATCGTCTCGCTCATGACACTCCTGCCTCCTCTCCCCCATCCTCTCGCTCATGACACTCCTGCCTCCTCTCCCCCATCGTCTCGCTCATGACACTCCTGCCTCCTCTCCCCCATCCTCTTGCTCATGACACTCCTGCCTCCTCTCCCCCCACCCCCATCCTCTTGCCCATGACACTCCTGCCTCCTCTCCCCCATCCTCTTGCTCATGGCATTCCTGCCTCCTCTCCCCCTACCCCCATCGTCTCGCTCATGACACTCCTGCCTCCTCTCCCCATCCTCTCGCTCATGACACTCCTGCCTCCTCTCCCCCATCCTCTCGCTCATGACACTCCTGCCTCCTCTCCCTCCCATCCTCTTGCCCATGACACTCCCGCCTCCTCTCCCTCCCATCCTCTTGCCCATGACACTCCTGCCTCCTCTCCCCTATCCTCTCGCTCATGACACTCCTGCCTCCTCTCCCCCATCCTCTCGCTCATGACACTCCTGCCTCCTCTCCCTCCCATCCTCTCGCTCATGACACTCCTGCCTCCTCTCCCCCATCCTCTCGCTCATGACACTCCCGCCTCCTCTCCCCCATCCTCTCGCTCATGGCACTCCTGCCTGCCTCCTCTCCCCCATCCTCTTGCCCATGACACTCCTGCCTCCTCTCTCCCCTCCCCCATCCTCTTGCCCATGACACTCCTGCCTCCTCTCCCTCCCATCCTCTTGCTCATGACACTCCTGCCTCCTCTCCCTCCCATCCTCTTGCCCATGACACTCCTGCCTGCTCTCCTCCCCCATCCTCTCGCTCATGACACCCCTGCCCCCTCTTCGTGTATTGCCGGCAGTTTCTGCGGCTGGGGAATCGTTATGGGCAAGTGCCCATGGCTCCCGCCCTCCTGCCCATGCCTGTTCCTCGCCCCCACTGAAAGGGGCGCATTTGTCTCAGGTTCAGTCCGTAGAGCCGCGCCGCCTGCGTGCCCCCACCAGTGGACAGCCGATGCCTGCAGGGAAGCAGCAGGACACCTTTCCATGCCCGTGGCGGCAGACCAGTCCCGAGTGATGTCACAGAATGGCACTTGCGCCTGCGCCCACCTGCACTTGCGCTTCCTCTGCTGGGAAGTCTTCGCAAGTCACGCGCAGTCCATTCATCTGAAGGCTCGCCCACCCGGGAAGAGGTAAGTTCACTTACCAGCCGCCAGCGCCGCCACCTGCCGGCAGAGACAGAGCGCTGTTCAATGCGTCAATAGCCCCTGTATTTGCCTTTTTTCATTCAGGAAAATCTGTTTAATTAATTTCCACCTGACTTGGCAGCAGCGCAAACCAAACATCAGTTCATTATCAAAGTTATTGCAGCAAAGAACACATGAACTCATTACTGGCCATATTAGGACATGCAGGAAAATATAATAGAACATATTTTAATGCAATCGACTCCAAGGTGCATTATAAGCTTCCCCTCGAGAACAGCTCAAGGTGTGACATCGGTATCAGGTTATAATGTCCCTGTATATATGTGGTCGCCGTACATAAAATCCTTGCGAGAGATGGTTGTGGCAACATTATATAGGCGACCATATATATAGGGACAGGGGGAGCGGGCGTTGCAGGGGTTGCCCGCGCCCCCCTTAAAAAAAGGTTTTGGAGGTTGCAGGTGTGTCCCCCGCTACCCTTGAAAAATAAAAAGCTTTTGGGGGCCGCGGGGGTGGGCCCAGCATGTACCATGCAATCATGTCTCAGCTTCTATCATTTTTGCAGTAACTGAAAAGGTTTAGTGGACAAGCTGTGGGTGACCCAGACCGGCTGAACTTTAAGGCACACTCATTGCATCAACTTGCCACATGCATGTATTCCTTGTAAGATGTCACGCTAGTCTCTATGTGTTGTTCATAGTCATTCAATTAGTAATAACAATGCTAACAGTATTTCTCTCCACAATTCATGTTATTACTAAGTCTCCCAACCATGAAAGGGCGCGGGGGAGGAGGGGGGGCATTGAGACTGGGAAAGGGGAAGCAAAGTGCAACATATAGCCAGAAAACATACCCTCCAATGTCCACGGGTACTGGCCATGCAACAGGAACAGAGGAGGACCTCCTGCACCCCAGAATCAATAGAGGGGTACACAGAGAAAAGAATCTACCTCTGTCTCCAGCACAAAGACCCCACATTTCACACATTGCCTAGTTTCCAACAAGTGGAACGCGTGGAGTATAACTGGAGAGAAGAGAGTCACTTACCGGCTTCCACAGGGCAAGAGGTGGGAGTCCTTAATATCTGCAGTCAGTCTCTCCATCACTTCTTCAGCCACATTGTGTTGGGAGGTGGGTGTTAAACCCCCACACAGATCCAATGTATATCTTGGCAGCCATTAACAATGAAGTCACTAGTTTTGCTTGCACACTAAACTGAGAACAATTTTCATCAGCTGGAAAACATAAAATCACCACCACGGACGGCATAGCAGTTCCACCCACCCGCCTCACCTCCCCGACTTCTCAAGTCATGGAAGTAACTGAACTACAAAAAGGCCACAGAAGAGGCCACGGCCACCTTATAACAAGTAGAGGGCCTTACTGGACACAGGACAGACCTCTATCTATGGCAGGGGCTTCAACCTGAGGCTCTCCAAATGTTCTGCAAAATGACTCCCAAAAGCCCCCATCATTGACTATCCTGGCGAGGGCCACAGATGAGGCCATGGCCACCATATAAGAAGTAGAGGGCCTTATTGGCCACATGATGGGCCCCTATCCAAAGCAGGAGCTTCAACCTGAGGCTATCCAGATATTCTGTCCTATGACTCCCGAAGGCCCAATCATTGGCTATCCTGGTAAGGGCCACAGATGAGGCCACGGTCACAGAAGAGGACACAGCCACCATAAAACAAGTAGAGAGCCTCACTGGCCACAGAAGAGGCCACAGCCACCATATAAGAAGTAGAGAGCATTACTGGCCACAGAATGGACCTCTATCTAAAGCAGGGGCTTCAACCTGAGGCTCTCCAGATGTTCTGAACTATGACTCCCAAAAGCCCCCATCATTGACTATCCTGGCGAGGGCCACAGATGAGGCCACGGCCACCATATAAGAAGTAGAGGTCCTTATTGGCCACAGGATGGACCTCTATCTGAAGCAAAGGCTTCAACCTGAGGCTCTTCAGATGTTCTGAACTATGACTCCCAAAAGCCCCCATCATTGACTATCCTGGCGAGGCCACAGATGAGGCCACTGCCACAGAAGAGGCCGCAGCCACCATATAGGAAGTAGAGAGCCTTATTGGCCACAGGATGGATCTCTATCTAAGGCAGGGGCTTCAACCTGAGGCTCTCCAGATGTTTTGAACTATGACCCCCAAAAGCCCACACCATTGACTATCCTGGTGAGGGCCACAGAAGAGGCTTCGGCCCCCATATAAGAAGTAGAGAGCCTTAATGGCCACAGGATGGACATCTGTCTAAAGCAGGGGCTTCAACCTGAGGCTCTCCAGATGTTCTGAACTATGACCCCCAAAAGCCCCCATCATTGACTATCCTGGAGAGGCCACAGATGAGGCCACGGCCACAGAAGAGTTTGCAGCCACCATATAGGAAGTAGAGAGCCTTATTGGCCACAGGATGGATCTCTATCTAAGGCAGGGGCTTCAACCTGAGGCTCTCCAGATGTTTTGAACTATGACCCCCAAAAGCCCCCACCATTGACTATCCTGGCGAGGGCCACAGAAGAGGCTTCGGCCCCCATATAAGAAGTAGAGAGCCTTAATGGCCACAGGATGGACATCTGTCTAAAGCAGGGGCTTCAACCTGAGGCTCTCCAGATGTTCTGAACTATGACCCCCAAAAGCCCCCATCATTGACTATCCTGGCGAGGCCACAGATGAGGCCACTGCCACAGAAGAGGCCGCAGCCACCATATAAGAAGTAGAGGTCCTTATTGGCCACAGGATGGACCTCTATCTGAAGCAAAGGCTTCAACCTGAGGCTCTTCAGATGTTCTGAACTATGACTCCCAAAAGCCCCCATCATTGACTATCCTGGCGAGGGCCACAGATGAGGCCACGGCCACAGAAGAGTTTGCAGCCCCCATATAGGAAGTAGAGAGCCTTATTGGCCACAGGATGGATCTCTATCTAAGGCAGGGGCTTCAACCTGAGGCTCTCCAGATGTTTTGAACTATGACCCCCAAAAGCCCCCACCATTGACTATCCTGGCGAGGGCCACAGAAGAGGCTTCGGCCCCCATATAAGAAGTAGAGAGCCTTAATGGCCACAGGATGGACATCTGTCTAAAGCAGGGGCTTCAACCTGAGGCTCTCCAGATGTTCTGAACTATGACCCCCAAAAGCCCCCATCATTGACTATCCTGGCGAGGCCACAGATGAGGCCACTGCCACAGAAGAGGCCGCAGCCACCATATAAGAAGTAGAGAGCCTTATTGGCCACAGGATGGATCTCTATCTAAAGCAGGGGCTTCAGCCTGAGGCTCTCCAGATATTCTATCTATGACTCCCAAAAGCCCCCATCATTGGCTATCCTGGTGTAGAGGAGGTACCAAGCACGATTCGCACTCCAACCGCCCATTTTGAAGTACCAGGAACATTCACGCCGAAATATGTGACGTATGATGAACAAATAAACCAGCAGAGAGCCGCAGCAGGGCTCTGTCCTGTGCCTATTAGAATAACAGCACCTGTTGAAGTACCAACACCTAAGAAAACCTGGACAGTAAGGTGCCCATTGAGGAAACCATATCGACACATGAGAAAAAAAATGATGATTGTCAGAATGCAATCCCTGAAGAAGCTAAACAATACTGAAGGAAGACGAATGATGACGTCATAAGAACCCGAACTGACTCACATATAGAAGATATGATGTTCTGAGAATGATAAAAAGAAACAAAACACCATGGATAAGTGACATCCCGAATCTAAAGTGAAATAATGAATGTCAAATGTCAGAAACTTATGCCATGATAGTGATGAAGATATTCAGCCAGTGTAAACATGTACATATGCACAGTAACCGCAAGAAGCACAGAAAATCGCGAGGCCTACTTATGCTTAGTAGTAAGATATATTGCGGCAAGCGCCACCTATACATATCTACCTCAAAAGGAGCACTTTAACGACCAAAGGTTACTAAAGGTCTCAAGAGGAGAGTTTCACAGAAAACAAATCGCAAATTAAATACAGAGAGAGACTCAGACGAAGACAACCATGCCAAGAAGCCAAGGTCGTACAGGCTGAAATATACCAGTAGTGGATACAATTAATTAAAGAAAACAGTGTATCCTGTGCAGAAAGGTCAAGATAAGCCAGAGATGGCAGATGACTGGCAGAATTATATCAAATGCACAAAATTGCATGAAGAATAAGACGATTTCACAGCGTCGAAATCATGTGACCGAGAAAGCAGAAGGGATGAAACTTTCACACATGGACTCTTGTCATGCCCAGACGCCTTAACTTTCCCGGACCAAGAATCAGACTCGAGGCCAAAATACAAAGAAATAATTGACACATGGCCACTGAAGTGATGATTGATTGTTGCAATAATTAGAGGGAGGCTGGGGGTGCAGACAACCTTCCTGCACCTGACCGGCTATTCTGCACGCTGCTAAGCTAGTGGAAAAGTATGAGTGGAGTTGATGCCAACCCAATCATAGGGGACCAAGTAATCTAGGGTCCTATAGTTAGTAGAACCAATGAGACGTCGCGCTTTTAGTGATGTCTACAGTAGCCATTTTGAAGGAAAGACTTAGATGCCCCACCTGACATTGTTTATCTAATCCCCTCTCCTAGTTACAATATACAGATGTAGTACCTATATTAAAGTTACCTTCCTAGAACCAATCAAGTTGCATGCTAAATTTTAAGAAATTATATGTCCGTGATGATGAGTTTTTGCTATAAATACTATGTTTTTTCTGAAATTAGTTGAAGTTGAAGCGAGAATAAAGATCGAGCTATTGCTGATATTCATAAACTCCCCATTTTATGTACTAGTCATTAAACAGACTCCCTTTTGCCAAACTATCGAGTTGTCATTATTGATTTGATGCAAGAGTATTCATCTGCATCCCCATCAAGCTCAAGGGTGCTGCTACTCATCGTAAAGTGCTGTTGGGAAACCCCCAGTCCTATGGGCCAGCTGGGGTCCCTACTGCACACTTGGTAGCAGAGATTGATGGTTTGATTAGAATCGATTAGATAAGACACCCATTGACTAGCTGCTCTGCAATATCACGAGTCCTTTGCCATCCGGCTAAGTAGACAGAGAGGCTCTCCATAGATAGTGGATAGTCTAAAGTGTAAATCCTGCAGGTTGAGGTCTGAAGGAACCTGTGCTTTCAACCATGAACCCCTTCCCACTTCTACGAGCAGCTGATCGGACGAACAGCAAGGAGATGCGGTAACGAAGGCGGTGATCCCGAGCATCCAGAGAGGAAAAAATGCAAACGGTGAGTGAAAAAGACTAAAGTTTTGGCAAACAGTTGCATGCCTTAGAACAAGTAAGGGAAGTTAATGGAGGGAGGTGGGACAAAAAATAACATTAGAGTAACAGTGTAATGTGTATAGAAGGGGTAAGAAATATTGACTTGAGGGTGGCCGAGTAATAGATAGAGATACCGGGAAGATACCCAAGCATAGAGAGAGATACTGGGAGGTTACCCAAGCATAGAGGATACGCCCAAATACCTAGGCTTTACTATAGCACTAGAAGAAGCCTGCATTTAAAGTACTGAATGAATAGGACGACATAGGAGACCAGAATCGATGAAAGAGGCAATCTGAACGAAATGGGCTTATATTCCATGTTGGAATAATGACAGGGGCATGAGATTTATGTAGCCGGCAGGAGTCTGTCTAGTCTGTTACGTCTGTTTTGTGTTTTTTCTTTTTTCTGATGTCACAAGACATTTTTTGGGGAAAATAGCATGAACATTTTGAGATTGTATAGCCAGGATTTTGTATGACATGAATTGATGGTTGTTGCTTGAAAAGGTAAAAAGAAAAATCTTTGTTGGAAAAAAATGGGATTGGAGCTTGTGACGATTGGTGCTTGCTCATATTATTGATTTTGTTTGAGAAATATAAAGAAGAACCAAGTGTTATATGGGGAGAAGATAAACAGATTTAAACATTGAAGACATTACACCGTTAGTACACTTGTGCAAACAGTTGCCAAACATGCACCTAAGCTGAAGAAGTACAGTGCAGAATGGGTCAAAGAAACCGCCCACAAAATGTTTATGCCATGGCACCAGGGCGGATTGCTATCTAAAATGGTCCTGCAACACATGACAACATATTTGCACGCCACATATACTGGCAAAAAGTTAGATAAACGCCTAACTAGTTTAGAGCTTTGGAAGATGTACCAAGAGGAAAAGGAGGAGGAGCCGTTGTAAGATTGGATACTTTACATATGCACACAGGGGGGTGAAATGCCTTCTGTGCCACTTACCTCGGCTGAAACAAAAAGCAAAGTCAGTAAACACGAAAGATTATACCCGTTGAGGGAGTTTATAGCAGCAACAGGATATCGTAACCCGGCATATGAGTCACCTACGCAAAGTAGTGACGAAAGCCCAGAGAAGGACAGAGAAAGAGATATTACCTCCAAAGTCACGAGGGACAAGGAGAGACACGAGAAAGAAAAGGGAGACCAGGCACAAACAAGTACATCTCTAGATACAGAATGAGAGGGAAATAGATGGAAAGGAGACGAGGACAGAACTGATGAGATGGCATTCACACAGAACGAATGGATGGGAGGTCAGATTTTATTGAAACTCGATGGTAAAGGCATTGAGGACGTGAGACAAAAGGGTGAGTCAGATGATTCAAAATAGAAAGAGAAGGAAAAGGAAAAAGGATTGAGCAACGAAAGAATCAGGAAAAAAGCTAGACAGAGATGAGAGCAGCTGTATCACGAACAGCAAGAAAGGAAACATGATCATAAGCCAAGTGCAGCTAATGATCAGGACAGGCAGGAACAATGAAGAATAGAAGAAGAAGAACAAAAGATACGGGAGAAGAGAATAAAGAGACAAAGGGATGAGGAAATACGAAGGGCAAATGAACGTAAAGATGCGAAGAGACAGGAAGAAGATAAGGTCAGAGAGGAAGCGAGAAAGCATAGAGAGTTTGATGATGACATAGAACGCAGGCGAAGACAGAGGGCACGGGATCTTGAATATCTGGAAAGAGAGGTTAAAAAACCTGAGCCAGTAGTAGAGTGGGAGGACATAGAAACATTATTTCCGGAGTATGATTCAATACCAGGCATGTCTAGGGCAAATATCGAAGATGACTTTGACACCAGAAGCATCAGAGAGACGATCGATAGAATATATGCTGAAATGGGGCTAGAACAGGTACCCCAAGGGAGAGGAGAGGACCAGCGTCTTGAGAGCACTTAGTTGTATGACACTGAGGACGCCTCCCAAAGTAGCAGAAAAAGAGAGCTGTCCCTAGATAGGTTCACACTAAATAGGAACGAGGAGGATGAGAGGAGTTACACGAGTTAGGCACAGACAATATCAGATGCAGAAAGAGAGGAATATGAGGAAAAGGAAGATGAGAGAAGACGCAAAAAACACTTCTCAAGGGGAAAGGGAATAAGATGGACAGCTTCTAGTGAGTCTGCACCTAAGGCATCAGAGTCAGCCACACAATCAGACCAACACGAAGGAGTATATTACGGTCAGACAGGGGTGACTCCACCACCCTATGTGAACATACTAAGGACATTACCAGGTAGATGGCTCTGCAGGAATATTACCCCTGCAGTGGATAGGAAAATGATGAGAGAAGAAAAGGAGAGCCATGTGTTACAATTCCCGTTACCCGAAAAAAGGAAGAACGAGGCCACAGTCTATACTCTGGCCACACATGGATCGAGAAAATCTGAAAAATAAGCTTCCAATGTTAACATCAACAGCCGGAAAATAGATACATGAGCTAGAAAAAATGGCGGGAGGGAACATGTTAGCTACCAGGAATATTAAGGGTATTTTAATAGCCATACTTGGTGATAGGGTTGATAATATGTGGACACCTGCAGGTTACCCTGGTGTAACTACAGTTAATACTGCGCATGATGGAGCTCCATTTAACAGAGCCACGGTATGGAAAGCATTATGATTGCTATAGCCGGAAACTTCTAACATGGGAGCTATAATGACACTTAAAATGAAGGAGTCAGAGGATCCTTTGCTTTACATGCAGAATTTCCAAGACACATGGGTGCTGGAAACATGTGAATTTTGGGGAAAATCCATACCCATGTTTTACTGCCAGAACAGGTAGAGAAGCAGCTCAAGGAATTTGTAGGAAACAAGCCCAAACCGTGGTCTGAAATACAGTTGAACATAGCTCACTATTGCAGGCTATTGCAAGAGAAAAATTGCAAAAAACAGGCTGCATGAAAAACTGAAGAGACAAAATGACTGCAGAAGAAATTGTCAAAATATGCCATTGAAGGGGCAATGATAACTAGCACAGACGGATCGAACAAACAGCAGGCCAACAACCAAAGGCAGGTTGATCAAGGCAATAGCGGGTTTTACCCCAGAGTGAGATGCTTTCGAGGAAGAGGATGGCAGAGTAATCAGGGAGGTTTCCAAGGTAATCATGGAGGTTTTCAAAACATGCAAAATGGCAATCAGGATATGTCAAATGTGCAAATAATCAGACCACCGCTAATATGTTGGACATGTGGGATGGCAGGGCATCTAGCACACACATGCAGTAGTCAAGGCATGGTGCCAAACGACCAAGGAAGAAGAGTAGGGATGGTGAATCCACCTATGTTTTTACAGCTGGGTGGAAATGGAGTTGCACAAAATCACACGGTGCAACATCAAGCGCCGGGAGCACAACAAAGCTTTCAACCTCAGAATATGACAACTTTTCCACAAGGACAGTCTCAACAGTCTCCGAGGCAACTGTCACAGACAACAAGTACAGGACATGCATTGAATTCTGGAATGAGAAATAACACTGGTGATGGAGGGAGTCCATTCACTCAGCATGGGATAAAGCTATATATGGATTAGGACAGCTCCCTGAGAAACCTGATGTGTTCTATCCTATCAGTGACACCAGACCCTCACGAGGAACCAAGGGTAGATGTCCTCACAGGGGATAAAGAATATTCCTTCTTAGTTGACGTTGGTGCAACACGCTCGTTTATGCATGAAGGCAAGTTTTCCTTGTCCTGCGACGCCATAAATACTCAGGGCTCCAAAGGAGCAACAAGCTGTGTTCCTTTTACAAAAGAACTTCCAGTCTCTAAAGGAGAATGTGACATGATTGTGACACTGCTATATTCAAGGCAGACCCTAGTAAATATATTGGGATGAGACCTAATGACAAAGTTAAACATGACGATCTCATTCACGGAAAAGGGTATGTTCAACTCCAGGAATGTATTATTTGAACGTATGCAAAATGATTAGAGCATACGCAGGACAAACCACTATGAGAGCTGTTCCATTCGAACCAGAAATATTCACATATGGAGTGCGTATATTAATGGCAGGGCAACCAAGCCTTGCAGACATGAGAACCCCCGGTGAATTTTTGTTTAGGCTGAGAATACCCATGCATGAGGAAAAGAGACAATTGTTTCCCTTGACAATACACAGACCCATAGTGTGAGAATAAATGTCACTGATCGATGGTTGTGATGATAAAGGCAGACAATGATGCACAGTAATCGCCATTTAAGAAGGGTACAGATTGGCTGACGTCACTGATGATAATCTGATCGATGAACAAACAGGTGTAGATGAAGCAACAGTTGGGGTTAATCTCGTTTACTGGGTGAAAATTATCAAAAGAGAGGTGCTACAGAGAATGACGTTGGCACAAAAACGTCCTGAATATTTTGATGACAACATGGCCAAGGTGCCTGCCTTAGTGTGGACTACAGGCCTTTATGACGTAGGCTTGTTGAAAGGAGTGCAAGAAGTAATGATTAAATTGAAACCAGCATGACAGTATCCCATATCTAAGGAAGATGAAGGGATTTTCAAGACAATTTCTGCTATAATGGAGCAGGGCATCTTAGTGACGTCAGAGTCGTCATGCAACACTGTGGTTTACCCTATCAAAAAATCAAAGGGAGGGTCTTGGCATTTAATCCAGGACCTAAGGAAAATAAATGATATTGTAGAGGCTGAGTTCCATCTAGTCCCTAACCCGTCCACAATCCTATGTAATATACCCGTTGAGGCAAAATATTTCACAGTGATTGACTTGAAAAATGCATTTTTCTCAATCCCATTGCACAAAGACTCACAAGATTTGGAGTCATTCACCTTCAGACAAATGCGTCTGAAAAGCGCAAGGTTACCTCAGGGGTACTCTGAGTCTCCTTCTATTTTCAACAGAGTCCTGCAGATGGACTTAAGCAATATTGCATTAGAGAGTGTTGTCTTGCAATATGTGGATGACATCTTAATTTGCAGCACGACAGAGGAAACATGTAGACACGATTCTGTTCAGCTATTGAATGCATTGGCTGAAAAAGGATATAAAGTTGACAAAGAGAAGTTACAATACTGTCAACAAGAAGTACTGTACATAGGCGAGCTGATATCACATGAGGGGAAAAGGGTTACCCCTGAAAGACCTGTAGCCATATTAAACACAGCCAAGCCACACACGATAAAATGAATGCAAAGTTTTCTAAAATGATGCAATTATGTCAGGGCATGGGTCTTTGACTACAGCCCTTATACCAAGCCCTTGTTACAAGACCTAAAGAAGGCACAGGGGACGAAAGAAAAAATTGAATGGACCGAGACCATGGAAGAAGGACTTATCAAACTGAAGAGGGCCATTTGCGTGGCACCCGTTTTAGAAATTCCAAATTATGCAGTGGAATTCTACCTGTTTTCACACACGAATGGCAGTGTTATGACAGCAGTACTCACACAGAGAACCATGTTAGGGTACTGTCTTGATATTGGGCAAAATCTTCCTCGGGGCCAGCCCTTTGAGAGCAAAAATACCCAATTCAGCCCAAAATACAGGTTCTATTGTGCTGAGCAGTGATCTCATGCAAGTGACAAATGACACCCTCAAAGTGTTATTAGCATATTTATTCTAAGCAGTGAATTTCATATACATTTGGGATTCAAGTTACAGAATATTACAAAGCATAACACTTAGAGCAATGCAAAATATAGTGAAACATGGAATTTAGATAAACATAGAGAAACATAGAGAAATATAGAGAAACATAGAGAAACACAGTCTTACGTCCCTTTAATCAGCACTGGGGAGACCTTGGGCCCTCATAAGCTAGCTGTAAACAAGCCCCGCTCAGAGGACAATGCTGAAGGACACCGTATGAGCCAATGCCGGGCACCTGTTTCTGCACGAATCAAGTCCACAGGCGATCTCCCCCTGATCCATGTGTGCATGGATATTTTATAACTTCTTGCTGTCAGTCACCATGACGCACAGTTCCAGAACTTTCCCTGTGCAACTGGCTCATGGAAAAAACCCAGCTCTCTCTGAGATGCTCCCTGCTCGCTCCTACCCCCTCCCTTGTTCCCATCTGCGCTGGCTGAGGAATGTCTTATCAGTACCTTCCCAGAGAAAAGGAAGATTAGCTTGGAGCC
Source organism: Ambystoma mexicanum (assembly GCF_040938575.1). NCBI lineage: Eukaryota > Metazoa > Chordata > Amphibia > Caudata > Ambystomatidae > Ambystoma > Ambystoma mexicanum. The sequence goes on along the minus strand of NC_090921.1, from coordinate 10,852,100 downwards.
AGGGCTAACGTTAGTGAGGCTGAATATTCTAAGGGAAGCAGGGATGTATTAACCCCATCTGCAAGCTCTAAAAGGCATGCACTCATAGCTTAGTGTTTATAGCGCTTAAGACTGGCTATCTAAGCGCTATATAGGTGCCATGATGTTCCAAACACTCCAAAAACCTATTAGCTACATGGCTAGGGGCCCTCCCTGCCTGTCTATCAACAATGTTTAATTTGACCTATCTCATACTAGGCCTGCATATTCCTTGTAGCTCACTACTGCATAATGGAAGTGCTACAACAGACTACTGTCAGCATTTTTAGCACATACTTTGAATACACTATTGGCTTTCAGCGGCTAATGCTGTCATCTAAAGCCCTGATTGGCAAGGTTGCAATTTCGTGTATCACTACATTCCACCCCTATTCAACGTTTGTGCGACAAATGCTGACTAATACCTATCAACATAGTATTTAGTGCAGTGATAAAGACCTAGGGGCTTTGCAAGAGGTTTAAGCAAACTATCTTCTAGCGGTTAGTTAGCGTGGCATGCAAGGTAAAACACTACCTAAACAAAAATGTACACAAAGTGAACAGTGACATATACCCTTGCCAGAACCTGGCCTACACAAAAATACCTACGCCAAGTGAACATGGACATTTACTCTAGCCAAAACCTGGCCTACACAAAAATACCTAAATCAATTTTGTATAACTGATTGTCAGTTAAAAAGCAGCATGCAGTTAAAATGTCAAGGCAATCCAGTGTAGTCTAATCTACAATGCACTATTGCATTTATGTATGGTTACCAATTCTAAAACCTGGCAGCCTTTCACCCTAAGGGCCTACCCTCCCCCTGATCCCAGGGCATTCAAGCGTGACTATGGGCTGTGTGACTAGACACTTCCCCCAGGTAGGTGGAACCCAACCAGAAACCATCTAATTTCGTGAACAAGGTGAACCCATGGGCACCAGGTTGTCTAAATAAAAACAATTCTACTAATTTACATCAAAGCATGGCATGTGTTATTCATGCAATCAAAAAGCAAGCAATTCAATCCATATGTATGCTGGTAACTGTAGCTCTGCGTGCCAGTGTGTGGAGGATGGTTGCCCCCACCCAGTAAAAAGCCAACACCTGCTGATTTAACAATGTTTGCCATACAATGCATTGTGTGTATTTAGCAGTCTTGTTGACCTGCCCTATGGCAGACAAAAATGTCTTCATGTCTAAAATACTGTTATCTTCAATTGGCTGTCAATACTTGTAGCAGTGCTGGGCATATCAATGGGCCCCACTAGGCCAGAAGTTCTATAGCAGAGCTGGCATCAGAACCCATAGTGGCTAGCTTATTGTGCACAGTTTCTATGTCACAAGCATATAAAGCTCCTGCAATTAATGAATCTAGCTCCCTAGCTACGCGCACTCTAGTGATGGGCCATAGAAATGGACTCCATTTGTAGCAGCTTGGTAGTACTAAGGAAACATTGCCTCATGATAAATCTATGTCTAAGTGTAGCACTGTAATAATGAAGGTGTGCATTACCAGTCTACAATTTACATGTTGTCTTACTACTGGAAAATCTAACAGGTTCACAGTGTCTACCTTCTGTGACTTGGAGAATACCCTTCTTCAAGTGGGATATCTACCATATACAATATTAACTTTAGCCACAAACACCATACTACTATCCGGCAGTGGCTGTTTCATCACACCATGGAAAAAATTCATTTAGTCAAGTTATAGTTCATTAAATCTTGGCGAGAACACTCGCTGCAGTTCTTGGTCAGAAAAACATCACATTAGACAAATTAAACAAATGGTATCCATTCAGTGACAAAAGATGCCTGACAATGTGCCAGGCCAGTACTCTAGCAATTCCATGTGGATACTCATTTGCAGCGCTTTTCCAAAGAATTATTCCAAATGTTTACAATCAAAAGGTGACTCTTTGCATTAGTGTGCTGGAGACAGCTGTCCCCACAAAAACATGAAACTGGTTGGTTTAACAAAAAACCGTGTCACACTCTGTGTCATAAAATCAAACATCAAGTCAGTCATGGTTTCATTTACCTGCCTTAAGCTGGCTGTAAAAGTATCCAGTGTTTCAAAGATTACCTTTTCAAATTATAGCTCATACACTTGGCAGCATTACTTCAATTAAGAATCTTAACCTACGCACAGGTGACTTTGATGTGCGCACCCATCTTATCTCAAAATAAATTACGCTCCTGCTTGCATAATTCTGCTGCCCCAACAGTTCATAAATCATTCTCCTGCCTACGTGCAATGTAGAATATTTTTTTTTTTCAAAAAACAAAACATCTCTGGTTAAAGCCATTCAGTTGGAAGAGTAAAACCATTTGGTTTTTTCAGATTCATCTCAACAGTGCATTTAAAAACCATTTTTCAATGTGTTAGCATTCAATTGCTGTGTCACACAGCTGTATGTGGTGCCTGATGTTACAGTCCACAATTCATTGTCCATAGTCCTTTAAACAAGAAAGGGCAAAACATGTCATTTAAATGTGTAGCATCAAATACTTGATAATTAGCCAAGTCTGCACCGTGCCAGTTCAGCAAAAGTTATTACTCTGTTGGACACTATTCGCAGGTTACAGCATTGAGTGCGGTGCAGGGCACGTTAAAGTTGAAATAGCATGTCGCAGTGGCTCGCTTTCTCTGAGAATGCGTCTGACCCTTCTTTGATCAGTGTCACCCACAAACTGCATATTATCTTCCTATATTATGAAATGTCTTGTCGTGCTTTGCCTAGGCAAAATACAAACAGAAATGTTAGGATGTCATCAAAACTTCAATATCAGCGTTATCCACCCCTTCCCATAATACCACCCCCATCTTCAAAAAGTCTCATCAGGTAACTACACACTTTGTCATTGCTACTGCAATTATTTATCACCTTTCTGCATGTTTCTGGGGGCTTATTTACACTCAACCATACGGGGTGTAACTGCCTAATCACAAACTCATTTGTGCAATGCAATCATAGCTGGTCAATGGTACCTCAGACTGATCTGTGCTTTTACAAAGCCATATAGTAAGTACCCAGGTCGCACAATGCTTTTCTTTTTCACCAAAGCGATCACCAATGCCAGGCGCCAACTTGCTTCCAGTGTCCCATGATCTTGGTTTAGGTTGCCCTGCTGGCATCACTCCATTTTTCAAAGGTAAAGTCTTTCAGTATTTATCTTTCTTTTCTTAGCAGTGTCTTTTCAAGCCTCTGGTTTTTTTCACTTGTCATTTTTTTTTTCAAAGGGCGTTTGCTGTTTTTGAACCACTCCTTTGAGTGCGATAGTCTGAGTCAGTTTCTTTTGTTGCTTCAACAAATCATTCATTCTTGCACTAAGCCGTGTGGCTTCTGGATCATGGCTAATGTGCAGTGTTCATGTTGTACTTCAAAGCCCCGCTCTGCATGTTGTCTCTTGCAAAACGGCTAAGCACTTTTGTCAGTTTTGCTTCCATCTGGAAGGCCATAATGTCTTTGTCAGTTACTCCATCCCCTGGCAATGTAGCTTGCAGTTTGCCAGATGTGTATTTTCTCTTCTCAAAGCGCCTAGAGGTTTCTTCTCCAGTGCACAGCGCTTTACTTCAGTTCACATCACATGGAGCATTGGAATGCAGCTTGCACAGCAATAGCGCTTTACTTCACTTCACATCACATCACATGGGAATGCGGTTTGCACAGTAATATCTGTTGGAATGGGCAGCTGTCTTTTCTTGGCCCATTCACAGATGCATAGGTAAATGTTCAGATGTGATGTGCCCGTCTGCCATCCTGCATGAAGCCTTTGCTCCGTACCACAGTTTACTAGGCAAATTCTTTACTTTTTGAACAGCTCTCTGTTTTTGCTCCCCCTTCCTCAGGAATGCAGGCATGTTTATCTTTCGTGTGCACCTGGCAGCGCCATTAGCACGCAGCTTATCTCTTTTGCCTATAACTCTTATACTGTGGCGGCTTCACTCGTTTCAGACAATTCATCCAGATTAACTCTTTCTTGTACTGTTTCTGCTTTTGTTTGCCTTCACGCACCTCGCCCAAGACAGCTTCAAGGCACAAGCTCTGCACACACAGCAAGACTCTTGTTTTCAAAAGCGGCACTTTTCTTGTCATTTTTCTACTCCATGTAATTTTGCAAAATGTCAAAGCGTCTTTTTTTCTTGTAATGTGCGATCTTTCAAGAGAACTCACAACCCATTAAATCTTTGTGCTATCTTATCACACACAGATGTTTCATTCTGTTGTACCATTGCCAAACTATAACCACTCAGTTCAGTGCATTTAAAAAAAATAAAAATGCCATATTTAGTGCAGCTCCCTGCACGTTTTTTTTTCTGCAAGAACAACCCACACTCTATTGCTTGTGGGCTGTTTAATGTGTCAACAACATTTTTCCCCATGTATCACAGTCAACGGGTCACTATTTTCAAAGCATACATCACTAATAAGGCAACAGCACAAATCCATGGCATAGCATGGGGACAGTCAAAAATACTCCAGGGGCAATTTAGAAAAATATAAATTGTTTTTCCCCCCAACCATTGCAAGCTGGTTCTGCAATTTCAAATCAGTACACAAAAATCGAAAATCCAAATAACATTCACTCACTTTCCTTTTAAGTGAGTCTCTCACCCAATATAAGCATGGCACAGCCTAAAATGCAATATAACCATTTTAGTGTGTTTCCTTTAAACAGAATTTGCCACCATTAGCACATGGAATTTTACAGTTGCCAAAAGAAAGAAAAAACTCTTTAGGCTCTCAGCACAGATGTTACTCATTCTCCTAAGCATGGCTCATTCCCCTTCCTCATTATTCAGGAATGCCAACCCTTCAAAAGCATATATCAAAAAAGACGAACCTTCGCCTCCGAACATTACAGCCCCCACTCGCTAGCACACTGGGGCTGAGTCAATGGTTAAATCACTATTCACAATTTGCATGTCAAATCCCTGCAATTATTTTTTTTTTCCTGCCCTCATGACAGAATAGAGATGAGAACTCCGTCTCATTATGCATTCCAAATTACAACTTTAAACTTGGGAAACCACATGATAAAATTCTTTTTCTAATTGAGCATACATCTTTCTTAACCATTCATCGGAGTGCTTTAAACAAAGCCATTTCCCGCTCGTTTATTGCCTTGTACTCCCTGGCCCCAATCCCATGCAATGAGTCAGTCACGACTAATTTACTGAAGGGAGTCTTAACCACACAAGCTATCGGCCACGGCAAGCCGACACAACATTGCTGCCTTTTGAAGTCTCAGAGCTGCAGTGAGACCATCAAGGAAATGCGACAGCCTGCTCCCCACTCTACACTGTGTTCTCTCACACCATTTGTCATGTCAGCATGGCACTGCTCTTCACAATCCCACAAAGCTGCCACCAAATGTCTTGATATTGGGCAAAATCTTCCTCGGGGCCAGCCCTTTGAGAGCAAAAATACCCAATTCAGCCCAAAATACAGGTTCTATTGTGCTGAGCAGTGATCTCATGCAAGTGACAAATGACACCCTCAAAGTGTTATTAGCATATTTATTCTAAGCAGTGAATTTCATATACATTTGGGATTCAAGTTACAGAATATTACAAAGCATAACACTTAGAGCAATGCAAAATATAGTGAAACATGGAATTTAGATAAACATAGAGAAACATAGAGAAATATAGAGAAACATAGAGAAACACAGTCTTACGTCCCTTTAATCAGCACTGGGGAGACCTTGGGCCCTCATAAGCTAGCTGTAAACAAGCCCCGCTCAGAGGACAATGCTGAAGGACACCGTGAGAGCCAATTCCGGGCACCTGACTGTACACGAATCAAGTCCACAGGCGATCTCCCCCTGATCCATGTGTGCATGGATATTTTATAACTTCTTGCTGTCAGTCACCATGACGCACAGTTCCAGAACTTTCCCTGTGCAACTGGCTCATGGAAAAAACCCAGCTCTCTCTGAGATGCTCCCTGCTCGCTCCTACCCCCTCCCTTGTTCCCATCTGCGCTGGCTGAGGAATGTCTTATCAGTACCTTCCCAGAGAAAAGGAAGATTAGCTTGGAGCCAGGGCTAACGTTAGTGAGGCTGAATATTCTAAGGGAAGCAGGGATGTATTAACCCCATCTGCAAGCTCTAAAAGGCATGCACTCATAGCTTAGTGTTTATAGCGCTTAAGACTGGCTATCTAAGCGCTATATAGGTGCCATGATGTTCCAAACACTCCAAAAACCTATTAGCTACATGGCTAGGGGCCCTCCCTGCCTGTCTATCAACAATGTTTAATTTGACCTATCTCATACTAGGCCTGCATATTCCTTGTAGCTCACTACTGCATAATGGAAGTGCTACAACAGACTACTGTCAGCATTTTTAGCACATACTTTGAATACACTATTGGCTTTCAGCGGCTAATGCTGTCATCTAAAGCCCTGATTGGCAAGGTTGCAATTTCGTGTATCACTACAGGTACAAGCCCCTGGCATACTACAGTGGGAATTTGGACCCAGTGATGAGAGGTCACTTTCTGTGCGAACAAAGTTTAGCTGCCTCAATGTTCACCATAGAGAAGGCTTCGACCATTGTGATGGGATGCTCAATGACGTTGTTCGTGGAGCACGCACTTTTTGCAATTCTAGAGAAACCAAAAGGCACCTTGACCTCTCAGAGAGCTTCTGCATATGAAGTGATCATATCAAATCCATCGATTAAGATAATTCAGTGTAAGATAGTGAATCCAGCTATGTTCATAGCAGAGCCATCACTGAAGGAGAGCCGATCCATGACTGCGCGAACTATGAAGAATTTTATGATGAGATTCCCAGAGTGAAAGAAAATGCATTGGCGGAAGGAGAAATTGTCTATGTTAACGGTTCTTCGAGAATCCATCAACATGATGGGCAGAGATACACAGGCACCGCTGTGATGAAGCACACAGCAAATGGAGAGTTTTGAGTACTTATTAGTGCATGATTACCATCTCATTATTCAGCACAAGCTGCAGAATTATTGGTGTTGATACTCGCACTCGGAAATCACGCAGACCAGGAAGTGACGGTGTACAGTGACTCCGCCTATCAACAGTGTACAAAGGGCTAGCGTGCTGGAAAAGGAGGGGCTACCTCAGAGCGGATGGCACGCTGTGCTGCATGCAGCCCTAGTGGACAGGCTCATTAAGGCACTACAGCTCCCAGTGGGCATAGCAGTCATGAAATGTACCGCCCATACGAAAGGGGCAGACTTTATCTCACAAGGAAATCAAGCAGCAGACACAAAAGCCAAGCGTGTGTCGACCAAAGACAAAGGTATAATGAATGAGGAAATCACTGATGTGCATGAGTGAATGATTGTTGCACAAAGCAAATCTGAAGGTCATAGTAACATGGGACAAACTCAGTTAATGGAACTCCAAGGGGAGGCACCACAGGAAGAAAAATAGCTTTGGAAGTGGCGAGGATGTTCTTTAAACTCCTCAGGAGCTTGTGGCGACAAGACAACACTGGTAAACCGGTGATGGCTATAGCTCTATTGAATATAGCATTGGAACAGTTGCATTATCCAACACACATGACAAAAGAGAATCTAGCAGCGACAATTGCTGACGACTGGTTAATACCGAACATGGCAGAGCACGTTGCATTTGTTATGGTGAACTGTATAATTTGCCAACAGTTCACTGCTGGGCATACACTACAAGTAATTAGAGGAGTCATTCCAAGGCCCAATGGACTTTTTAAGCACTTGCATTTCGATTATGTCAATATGATTCAATGATGTGATGGGTACAGGTACCTAATTGTTGTGCTGTGTCCATTCTCTAGATGGATAGAAGCAGGTCCCTGTACACACCCAGACTCTACCTGTGCGGCCAAATTTCTGGTGAGGGAGATATTTCCCAGAAGGGGAGTGTGTGGTAATGAGGTCAGATAATGGTCCCCACTTTGTTAATGCAATAGTCGAACAGATTGGCTTGCTGCTTGGTATAAAGCACAAGTTCTCTTTGGCGTATCATCCTCAAGGTAATGGGATATGCGAGAAGCTCAACGGCTTGTTAAAGGCAAAGATAGCCAAGTTGAGGCTTACTCTAAAGAAGGGATCGCTACACTGCCTTCCATTGGCAATGTATGTACTCATGAACCAGCCTGGTTCTAACCACCACCTTATGCCGCATGAAATCATAACAGGCATAAGGATGCACACGCCAGTGACACCCCGAAATAGAGATAGATGTGATGCTCAGCTAACAGGGGAAGATTTTGAATCTGAAATGCAAAATTACTTGAACTGCATGACATCTTGTCTTACCGTAATTTCAGGACAGCTGCAGCAACGACAAAAAGGGTGCAGGACAGCACAGAACACAGAAGGAGATACTACAACAGACCAAGTTAAGGGTTTACGTGTTCCACAACTGTTCCCTGGGGACACGGTCCTGGTGAGAAACCACACGAGAAAGAAGTGGGACGAGCCAAGATTCAATGGTCCATTGAGAGTGGAGGATGTCAAGTTACAAGGAAGAAGAGCATGGGTATTCTTGGGTGACATCAAGCCATACATCGGAGAAGACCCTCTGCCCACACCCCAATGCGTAGAGACTACAGACAACACGGAAGAACCAAAGCATGTGCAGACAAGATCCATGACGAGGAAGAAGGATGCATGACCAACAAAACAAAGACAAAAGACTTTTGTGCAGGTTGTGGCTTAAAATTGGACATTTCCTCTGAGCAAAAAAGGGAATAAGGAAATAAACAAAGACACTCTGTGCATCCCAGTTGCAGGGTAAAGAAGGAAATTGTATGTATAAGCCACAACATAGTCTGTTGACTTTGAACTTTGGATTGAGGCATACTGAAGCCTTGGTAAGAAAAGGATATACCAAATTTTGATTGAGGACACGCCAAATGGAAGCAAATACAGTATCCAGACACTTTTCATACAGAAACCTTATTTGGACTCATTTATGGTGTCACACAGTAGTGACGTCACTAAGGAAGTTTTAGTCTACTTCGAGTTAGTACTGAGGTCATACCCGTCGTTAGTATAAGGAAGCTTCTCGTCATGATTGCTGAGCAGTTCCTTTGCTTCTGGAGCATAGTGAGGACAAAACAAATGTCCCAAGCAGAAGAAGCAGCGAATAGGCTTGTCAGCATGCTATTCTTTCGCTTAATTGAAGACTGTCCAGATCTTGTTCGGAGACACACTGACGTCTTGACATTTCTTCGAGCTCCAACAAACACAGAATGGTTGAGTATAATCCTGAACATAATCTTAATTCAGGTTGCTCTTGAAGCTCACCGAAATCACAGAAGCTGCTCATCGTGATTGCCGAGCAGTTCCTTTTACAGAGACGACAAGAAAAATGTTCCTGTCACCAGAAGATAGCAGACTAGCAAGCAATGTGTTTTTCTACCTGATTGAGGATTTTCCAGAACTTGTGGGGAGGCCTGCCAGTGTTGACATCCTCACTTTCATCAGAGACCCAGAGAATTCTACAAAAATTAGCATGCTTCTGCATGGTATTGTAATGCAAGTCGAACTTTCTAATCATCATCAGAATTACCAGAGAAGATTGTAAACTTTCCGCTGAGGGACAGATGGAGGAAGTGATCACAAAAAACACACTTTTGCTGATAGAGAGGCAACGTGTCTTCTGGAGTGAAACTGATAATTGGTATTGACTGGGAGCTTGTTTATTTTGAACACGTAAACTAAGAGTCTTGCCGAACTAATTACCTTATGTTGACATTTTTGTATAAAGAAAAGAGAACTGTTTCCAGAGACAAGAGACTGTCTATTATTCAGGCAAAGAAGGACAATCGTTCCAGGAACTGCAACCTATGAGCAGAGACAGCAGAATGCAGAGATAATATTACCTAGAATGTCTTCAAGAGTGAGTTTTCTTTCCTTAAATGATCGACATGAGCAGCCAAAGTAGTAATGTTGTCATCCCTCGGGAGGAGAGGTGCTCATACTGTTCCAGTACTAAGTGTTGTAGACTAACTTATAGGGGAATTATGTACCTATGCATTATATTCATCATTGTTTTACCGTCACTGACAAGTCGAACTGCATTTTTTATTGCTGCACAAAGTGTTCCGATTCCAGAGCCCCCGCCTAATGATGTAAGCATGAAGCCCACAAACGTGCCCAGACCTTACATAGTCATTCCAGTCCCTAGAAGGTCTGAGAGCGGAATGAGTGAACTTGAAATGGATGTGATAAACAATAAAACAAATACACTTGTAACCAAGAAGTTGAAAAACTGGAGACAGGGTCGGCAGAGTAAACGTGAGAAAGAATTTATGAAAGACACGCACATGCAAACGCAAACGATGAGTGCACATACAACAGGTTTAGTGTTAATAACTGCAGAACCACAGTCCAAAGAAGGGGAGAAGTTTGGACAAGCTACTATGAGAAGTTCCACACCAAGCAAAGTGAAAAGACAAATGGAGAAAGCTGAACCTTTAAAGAGACAAAAAAAAAACGGAGTTAGAGAATAAACAACCAGAGACAGCATTGACAAGCACACCTATTCCAATGAAGATAACAAGTACAAGTCCTGCAAAACTATCACGTTTGGAGATAATAGAAAAATCAATTTGGCCATTTATGACCAGAGCCAGGAAAAGACAAGAGGACAAGGAAAGAAATGCCAGACTTTCTCCTACTCTAATTGTACAGGTGAAGATGCCTGGACCATGGATAGAGATGCCTGAGAATCCTTCAGTGAGAAGAAGCTACATGGATGCTTTAAGGATGTGATGATAGCAAACTACATGAAAACCTTAAGAATCAGAAGAAGCACACAAGAAGACAATAACGAACAAAACGACTACCTGGAGAGCACCACACACTTTCGTTATAACATCTGGTACTAGCATACGAAAGAAGTTGGACGACGAAATTAAGAAGAGGAATGCTTTGTTTGCGCACTCTTACCATACAGCATGGGGAAGTCGAAGATCTTCGTAGCTGTGGAAATAGATGTCCAGACAGCCCACTGTCTATCACACATAGCAATGTGCAAGACCAGAGGCCAGTTCTTGAGAAGTGATGCTTCACTCAAATGGGCAACTTAAGCAATGGACACATTGTGATCAGATATGAGAAGCCTGGAGTTAAAGGAGCAGAAGAGAGGCAAATCAAAAACTGAACGTTCAAGGAAAAACTCCAGAAGAAGCTCAGAGTTGGAAGAACAGAGGCCAAATTCAAATTAGGGGAACAGTGCTTTCACCCGACGGATGGGAGAAAGGAGTAGTGATCTGCAGAGCATGGATGGTCATCCGTTGTTACCGGCTTACCATTGACATAGTACAGAATGGAGGCAAGCCATTATTGCCAAAACTATTGACATGGGTTGAAGACAGAGGAGGACCCTTGCAGTTAGTGCCATTGGAGAGCCCAAAATTATGCTTCAGGAATAATGTCACAAGAAAAATGGGAGAGAATCAAAACTGTGGATGAGTATTTGACGCCCCAGAAATGGTACATGGTACTGCAGTGATCATGGATCATTATTGGGCATGTGGATCCAAAGCTTATATCAGGCTTCCGAACAATTGGGGAGGTATATGCACACTGGTGAATGTCCATGGTCCAGTGTTGGTGATTCCAAAAAGTGATCTGAATATTGACAGTTTCCCGAAAGCAGATGCTCATCTGAGGACGAAGAGATCTGTGGAATTAATGTGCTGAATGAAGAGAAAGAATTACCTTTCTGCCAAATGAGAAGCTTTTCATGTGATCCTGTAAGAACACAGGCTGTTCAGCCTAACTTCATCAGTGTTCATGACAATTTTTATGCCAAGAGTTCAGGTTGGAACAAATACTAAATGGTTGCAGATAACCAGATGGGAGTTACTGCAGACCATCAACACGACAATAAAAGGAATCAATGCGATCAAGGAAGAGTTAAGGGCGATTCGACTAATGACTCTCCAGAACAGATATGCCCTTGACATGATCACAGCTATGGATGGAGGTGTTTGTGCAAAAATCGGAGAATCATGTTGCACATTTATACCATCTCACGACGATGAAAATTGAAGCTTAACAGAGGCCATAGGTATGCTGACAAAACTACAGAATCAGATGATTGATGAAACTGACAAAGTGGACGACGACAGCTGGTTTATGCCATGAGCGTGATGAAGATATTCAGCCAGTTTAAACGTGTACATATGCACAGTAACCGCAAGAAGCACAGAAAATCGTGAGGCTTGCTTATGCTTAGTAGTAAGATAGATTGCGGCAAGCGCCCCCTATTCATATCTACCTCAAAAGGAGCACTTTATACAATTATACTTCCACTATGTACAAGAGCAGAATCGACCAAAGGTTACTAATGGTCTCAAGAGGAGAGCTTTACAGCAAACAAATCGAAAATTAAAGACAGAGAGAGACTCAGACGAAGACAATCATGCCAAGAAGCCAAGGTCGTACAGGCTGAAATAGACCAGTAGTGGATACAATTAATTAAAGAAAACAGTGTATCCTGTGCAGAAAGGTCAAGATAAGCCAGAGATGGCAGATGACTGGTAGAATTATATCAAATACACATAATTGCATGAAGAATAAGACGATTTCACGGCGTCAAAATAACGTGACCAAGCAAGCAGAAGGGATGAAACTTTCACACCTACGCATGGACCCTTGGCAGGCCCAGGCACCTTAACTTTCCTAGACCAAGAAGCAGACTCAAGGCCATCATACAAACAAATAATTGACACATGACCACTGAAGTGATGATTGATAGTTGCAATAATTAGAGGGCGGCTGGGGGTGCAGACGAACTCCCTGCACCTGGCCAGCTATTCTGCACGCTGATTAGCAAGTGGAAACGTATGAGTGGGGTTGATGCCAACCCAATCATAGGGGACATTGTAATCTAGGGTCCTATAGTTAGTAGAACCAATGAGACATCGTACTTTTAGTGATGTCTACAGTAGCCATTTTGAAGGAAGGGCTTGGATGCCCCACCTGACATTGTTTATCCAATCGCCTCTCCTCGTTATCATATACAGATATAGTACCTATATTAAAGTTACCTTCCTAGAACCGATCAAGTTGCATGCTAAATTTTAAGAAATTATATGTTAATGATGATGAGTTTTTGGAATAAATACTATGTTTTTTTCTGAAATTAGTTGGAGTTGAAGCGAGAATGAAGATCGAGCGATTGCTGATATTCATAAACTCCAAGTTTTTTACTTGTCATTAAATGGACTCCCTTTGCCAAACTATCGAGTTGTCACATTGATTTGATGCGAGAGTATTACTCTGCCTCCCCATCCATCTAAAATAAACCGGTATTCAGTGGCTTTAGAACAAGCTGCATTGAATGTATATCTCCAAATGTTAAAAAAATGCAAAGAAAGTTTTTTTTGTTTTGTTGCATATATGCATCAGCTCATTTCGGGAAAGCATCACATGTGTAACAGAGATGACATATATGCAACCCAAACTACACAAATGCATCAAAGGTCACCCTAATAGCCTGACCTTCAACTGAAGCCAAGCAAAATAAGTAGTTTTTTGTAATGTTTTAGGTCACCCCGTTCATTTGAACCCCACTTTGCTTGTAAAAAAATATTTAGGGCCAAGGGCAAGGTATCTCGTCCTTGGTTTTACTTCCCTGTTGCCAAGGACGAACTAGCTTGTCCTTGGCACTTAAGGGGTTAATGAAACAGAAACCGTTAGAAGACATTGAATGTTGAAATACCAACATCACCAAAAAGGCCTTGGCATTGGGGGAAATCCCATGGCAGTTAAAATAGTAAGCTGCAAACTTATAAAATTAAGGTGTACTGGTGTCAAAAGATGTTGTCGTCAGCATCAGTCTTCAACAGTGTACCGAGCAATAAGGCCTCAGACTGGAAATTTCAAGTTTTCAAAATAACAAAAGTTGTATAAACAGGTTAGATACATATGCGGGATACTCCATCAACACCATTGGTGGGTTCTGAGTTGTACTAACGCTGTCAGAAACACAAAAACTGTATTTTGCCTTGACATGAAAGTGAGTTCCTTCTTGGCAAAAGCGCCATATATGGTGATTTTGCCAAGAAGTCATTTTGTTTCAAAAAGCTGCCTTGCCTGTCAAATCTTCTTCACAAGATCCCAAGTTATAACTATAGTGCTGTAAAGAAAAACTAGGGGTCGTAAGAAGACAGTGCGCTAGTTAATACCGCCAATAATTAGTAATGAGAAGAATTGGTACTGGTTGGATCTGCAGAGTCAGTACACTTCCACTGGACCTCGTAGAAGGAACGAGGACATACATATTGGTAGATAATGGTTGAAGGTAAGTCCAATGCGCTAATCCTGAGTAGTCTTGTTTAACATTAGTCCATGTGGCTCGGAAAAGAAATGGTTCTTTGACTTCAGATCTTATTGCAAGGTTAATCTTTATATTGAAATCAAATAAAGCATGGAGTCAGCCGACACGTGCTTCGAGCTTCAAGGTCGTTTTCAAGGGTGTACAATTATCAGAAACATATTTCTATAGGTAAAATAAAGATGTCATCATAACATTTATAACAAAAAAATGAGAAATGTAAAACAATAAGGAAAACGGTAATAATTCCATAGAAAAAATATACAGAAATTGAAACATTGTAACATAATAAGTAAAATGGAATTGCATACATTCCCATACCATGGTTCAGTAGTGGAGAGGATGCAAAGAAGGCAAAGATGATCATGGCGGCATATATCACATAAGGAAAGACAAATAAAGTCAAACAATGATGATGAGCTCATAGATCAATTATGGACAATTCTGCACTTCACCAACAGTGCCACGCATAATTAGAGCAAATGAAAATTGCAGAGGGAACACTTCCTAATCAAGGGAATTAAGAAAATTAGCAAGATATCGATAAGTATGGCAATATTGAGATCAGCACCCATGAGCCAAAAATAGAGACATCACATGTGTGCATGCCACATGTTCGGTACGGTGGTACAAAACAAAAACGGGCAAATGAAAGATAGTGATTAATTGAGATGATTAATTTGTTGCTGGCATTATTCAAGTTAGCCTGATTCAACATTAAGGCTTACTTAAAACAGAGATCTGTTATGAAGAATTAGAAATACAGACAAAAGAATAACTGCTGTGAATGATTTGTTACAGGTAATATTCAAGTTATGCACATTGTAAAGGTTACAATGGTTCAGCACTAAAGTTATTTAGCTTTGACTTGAATCACATGTTACTTTTGAAGTGTTGCGGACAATACCAGTGCAGACATTGCAAGATTGCAAGATTCATTTACAAAAACACATTCATTTTGTGATCTGAATTAAGGCCAGTAGTGGTACAACGGAAGAGGTAAATAAGTTTGGATTCTAGTTGCCTTCATTTCAAACATAGGTTACCACCAGGTTTCACACTTTTCGCTTTGATAAGACCTATAAAGCATATATCTGCTTTATTGTCCAGTTGCTGTTCTGACTGCCAATTGAAGGTATTCAATTCCATTTGACTTATTACTTAAACTGGCCTCATTACGAGTCGGCGGTCCGAAATTAACAGTGGCGGTAAACCCGCCGCCACTGTTAATTCCGGACCGCCCGATCCCGAGTCCTGCAGGCGGGAGGTGGCGTTCCCGTCAGGTCTGACCTGGCGGGTTGAACACCTCCCGCCTGCAGGCGGACGTGGAAACACTGGCACCATCATGAGATGGTGCTGGTGTTTCCACTTCCCCATTCCCATTGAGTCCTATAGGACTATATATAGGTCCTATAGGACTCAATGGGAATGGTGATTAACACCATTCCGCCTTCGTGACTCCCGGGACACCGGGGCTGTAATGCCCTGGTAATTCTGGGAGTCACGGAGGCGGAATGGTAATACGGGTCCGGCGGTAACCAGGCGGTTTTACCACCATGGTTACCGCCAGACTCATAATGAGGCCCAATGTTTCAATTTCTGTATATTTTTTCTATGGAATTATTTCCGTTTTCCTTATTGTTTTACATTTCTCATTGGAACTTGTGTCATTTTTTTGTTAAAAATGTTATAAATATATTGGCTAGCATGCTTGGTGAGTCCCCGTAAGCCCAATGTCAGATCACACACAATGTACCCTGTATGCAAATGAGTCAGCCAACATGTCAAGTATGTCGTACGCAATGCCAGTACAACCCTGTTGGCGGTCCACCCACCTTCAACCTGGTTGCACACATCCACATAGAACCTGTTTGCAATCCACATCTATACACCACTCACACATCACACAGGCCCCCTGTATCACCCTCACAAGATGCACCTGCACACACTCAGACAGAAATCCCCCTGACACTGCACAACCGCTGTTGTTACCGCTGTGATACCACATGCCCAAAGTCACGTCAGTGTCAAGCACCACCACCACCAGCAAATGACAAGATTCACACATCAATGATAGATGTGGCCCACTTGTCCCATCCACCATGCCTATCCCGCCAAATCCCGCCAAATGCCCAAGCCGTGTCACAATCAGCCACAATGCCATGTCATACAGCTCATGTCGCACACCCATAACACCTAAACCGGGAAACAATAGTACTCCAAGCAACAGCCACTGCACACGCCATGTATGCACACACCACCCATGCACACACACATCATCCCCGACACATGCTTGTGTGCACCATGCCATGGCCACCACCATGTCCATGACTACGCACTTACATCGGAAAGTACTTGCACATATGTCTGTCTGATGAATCCACAACCATCACTGATGCCCTGCCTTTCTGACCCACGCAGGCATATTATCTGGAAATAAGGCTGAACAGCCTACCACATCCAGGAACGCAAGGCCATGCCGGTGCGGGACCACCACCACCTCCACCCAGGACTCTAATACATCCACTAGCAGACTGGAGCGGACAACTCCTGCACCCCAGCTACACACAATCCAGGAGGCACCGGCTGCCCATCCACGACCACACCAGGTGACACCTGCTGCCCAGCCACGACCACACCAGGTGGCACCTGCTAAGCCACCACCACAGCAGGTAGCACCTGCCACCTAGACACCACCACAGCAGGAGGAACCTGCCACCCAGCCACCACCAAAGCAAGAGTCATCTGCACTCCTTCTGCAAGGGGGTCAACCCCTTAACATTGGGGACGACAGTGGAGTTGAAAGTGTAAATAGCGACCAGAGCTATGCGGAGGCCGAGGTCTTCAGTCCGTGGGCCCAATGAGCCCCAACCAACACCCCTATGTAATGTTAGGGATATAGAGGGGCGCCTGTCCAGGATGGAGGCAGGGCAGGAAGCCATAGCCAGAATGGTGCAAGAAACCTGCAAGAGGTCCAGCTCATGCGGGAGGCACTGCAGGCCACATGAAGGAGAGCCGCACAGCCACAGGACAGACCCACAGGAGTCATATATCATCTGGCACGGCTTGTGAGCGAGGGGATTGGGGTAATGTCATCCCTGGTCGAGTCAATATCTTGTGTTGGTGCAGCCATTCGTGGACCACCGGCACATGCCCATGCCACTAGCACCCACCACTAGTTAGACTACTGGAAGTTCCCCAGAAACCAGCCCAATGAGTCGATCAGAGGGGCTGACTCGCCTAGCACAAGGACACATCCCGCAGCCTAAAAGGGGACATAAATAGGACACAGATTGGGTGTGTGTGGGGATGGCTAGTTGGGGAGGGGGTGTGGGTATAGTTGGAGAGGGGTTTGGGGATAGTTGGGGAGGGTGTGTTGGGAGGGTTAGTTGGGATGGCTAGTAGAGGGAGTTCAGGCCTTTCACTTGTATAGTTGGTGTTGGTGAGACAATTCATGACTGGACATTGATCTTTCAGAGTAAGTGCATTTATTCATGTACAGTCCCCAATGCCCAGTGTGCTCAATGTCCTGTGCTGTGTGTGTAACAGGGGCTCAAAAGTAGTAATCAATAAGCTCCCCACGTGTGGCACGTCCATCCCTGCCATCGCGGCGCTGTGCAATAGCCTCCTCCTCATCACTGTCGTCCTCAGCCTCTGGTGGCAGCATGTCCTTGTCGGGGGCCAGGGGACACGTTGCACCTGATGCACATGTTGTGCAACATAGCACATGCAAGCACAATCTTTGCAACCTTTTCTGGGCTGTACATCAGCGCTTCCCCGATCTGTTGAGGCACTGGACGTTGGCCTTCAACAGCCCAAAGTCTGCTCAATGGTGCAGCGAGTACGTACATGGGCACAATTGTATGCCTGCTCGAGGATGTTGTGGGGATGCCTGATGAGGGTAATTAACCATGGCATCAGGGGATACCCGGCTTTACCTGCACAGGAGCAAAATACAGTGAACATGTCAATTTCCTGGTTATCTCATGTTTGCACAGGCTGTATAGTGTACATTTGAGAAGAATAACACACAAGCGAAAATGAGTTTAACAAGTATATTTTCATTTTCGTGTACCTGAAGGGCACCTGGTGAGTATGCATATGGGGTGTGTGTTGTGCAGTTGCATTCACATGGACCATTCATACACTACATGAGCTACATCACTTCTCGTGGGATTGACACACATGAAATGGATGTATGTCAGTTATGTGTCACAAATGAAATTCTACTATATGTCCATGTCCCAAAGTAAAGTGGTAGTGATGGCTGAGCAGCCAGACTTATCTCAAGAGCAAGTGAGCAGCATCAAATAGTTACACAGAGGACACCAATTACTATGATTCAAACAAACACTGAATCAAGGTTTCTGAGTAAAAGAATATACATTTATTTACACATTAGTTGTAAAACATTTCACTAAAGTAAAGCAGTTGATACATCACACTCTAAATACACCACACCACTCCCAATAGATTCTGGACAAGTTAAGCTGAAAATGAAGTGTGAGCAAAATGGCATTCCAGTAATTAAAAAGGGAGGGGAAGACAAGGATAGACTAAAATTGAGCAGCACCAACAGGTAAGTAAGCAGGGCAATCTAGAAAGAGGAACTAAAGATATGGAATCAAATAAAAAAGGCTTAGGCCCAAAGTCATTGGACAAAAGTCTTTTGCTCAAGATCACACCGTTCAGAGTAGTTCATTGTTAAGTCTTAGCCAAGAGTTCCGGACGAAGTTGGTCGGTAGAAAAGTTAGTTTAAAGAGTAAAGAAGGACAATGCCTCGGATTGGCGAAAAGTTTCACACACCGTCACCGCGGCTGGACGAAACGAATAACTGGATTTGCGCAGTACATTTAAATGGAGAAGAAGCTGTAGCTGAGGCAGATGTTCTTGGCAGGTCCTGCAGGCTCACGGTTCCTGAAGCAACTGTCAGACTGACATGAAGTAAGAAGACAGGAGAGTCCTGCACTGACCAGGGAAGAAACCAGCAGCAGAGCAAAGCAATGAATAAAAGGTGCACTCCTTAAAACCCAAGCAGGGTCTGACCTTCCTGACTATCCGGCTCACTGTAGCTCTGTACAGCAAATTTGACCAGAGGAGGTAGTCCTGGCTTGCAGTTTGGGTCAACTGGTTGTTCCCACCAGCTCAGGGGAAGAAGATTTCTAGTGGATCTTCTCTGTCGTTGGAGTCTGAAGATTCAGACCTGCAGTAGGGCTTCACTGGGAGGTTCAGTCGTTGTAGGGGTCCGCTTCTCTCAGCTCATCATCGGTTCTTTCGTTCCAGTGGCGATTCTGCCTTTCCAAACCCAGAGACCTGCTTTTTATGCAGTTTTCCCCCATTCACACAGCTTGGCTCTCAATCACACAGCAGAGTGGCTGTCCTGGCGGGACAGTCACCTAGCCAATCAAACAGGAGTGTGACTTGGGTTACCTAGGGAACCCATGGCAGGGGTCCTAAAACCCCTCCCTCACATCCTGCCTACCCAGACTTTCAGTGCCTAAGGAGGGCTTCTGCATAGAAGCCTGCGAAAGGACGGCGAACAAAGGGACCAAACCTGGTTTGGCGTGCAGAGTAAAACACAAGAAAGGCATTTTCCAAAAGAAATGGCGAATAAACCCAGCCGAAACCGTATGAAAACGTATATGGTCTAGCAGGTTTAAGTTCGAAACTACCAAGATAGCCTAAAACAATACCAAGGTTATTTCAGATAACCGCGGTAGGAAAAATAGGGTTGTTACCACTGCCACCAGCCAAGTCTTGATGAAAAGGGAGTGAAACAATGCTCCAAGAGAAACAGACAAAACGGGATAAGTATTAACCCTTTCCAGTACTCCATGTAAGATAGTTTGTACTAGGTCTGTGGATTTTAAAAAGACTAATAAAGTAAATGGCAACTTTACATGTTCTTGGAGACAGTCATCAGTCCAAGAAAATGGAGTCTGAGTTGGGAAGTCTAAAAGACAGCCCTGTGTCACTGCACTGAAGGTGCTGTGTAACACACAGTAAAAAGATGATGCCTATGGAGTAGGTGATGCTCCACAGTCTATGAACACAAGAACATGTTAAACACACACAGCAAAACACATGTAAGAGTGGGAAAAAAAGGCTCACACTCTTACAAGGTAAAAAAAAAAAGAAAATCCTAAAAATTCAGCAAAGCTGCTGAGGGACTCAGTACATAAGGGAAATTAGCCATTCTAGAGAATTCTCCCTAATATGACCCATGAGAGTGGCATCTCTCAGCACTTACCCCAGCTTCTGACTGACTGGGTGGACTAGGTCCACCCCACTCTCTCCCCCTGCACTTGGCCCCCTCCCCTCTCCTTCACCTGTCTGAGCTTTGTACTGTCTGAATGAACCATGCCTTGAAGATCGTCTCTCTGTTTTTCCCTTGTCTCCTCTCCTTGCGTGGTTGTGCCTCGAAACACTTGTATATAGGCGCATTACAAAGGAACAATAAATAAATAAATAAATACAATAGATAGATTGGTGTGTAGGTAGGTAGATGGATATATAGATAGCTAGATAGATGGGTAGGTAGATAGAAAGATTGGTAGATAGGTTGATGGATGTATACATAGATGAGTAGGTAGATAGATTGGTAGATAGATAGATGTATACATATGTAGGTAGGTAGGTGGGTAGGTGAGTAGGTAGATAGATTGGTAGATAGGTAGATAGATGTATATATGGATAGATAGGTGGGTAGCTGGGTAGGTAGATAGACATATAGAATACATAGACTGATGGAAATGCGAACTAATGTTTATTTATTTATTTTGTTACATTTGTATGGAGCACAAACAAGCCTTGGCCATCGAGGCGCTGTTACTTGTGAGGAGTTTAGCTAAATGCACAGGTTATACATTTATACTTTCTGAGCAACAGGTTGGTTTGCATACATTTATACATGTTGGACATTTTGGATAAGCAAGCTAGGGATCCTGCAGCCTAGGTGGAAGTAGACCAGGATGGGGAGGAAGAGGTGATTAGGTGAAGAGCAACATGTTCACTGCTTTGCGGGATGCCATATGTGAGTTTTCTGCTCATAGTGGTGGATGTAGGGCATTCCATTGCAGGGCTGCAAGGTATGGAAAGTTGGCACCTCCTGCTCTCGCTCTCTTGATTTTGGGCAATGTAACTAGGTGTGTGTAGGGTGTTCTGGTCGGTCTTGTGGATGTAGTGAGCTGAGAGGTAGGCTGGAGCCGTTTGGTGGATACATTTGTGTGTAAGTGCCAGGGCTTTGAATAGTATTCGCTCTTTGATCGGAAGCCAGAGCGCCTGTTTGTAGGCAGCCGTGACAGGTTCCCTCTTGGGGATGCCCATAGGTGCACGCAGTGCGCTGTTTTGGATGACTTGCATTTTTTCCAAGTTCTTTGCTGATTCGCCCAGGAAGAGGGCATTACAGTAATCTAGCCTTGATCCTGTAATGGCTCTTGCTATCGTAATGCAGTGTAAATGTTTACACTTTCTTATTGTAAATATGTATCATGTTAAAAGGCACAGACGTCATTTTTGCAGTGTTGTGGAATCCACTGGATGTAGTGGAATATAAAAGATCCTAAACTGCAAAACTGTCTCCGACATAAAGTGGTTTTGTGTGCACCTTACATTGGTTTTCGATGGGGCTTTAAAACACGCAATTTTGGTTCTTGTAGCTTGGCCTGCCCTAACCTCACCACCTGTCTCGGTCCCACAGCATTTTAATTATGTCTTGTATCATCCCAGCGTGTCCAGACAAGTAAGGATGGGTACCGCCCTGCCCTGCTGGCAATGCCAGCCTCATCAAGGGCGTCCTGCTTGGCAGCGCTCTGTGAGACTCTCTGGAGTCTTGGGGCATTCAAATAATAATAATGTTCTTGGCACAGGGATATGCAATCTGTTTTCCCAGTTTACCAATTGTACATTTTACAATGAATACAATATCTCAGATGTAACAAAACCGCCTTGAGAATGTACTGCAGTAATCATTCAGGTCCCATTGAAAGGTGGCCATTATGCAGACAGCCACATTACATCCTATATTCACATCATTCAGGTCCCATTGAAAGGTGGCCATTATGCAGACAGCCACATTACATCCTATATTCACATCATTCAGGTCCCATTGAAAGGTGGCCAATATGCAGACAGCCACATTACATCCTATATTCACATCATTCAGGTCCCATTGAAAGGTGGCCATTATGCAGACAGCCACATTACATGGTATATTGACATAATTCTGGTCCCATTGACAAGTGGCCATTATGCAGACAGCCACATCACATGGTATAATCACATCATTCAGGTCCTATTGAAAGGTGGCCATTATGCAGACAGCCACATTACATCCTATATTCACATCATTCATGTCCCATTGAAAGGTGGCCATTATGCAGACAGCCACATTACATCCTATATTCACATCATGCAGGTCCCATTGAAAGGTGGCCATTATGCAGACAGCCACATTACATCCTATATTCACATCATTCAGGTCCCATTGAAAGGTGGCCATTATGCAGACAGCCACATTACATCCTATATTCACACCATTCAGGTCCCACTGAAAGGTGGCCATTATGCAGACAGCCACATTACATCCTATATTCACATCATTCAGGTCCCATTGAAAGGTGGCCATTATGCAGACAGCCACATTACATGGTATATTCACATCATTCTGGTCCCATTGACAAGTGGCCACTATGCAGACAGCCACATCTCATGGTATAATCACATCATTCAGGTCCTATTGAAAGGTGGCCATTATGCAGATAGCCACATTACATCCTATATTCACATCATTCTGGTCCCATTGACAAGTGGCCATTATGCAGACAGCCACATCACATGGTATAATCACATCATTCAGGTCCTATTGAAAGGTGGCCATTATGCAGACAGCCACATTACATCCTATATTCACATCATTCAGGTCCCATTGAAAGGTGGTCATTATGCAGACAGCCAAATTACATGGTATATTCACATCATTCAGGTCCCATTGAAAGGTGGCCATTATGCAGAGAGCCGCATCACATGGTATATTCACATCATTCAGGTCCCATTGAAAGGTGGCCATTATGCAGACAGCCGCATTACAAGGTATATTCACATCATTCAGGTCCCATTGAAAGGTGGCCATTATGCAGACAGCCGCATTACATTGTATATTCACATCATTCAGGTCCTATTGAAAGGCGGCCATTATGCAGACAGCCGCATTACATGGTATATTCACACCATTCAGGTCCCAGTGAAAGGAGGCCATTATGCAGCCACATCACATGGTATATTCACATTATTCAGGTCCCATTGAAAGGAGACCATTATGCACACAGCCGCATCACATGGTATATTCACATCATTCAGGTCCCATTGAAAGGTGGCCATTATGCAGACAGACGCATCACAAGGTATATTCACATCATTCAGGTCCCATTCAAAGGTGGTCATTATGCAGACAGACGCATCACATGGTACATTCACATCATTCAGGTCCCATTGAAAGGTGCCCATTATGCAGACAGATGCATTACATGGTACATTCACATCATTCAGGTCCCATTGAAAGGAGGCCATTATGCAGACAGTTGCATTACATGGTATATTCACATCATTCAGGTCACATTGAAAGGTGGCCATTATGCAGACAGCCGCATTACATGGTATTTTCACATCATTCAGGTCCCATTGAAAGGTGGCCATTATGCAGACAGATGCATCACAAGGTATATTCACATCATTCAGGTCCCATTAAAAGGAGGCCATTACGCAGACCACCGCATCACATGGTATTTTCACATCATTCAGGTCCCATTGAAAGGTGGCCATTATGCAGACAGCCGCATTACATGGTATATTCACATCATTCAGGTCCCATTGAAAGGTGGCCATTATGCAGACAGCCACATTATATCCTATATTCACATCATTCAGGTCCCATTGAAAGGTGGTCATTATGCAGACAGCCAAATTACATGGTATATTCACATCATTCAGGTCCCATTGAAAGGTGGCCATTATGCAGAGAGCCGCATCACATGGTATATTCACATCATTCAGGTCCCATTGAAAGGTGGCCATTATGCAGACAGCCGCATTACAAGGTATATTCACATCATTCAGGTCCCATTGAAAGGTGGCCATTATGCAGACAGCCGCATTACACTGTATATTCACATCATTCAGGTCCTATTGAAAGGCGGCCATTATGCAGACAGCCGCATTACATGGTATATTCACACCATTCAGGTCCCAGTGAAAGGTGGCCATTATGCAGCCACATCACATGGTATATTCACATTATTCAGGTCCCATTGAAAGGAGACCATTATGCACACAGCCGCATCACATGGTATATTCACATCATTCAGGTCCCATTGAAAGGTGGCCATTATGCAGACAGACGCATCACAAGGTATATTCACATCATTCAGGTCCCATTCAAAGGTGGTCATTATGCAGACAGACGCATCACATGGTACATTCACATCATTCAGGTCCCATTGAAAGGTGCCCATTATGCAGACAGATGCATTACATGGTACATTCACATCATTCAGGTCCCATTGAAAGGAGGCCATTATGCAGACAGTTGCATTACATGGTATATTCACATCATTCAGGTCACATTGAAAGGTGGCCATTATGCAGACAGCCGCATTACATGGTATTTTCACATCATTCAGGTCCCATTGAAAGGTGGCCATTATGCAGACAGATGCATCACAAGGTATATTCACATCATTCAGGTCCCATTGAAAGGAGGCCATTACGCAGACCACCGCATCACATGGTATATTCACATCATTCCGGTCCTATTGAAAGGTGGCCATTATGCAGACAGCCGCATTACATTGTATATTCACATCATTCAGGTCCTATTGAAAGGTGGCCATTATGCAGACAGCCGCATTACATGGTATATTCACATCATTCGGGTCCCATTGAAAGGTGGCCATTATGCAGACAGCCGCATTACAAGGTATATTCACATCATTCGGGTCCCATTGAAAGGTGGCCATTATGCAGACAGCCGCATTACATGGTATATCATTCAGGTCCCATTGAAAGGTGGCCATTATCAATGTATGTGAAATTGCGGGAGATGGATGTCAATGGCTTTTTCCATGTTAGACTTACTAGTCTTCCATTTTCGAGCAGTACAGTACAGGGATTTATTTATTTATCTATTTATAATGCGCCACAGGCATCAGGGTGTAGTAAGAAGGAGGGAACTGCCAAGACAGACAGGAAGAAAGAGCAGCAAGAAGGGAGGAGAATTACTCAAACAAGACCGTTTTCAGGTCTGTCCTAAGAGTTGATAGGTTATTGTCCGCACGCAACTCCTTTGGGAGCTTGTTCTAAGCCAAGGCTGCCTGTACTGGGAACGTTCTGCCATTTCCTCTGCGTCTCTTGCTCCCTGGACAAATCAGGCACATTGCGTCACTGCAACTGGTAGTTCTCGCGAGATGTTGCACGACAATAGAAACCTTTAGATAAGAAGGTGCTTATCCGTAAAGACATTTCTGTACAATAGTATTCACTTTGTAACACATTGTGGCTTCCAGAGCAACCCAGGAGACCAAGTGTCCAAAGCATGTCTATCTCACATGTTGTTGGAGCATGTTGCTTGCACAGGCCAAACAAATACTCCTACGGTGTGCACATGTACATTTTCCAGATGGGCCCCAGCCTTAAGAAGCCAACTTTGAGAGACCAGTGTCTCAAAACATAATTTCAACTACTTTCAAACTCATCCAGATGGGAGGCTGGAGCCTTGGGATGAGGTAGTCTTCCATGAACCCATCCTACCACACCCTATTACTCCTGTTCCCTGCCACATACTCTTCAATGGTACGCATTTTATCAAGCTAAGAATTATGGAAGCCAAGTGGACTACACTTAAATGGAAAAATGTTCTGTTGCTCAGCATTAAGTAGTGATACGTTTGCCAGGTTAAGGCCACGTCGCTCTTCAGGCATTCAAGAGATGGGTTAGGTTGCCATCGAATGATATTAGAAATTTCATGGCTTAAGGACCCATCGCTCTTCAGGCCTGCAAGACATGGGTTAGGTTGCAATTGACTGATATTGGAAATGTGATAGGTTAAGGACCCATCGCTCTTCAGGCCTGCAAGAGATGGGTTAGGTTGAAATTGACTGATATTGGAAATGTGATAGGCTAAGGACCCATCGCTCTTCAGGCCTGCAAGAGATGGGTTAGGTTGTAATTGACTGATATTGGAAATTTGATAGGTTAAGGACCCGTCGTTCCTCAGGCCTGCAAGAGATGGGTTAGGTTTCAATTGATTGATATTGGAAATTTGATGGGTTAAGGACCTGTCGCTCTTCAGGCCTGCAAGACATGGGTTAGGTTGCAATTGACTGATATTAGAAATGTGATAGGTTAAGGACCCATCGCTCTTCAGGCCTGCAAGAGATGGGTTAGGTTACAATTGATTGATATCGGAAATGTGATGGGTTAAGAACCCATAGCTCTTCAGGCCTGCAAGAGATGGGTTAGGTTTGGATTGACTGATATTGGAAACTTTATGGGTTAAGGACCCATCGCTCTTCAGGCCTGCAAGAGATGGGCTAGGTTGAAATTGACTGATATTGGAAATGTAATGGGTTAAGGATCCATCACTCTTCAGGCCTGCAAGAGATGGGTTAGGTTGCAATTGATTGATATTGGAAATTTGATGGGTTAAAGACCCATCGCTCTTCAGGCCTTCAAGAGATGGGTTAGGTTGCAATTGATTGATATGGGAAGTTAATGGGTTAAGGACCCATCGTTCCTCAGGCCGGCATGAGATTGCTTGTGTTTGAATTGATTGAAATTGGAAATTTGATGGGTTAAGGACCCATCGCTCCTCAGGCCTGCAACAGATGGGTTAGGTTGCAATTGATTGATATTGGAAATGTGATGGGTTAAGAACCCATAGCTCTTCAGGCCTGCAAGAGATTGGTTAGTTTGGAATTGACTGATATTGGAAATTTGATGGGTTAAGTACCCATCACTCTTGAGGCCTGCAAGAGATGGGCTAGGTTGCAATTGACTGATATTGGAAATGTGATGGGTTAAGGACCCATCGCTCTTCAGGCCTGCAAGAGATGGGTTAAGTTGCAATTGATTGCTATTAGAAATTTGATGGGTTAAGGACCCATCACTCTTCAGGCCTGAAATAGATGGGTTAGGTTGCCATTGATTGATATTAGAAATTTGATGGGTTAAGGACCCATCGTTCTACAGGCCTGCAAGAGATGGGTTATGTTGCAATTGATTGATATTGGAAATGTGGTAGGTTAAGGACCCATCGCTCTTCAGGCCTGCAAGAGATGGGTTATGTTGGAATTGATATTGGAAATTTGATGGGTTAAGGACCCATCACTCTTCAGGCCTGCAAGAGACGGGTTAGGTTGCAATTGGGAAATTTGATGGGTTAAGGACTCATCGTTCCTCAGGCCTGCAAGAGATGGGTTAGGTTGCAATTGATTGATATTGGAAATTTGATGGGTTAAGGACCCATCGCTCTTCAGGCCTGCAAGAGATGGGCTAGGTTGCAATTGACTGATATTGGAAATGTGATGGGTTAAGGAACCATCGCTCTTCAGGCCTGCAAGAGATGGGTTAGGTTGCAATTGATTGATATTGGAAATGAATGGGTTAAGGACCCATCGTTTGTCAGGCCGGCATGAGATGTCTTATGTTTGAATTGATTGAAATTGGAAATTTGATGGGTTAAGGACCCATCGCTCTTCAGGCCTGCAAGAGATGGGTTAGGGTGCAATTGATTAATATTGGAAATGTGATGGGTTAAGAACCCATAGCTCTTCAGGCCTGCAAGAGATTGGTTAGGTTGGAATTGACTGATATTGGAAATTTGATGGGTTAAAGACCCATCACTCTTCAGGCCTGCAAGAGATGGGTTAGGTTGCAATTGACTGATATTGGAAATGTGATGGGTTAAGGACCCATAGCTCTTCAGGCCTGCAAGAGATTGGTTAGGTTGGAATTGACTGATATTGGAAATTTGATGGGTTAAAGACCCATCGCTCTTCAGGCCTCCAAGAGATGGGTTAGGTTGCAATTGATTGATATGGGAAATTAATGGGTTAAGGACCCATCGTTCCTCAGGCCGGCATGAGATTGCTTGTGTTTGAATTGATTGAAATTGGAAATTTGATGGGTTAAGGACCCATCGCTCCTCAGGCCTGCAAGAGATGGGTTAGGTTGCAATTAATTGATATTGGAAATGTGATGGGTTAAGAACCCATAGCTCTTCAGGCCTGCAAGAGATTGGTTAGGTTGGAATTGACTGATATTGGAAATTTTATGGGTTAAGTACCCATCACTCTTGAGGCCTGCAAGAGATGGGCTAGGTTGCAATTGACTGATATTTTAAATGTGATGGGTTAAGGACCCATCGCTCTTCAGGCCTGCAAGAGATGGGTTAAGTTGCAATTGATTGCTATTGGAAATTTGATGGGTTAAGGACCCATCACTCTTCAGGCCTGAAAGAGATGGGTTAGGTTTCCATTGATTGATATTAGAAATTTGATGGGTTAAGGACCCATCGTTCTACAGGCCTGCAAGAGATGGGTTATGTTGCAATTAATTGATATTGGAAATGTGATAGGTTAAGGACCCATCGCTCTTCAGGCCTGCAAGAAATGGGTTATGTTGGAATTGATTGATATTGGAAATTTGATGGGTTAAGGACCCGTCGCTCTTCAGGCCTTTTCTTTCATACTGCTGAACTTCTTCCTTAATCTTTTTCTGACTTGGCTATAGCGGCCTTCCTCATTGGGCTCCTTCCACTTATATTAACCTTGTTTTCCTCTCAACAGGACCTGTCTTCCCCTCATCAAAATCTGGATTACCCTCCATGGGATCTGCCTTCCATGCCTCAAGCTCTGTATTCCCCTCCACGGAATCGGCCTTCCATGCCTCAAGCTCTGTATTCCCCTCCAGGGGATCGGCATTCCATGCTTCAAGCTTTGTATTCCCCTACACGGCATCTGCCTTCCATGCCTCAAGCTCTGTATTCCCCTCCACGGGATCGGCCTTCCATGCCTAAAGCTCTGTATTCCCCTCCATGGCATCTGCCTTCCATGCCTCAAGCTCTGTATTTCCCTCCACAGCATCTGCCTTACATGCCTCAAGCTCTGTATTCCCCTCCACGGGATCTGCCTTCCCCAGCGCAAACTCTGTATTCCACTTCACTCGATCTGCCTACGCCACCTCAAGCAAAACACCTGGCGGTCATCTTCGACTCCACTCTCTCATTCTCGTCTCACATCACAGACATCTCTAAAAATTCCCACTACCAACTGCACGTTCTCAGAGGTATTCTACCTTTTCTCACTTTCCCCCAGAGGCTCACTGTCTCCAGAGCCCTGGTCCTCTCTAGGTTGGACTACTGTAAAAGCTTCCTTCTCAACCTGCCCTCTTCTAACCTCCGTCCTCTTCAACTCATCCTGAACAGAACCGCAAGCCTTATCCTTGGCCTCAAGCCCAGGGAACGCATCTCTCTAGCACTGAAATCCCTCCACTGGCTCCCGATGGCTGCAAGGATTAAATTCAAGACCCTTTGCATTATCCACAAGGCTTTCTGTGGCCTGGTCTCAATCTATCTGCAATGCTCCCTTCCTAAATACTCACCTTCCCGAGCCCTCTGCTCGTCTTCCTCCAACACTCTGCAGGTGAGCCGCTTCTCCAAGCAGAGACATGGGGCAAGATCTTTATCCTCTGCAGGGGCCTCCCTCTGGAACAACCAGCTGCCTCTCTCTGTCTTGAGCCAGATCTCCTTAGATCCCAGATACTCCTCAAGACTTTCCTCTTCGCCTCCTCCTTCTCTCTCCCCCTCCCCTGCTAACCACCTCTTTCTGCTCGCCTGCTCTCTCTCCTCTTCTTTAGCTCAGTTTTGCTGATTGACTGCCTGGTGTACCTTCAGAGCCTCACAGGTCCCAAGCTTTCCTCGCCAGTCTCCTGCACTTACCCCACAGGCCTTGCACTTGCTGCAGCACTACTGCACTTAGGTTATGACCCATGAGAGTTGCATCTCTCTGCACTTAACCCATGTTCTGACGGGACTGGGCGCACTTGCACCTGTTGCCCCTCCCCCACACACTTCCTTTTGTGTTTGCCTGCATAATCTGAATGTGCCATGCCTAGTAAGATTGTTTGTCCAGTCTTCCCCTGCCATGCATGGTTGCGCTTTGAAACACTTGTGTATCAGTGCACAATAAATAATCAATAACTAGCCAGCAATGTAATAAGAAACTCTGCTCTCTTGCCTAATGCTTATTTGGTCTGTCTATTTTCTTCAGTTGTGAAAGTTGAATGAAATGTGCATATTTCATTTTAGGAAGGATCTGTTCAAGTTCCTGTGACGTCACTTCCGAATGCGTGCATCACACCCCTGACACTTTTTTGTTTACGACTCGAGCCCTGAACGGCCTCGGCTCTGTAGTCTGTTCCATCATGTGACCCTATAACCCAGCTACTTTCCTTAGTGTCAAAGAACCCCCCTTCTCCACCAGACGGGATGGCAGAGATCGTATGAGGGAGAAGAGATATCTACCATGCTGTATTTGGAAGAAAGCGGAGCGTGTGATTTGACTGCCCAAACCAAATCTCTCACGAGTTGACGCGTTCAGACTGTTATACAAGCGGATGTAGAACATATGGCCTTTACATTTTAAGGGGGGCCCTAGAATCAGATGTATACTGGTGCTGAACTGGGAGCCACAGACCTATGAAACATTCGTAGGAGGTACCTGTACCTCGCCAGCCATAGAACCAGAGAAGATGCTTTCCACGTTGATCCAGTCGAGGCCTTTTCACCAGCCTGCACTGACAGCTTCCCCTTACCTCTTCTGAGGACCAGTGACAGTGCCTGCTCTGCCTGTGATCCTGCTGGCCTACTCTTGTAGTGGATTATGGGCGGGGTCACGTAGTCAGTGAAAGAGAAGAAGGTCTTCCCTGCTCTGTTTTGGGGCCCATGAGCTCTGTGTTTACTTGCACAGTAGGAGGAACACAGCACTAACATACTTGCCAACCCTACCGATTTAGGCAGTAGGATACTGCTTTTTAAGCAGTCCTACCGCCTACGGCTTTATTGGCAACAAATAACGATAACAAATAAATAAATATATATATATATTTTTTCTAAAAAAAGACATTTTGCCCACGCCAGCTCAGGGGAGTCTTTCAAGGGCTCCCCCGAGCTGGTGTAGCGGGAGAAGGCGTGGCATGCAGGCTTTTGATGTCAAAAGGCACCCACGGCAGTGGGCTAAATGCGCCCCTCCACCGTGGGTGCCTTTGACAAAAGGCGCCATTAGCCCCCCACCACGCAAGCTCGGGGGAGTCTTTCAAGGGCTCCCCCGAGCTGGCGTGGTGGCAGAAGGCGTGGCAGGCGCCTCATTGTCATTGAATGCACCCGCGGCGGCGGGCTCATTCAATGACAATGGGCTGCTGACACGCCCTATTCCTATCATTACCTCCTCGCCTGACTATTTTTTAAACTTTAAGATTCCTACAGATTTTTGGTCACAGAATGTTGGCATGTATGCACTAAGTGGGGGACCCCACATGGAATAGAGACAGCAAGAGAGTTATTTACCGACTTCGGACCTGATTATAAGAGATAAACTGCAGCAATGTCGCTGTGCTGAGTCCTCCCGATGCCGGTGCAGAGAGACCAGACACGCAGAAGTCGGTGGATAACATGCATTGCTCTCGCTTCCTTTTTCTGTTAACATTTCTCTTGTGGTTTTCTCTGAGGCTACTTTCCTGAGAAGCAGATTTGGAGATATTGGGCCGACTTCTCAAAACCCTTTTGGGCGCAATTGTAGCGAGGCATTAGCGTGTCTCATCACTTGCATCGCAAAAAGCAACACGCCCAATCTGCGCTCATGCAGATGCCTTTTCTCACCCTTTTGCGCAGACGACGGGCGTTTATACTAATTTCAAAGGACACCCAGGATAACAAAACGGGATGTTTAGCGGGTTCCTCTACCGCGGTTACTACTAAATGCAACTACTTCACCCACCTCATCGCCTCTCACCAATCTCGCCCTCACAAACTCTCCTCAATCTTTAAAGTCAGGCCTGTAAGCAGAGGCGTTGCTGGGGGCAGGGCTGGGGGGGCTATATCCCGGGGTCTTTTAATTGTAGCCCTGGATAGAAGCTCAGGGGCTTAAACCCAAAGGCTAGCTAGCCCCGAGTCCAGACAGTCCTGACATTAGCCTAGCCCCGGATCTTTTCCAGACCCAACAGCACCCCTGCCTGTAAGTTTGCTGGGTCATCAACCCCACCCTATTACCTAGACCCAGTCATTCTTCCAAGCATTAAAGCGCTACGCCGAACCATGTGCGCAACAAAGCACAGGAATGACCCACGCCCATCCACCCCGATTAAAGACATGGCGCACGTGGCCATCGCGTGGCACATAGATCTAGCCGGAGGGCTTTTATTGAATCTGCTCCCTCTGGCAATGTTGGGTTTCTTTTGTGTGACATTGTGCTCTTGTGAATGACCCCTTGCAAACTACACTCCTGGCCATGCACTGACACATCACAACTTGTAAAGTGCTCCGCTGCCTCCCCAAACTAGGTCTGCACTCAATAAATACTGCAAATAATAATAATAATAATAATAATGACATGATGTAGACATTGAAAGCCCGAGGTGGCATACGTTCCAGTCCCCACTTCCCCACATCTCGGGTGATCTGTTCACACAATGCTTTTTGTGGAGTGTATTTAAAGCTTTGTACTAGAGTAGTTAAACTCAAATGAGAATTTTGAGGCTCACAACAACTAGTAATCAGGTACTTTTATATTTCCCTCGATGAAAGAGAAAATAAAGCTAAAGTAGAATCTTTCTCATTTTAAATATGTTGTCAGGTTGGCTTATCATGTGATTTGTTTACTTTCCAGGTCAAGTATACCAAACAGGATATTATTTTAGTTCATGACAGTTCAACATTCACAGATAACTGAACCTTGCTGTATGAATGTCAGGAATGGGAACAGATTCACAGTTACCCTTGAATTCCCCCACTGTGGATGGCTGGGTGGTAGGAATACACACAGTAAAAAAACTCAAATAACGCATAGAGGACAGTACTAAAGTGTCACGAAGACAGATGCAGGGTCCAGAAAGTTGATGATTTCCAGCTCCAGGGAAGGAGTAAACGGCACAAGGGTGCAGAAAAGTGACAAAGCATGCACTGAGAGCGAAAACTGGTCCCATGAGGTGCAATGGCGCAACTAGGGTGAGCAAAAATGATATAAGGAAATCCATGCACTGATCCAGGCACAGGTGTTTAGAAGAAATACAAAATCAAGGAACACAAGTCCAATCCAAGAAACCAGGCAGGAGGGTCAGATAAAAGCAGGTCAAGAAGTGATCCAGGTCGGTGACGTAAAAGCAGACCAATGGGAGGGAGGGCCAAAGGACACAATGGAACAGGAAGCGGCTAGTGGCCAGAGGGAAGGGAAAGGAACGAGTACAAGAAATGGAACTAAATCTAGGTAACAAGGACACACTGATTTGTTGTCGATCAGCCTTCTCGGTGGGTCGCCATTCCTTTTTCCCCCCGAAGGGCTGTGGCGACCGCGGGACATAGATTGCGCTTCCTGGTGACCTCACAGGATCACGTTGCGTGCATCCCGCATGTTGAGCACCTCCTACTGGGGCATGGAGTCTGGTCGGTCATCATCAAGTGCAGCTGCCAATGCCGTCTCCCCAGGTGCTGAAACGATAAATGGGAGAAGTGAGGCCACATCTCAGCTTTGTCATTTAGATCCATGGCAACATGATTTATTTCAAAGTGCCCAGCCTGTCAAAAATGCCTGTTTATAATGATTACACAATTTCAGCGAGTAGGAGCAATTATGTTCCCAGCGTCACTCTTCCAAAAAAAACTCACTCATGGTGACTGGCTACAGTGTTGCTACATTTACAATAATACTGGCCATTGATACATTGCACAGCACAAAGTCCTTTGCTTTTCAGTCACACATGGCAATGCCACTTGAGATCCATGTACCTCTTCTAATCTCCGCCTGAGTTTGCGTACGTGCACCTTCCTGGTATCTTCTAATCCATATCCTCTGTCTATGTTATGGTACGTGCACCTTCCTGGTATCTTCTAATCCATATCCTCTGTCTATGTTATGGTACGTGCACCTTCCTGATATCTTCTAATCCACATCCTCTCTCTATGTTATGGTACGTGCACCTTCCTGGTATCTTCTAATCCACATCCTCTCTCTATGTTATGGTACGTGCACCTTCCTGGTATCTTCTAATCCATATCCTCTGTCTATGTTATGGTACGTGCACCTTCCTGGTATCACGTGCACCTTCCTGGTATCTTCTAATCCATATCCTCTGTCTATGATTTGGTACGTGCACCTTCATGGTATCTTCTAATCCATATCCTCTGCTATGGTATGGTACGTGCACCTTCCTGGTATCTTCTAATCCATATCCTCTGTCTATGGTTTGGTACGTGCACCTTCATGGTATCTTCTAATCCACATCCTCTCTCTATGTTATGGTACGTGCACCTTCCTGGTATCTTCTAATCCATATCCTCTGTCTATGTTATGGTACATGCACCTTCCTGGTATCACGTGCACCTTCATGGTATCTTCTAATCCATATCCTCTGTCTATGGTTTGGTACGTGCACCTTCCTCGTATCTTCTAATCCATATCCTCTGTCTATGGTTTGGTATGTGCACCTTCATGGTATCTTCTAATCCATATCCTCTCTCTATGTTATGGTACGTGCACCTTCCTGGTATCACGTGCACCTTCATGGTATCTTCTAATCCATATCCTCTGTGTTTTGGTTTGGTACGTGCACCTTCATGGTATCTTCTAATCCATATCCTCTGTCTATGTTATGGTACATGCACCTTCATGGTATCTTCTAATCCATATGCTCTGTCTATGTTATGGTACGTGCACCTTCCTGATATCTTCTAATCCACATCCTCTCTCTATGTTATGGTACGTGCACCTTCCTGGTATCTTCTAATCCACATCCTCTCTCTATGTTATGGTACGTGCACCTTCCTGGTATCTTCTAATCCATATCCTCTGTCTATGTTATGGTACGTGCACCTTCCTGGTATCACGTGCACCTTCCTGGTATCTTCTAATCCATATCCTCTGTCTATGATTTGGTACGTGCACCTTCATGGTATCTTCTAATCCATATCCTCTGCTATGGTATGGTACGTGCACCTTCCTGGTATCTTCTAATCCATATCCTCTGTCTATGGTTTGGTACGTGCACCTTCATGGTATCTTCTAATCCACATCCTCTCTCTATGTTATGGTACGTGCACCTTCCTGGTATCTTCTAATCCATATCCTCTGTCTATGTTATGGTACATGCACCTTCCTGGTATCACGTGCACCTTCATGGTATCTTCTAATCCATATCCTCTGTCTATGGTTTGGTACGTGCACCTTCCTCGTATCTTCTAATCCATATCCTCTGTCTATGGTTTGGTATGTGCACCTTCATGGTATCTTCTAATCCATATCCTCTGTGTTTTGGTTTAGTACGTGCACCTTCATGGTATCTTCTAATCCATATCCTCTGTCTATGTTATGGTACATGCACCTTCATGGTATCTTCTAATCCATATGCTCTGTCTATGTTATGGTATGTGCACCTTCCTGGTATCTTCTAGTCCATATCCTCTGTCTATGTTATGGTACATGTACCTTCCTTGTTGCTTCCAGTCTATCTCCTGTATCCATTTTTGATCACCTGGACATTCCGATCGGCTCCCAATGAGAGTGCTATCTCTTTGCTGTACTATGTGTACCTTCCTTGTTGCTTCCAGTATGTCTCCTGTATCCATCTTTGATCACCTGGACATTTTGCGAGGCTCCCAATGTGAGTGCTATCTCTTTGCTGGGCTACGTGTACCTTCCTTGTTGCTTCCAGTCTGTCTCCTGTATCCATCTTTGATCACCTGGACATTCTGCGAGGCTCCCAATGAGAGTGCTATCTCTTTGCTGTGCTACGTGTACCTTCCTTGTTGCTTCCAGTATGTCTCCTGTATCCATCTTTGATCACCTGGACATTCTGTGAGGCTCCCAATGTGAGTGCTATCTCCTTGCTTGGCTACGTGTACCTTCCGCGCTGCTTCCAGTATGTCTCCTGTATCCATCTTTGATCACCTGGACATTCCGCGAGGCTCCCAATGTGAGTGCTATCTCTTTGCTGGGCTACGTTTACCTTCCTTGTTGCTTCCAGTATGTCTCCTGTATCCATCTTTGATCACATGGACATTCCGCGAGGCTCCCAATGTGAGTGCTATCTCTTTGCTGGGCTACGTGTACCTTCCTTGCTGCTTCCAGACTGTCTCCTGTATCCATCTTTGATCACCTGGACATTCCGCGAGGCTCCCAATGAGTGTGCTATCTCTTTGCTGTGCTATGTGTACCTTCCTTGTTGCTTCCACTATGTCTCCTGTATCCATCTTTGATCACCTGGACATTCCGCGAGGCTCCCAATGAGAGTGCTATCTCTTTGCTGTGCTACGTGTACCTTCCTTGCTGCTTCCAGTATGTCTCCTGTATCCATCTTTTTTTTTGGATAAAACATTTTATTGTGTTTTATGACATAAACAAAACAACCACAAGACAAAGGGGGTGGTAACAGAACACCCATAAAATAAAGTACACAAAATTAGACGTTTAGAAGCACTCCAAGCCAGCACCATCAACTGCAAGTACACATAGGGCCTCATTACCCGGTAGGCGGTGAGCCATGGCGCTATTAACGCCATGGCTCATGCCGGTAAAATACCGGCACCGCCTTGGCGGAAAGGGGATTTACCGCCCCATTCCAAGGTTAGAGGGGCGGTAAATCCCCTTTCCGCCATTGCCCTTCCCCATTCCCATTTCTGCCCCATAGGGCTCTATGGGAATGGGGAAGGCGCTAATTAAGGCACCGCAATTTTGCGGTGCTGTAATTAGCTCCGAGGTCCCTTAGCGGGTTGGATTTTAACGCCTGCAAAAAGCAGGCGTTAAATCCCCCAACCCGCAAAGGGACCTCGTAGTAAGGCGGTAGGGATTTACCGGTACCGGTAAATCCCTACCGCCATCCGTGTAATGTTTCCAGTAACACAATCCACCCTGGTCCGCCCGCCCTCGGTTCCCCAACCAATCATTTCCGTTATGATCACCATTGAATCAGGTTGTCAAGGTCCAGTCTCTTCCCATTTCCCCCATATGTTGGATGCCTTGGCCGGGCATCCCCGTGCGCCGTAAACCCGGTGCTCCATCATGGCACATGAGTCCATGTCAAGTATCCATTGTTCAAGTGTCGGGGGGGTCGGGCACACCCCATTTTTGCGCAATGTTGTGCTTCATCAGGGCCGCTGCAGTGTTCAATAACAGTTTTTCCCATTTATTAGAGTCAGATGTGTCAGGTAAACCCAGGATTAGAACTTTCGGATCAAGCTCAATGGTGCAGGTGAGTACCCTGGACAGTTCCGCGCAGCAGGCCATCCAGTAGGTGCGGATCTGGGGGCATGAACACAGGATGTGATAGAAGGTGCCCTCTTCCTCCCCACAGCGGAGGCAGTTTGGATTTGTTGCCCTCTTCCAACCATATAGTGCAGTTCGAGGGTAATATACTCTATGGAGGATTTTGAGCTGTACAAGTCTGAGCCTAGAGGAGATGGCCACCTCTCGCGGATGCATTAGAACCTGGATCCAATCCTCTGAATCTATCTTCCCCACATCTCTTTCCCACCTGGTTTTTAGACTCGATAACTCAGGGTTAGCGAAGGATGTGATGGCGTTGTATAGAATGGATGTGCATTTGCTAGGGATGTGTGCGGGGATCATATTGCGTTCTATCGGTGAATAGTCAGGGACCGTGCCATCTAAAGGTATATAGGTCCGCAGGGAATGGGTCAGCCGCATAAAGTCATACTGTTCCGTTGTGGGCAGTTGGAATTTGCACTGCATGTCCTCAAACGATGTCAGTTTCCTGTCCTTGAGGATATCTCCAACCTTCAGGAACCCGCCCTCACCCATCCCGGCCATGGTTCAAGTTTCCCAATTTCTTGGAGATTACTGTTTCGCCATAGAGGTTGCGCTGCAGTTATTTTATTTCCCCACCCAACGAACATATGTGCCTGTCTCCAGATAGTGGTGATGTGAATCTCGATTGTGGGCAGGGGCGGTCTCCTCAGGGGCTGGTATAGTATCTGCAACGGGTCTGTGCCCTGCATAGGTTCAACGTCAGCCCGGATGTGAGGGAGTGCTCGATCCCCATGAAGCAGATCATTAACTATCGCTAGTTGTGAGGCCCAGTAGTAGGTTTGGAGGCGGGGAACACCAATCCCTCTCTCCCAGACCGACCTCTGCAGAGTGCTTAATGCCACGCGTGACTGACCACCCCCCCATATGAGTTCTCTAAGAAGGGTTTCGGTGCGGGTGAATTCGGGGGTGGGGATCGTGAGTGGGGCGTTCTGCAGGACATATAAGAATCTTGGAAGTGACATCATTTTGAAGAGTGCGGCACACCCCATGAGGGTCAGAGGGAGAAGTTTCCAGTGGTGGACGTCCCTAGCGAACCTATCTACAATCGGTTGGAGATTGTGCCTTACATATTTGGTTAGATCAGATGTTATCCATAACCCCAGGTATTTAAAGCCCTGTGTATCAAGCCGATACGGACATCTCGTGGAGTCGACCCGCTCCCCCCCTTTCACCGGGAAAAGTACCGATTTCCTCCAGTTAATTCTTAACCCGCTAAATTCTCCGTAGGTGATGAGCATCTGGGTTACCGTAGGACAGCTCCGGGCCGGCTCGGCCAGGTATAGCAAGAGGTCATCAGCATAGAGAGAGACGCGGTCCTCATGTCCCTCGGGCCATCTGAATCCCGTCCATGCCCCGCTTTGGCAAAGCCACAGTGCTAGCGGTTCAATCGCAAGGGCGAAGAGGAGGGGGGAGAGGGGGCACCCTTGTCGCGTGCCTCTGCCCAGAGGGAAGGAGCGGGAGGTCCACCCATTCACCTTAACTTCTACTTGAATGTTAGTATATAACAGTTTAATCCACCCTAGAAAGCTCTCTCCGAACCCCATACGGATCATGATTTCTCAGAGGCTGTCCCATCGGATTGAATCAAATGCCTTTTCAAAATCTATAGCCAGCAGGGCGAGCGGGACATCGAGGATAGGGGCCCGCTCGAGCGCTAGATGGAGTCGGCGCAAGTTCATTCGGGTGGATTTGTGGGGCATAAAGCCACACTGATCGGGGTGTATCAGCGTGTCCGCTACCAGTTGGAGCCGATTGGCTAAGAGTTTGGCTAGGACTTTGGCTTCTCCGTTGATAAGCGAGATCGGCCTATAGGAGGCACATTGCTCCTGGGGCTTGTCAGGTTTAGGGATAACCACTATGGTCGCTCTACACTTATCATCTGGGAGGGAACCCCTGTCCCGGGCGGCCAACAACATCTGATGCAGGGGAGGTGCAGTGTTGTTACCCCCAAGCTTCTGCCAGGTTTCAATCGGAAACCCGTTCGGGCCCGGGCTTTTCCCCGGTTTTAGTTGTCCAAGGGCTTCTAACATTTCAGCCTCTGAAAGCTCGGAGTCCAGCATCTCCCTTTGCTGAATCGACAGAGTGGGGAGTTCCACGCCGTCCAGGAGGGACGGATCCATGGGTAGAGTTGGGGCTTGGTATAGTGTAGCATAAAATTGGGCAAAGGCCTCTGCTATCCCAGCGTCTGACCGGCATGTCTCCCCCTGCGGGGTGATGATCTCCCGGACACAGCGCTGCCCCTCATCTCTCTTCTCTAGCCACGCTAGCATTTTCCCCGCTTTATCCCCCAGCTCATATACTCTAGCTTTGGTTTCCCAGTGGGACTGTTTGGCGTTATCTAGCATTAGGTTTCGGAGGCATTCAGTGGCACGTTTAAGGGACATGTGGGTCTGTGGGGTAGGATTAAGAGTGTGTCCGTTTTCTTAGCGAGTTACCTCCGTTTCGGTCTCAGTTATCTTCCGGAGCCTCTCCCTCCTCCTATTTGTCGCCAGGAGATTATCTCCCCCCCGGAGCACGGTCTTGTAGGCCTCCCATACACTATTGGATCGTTATTACTGGTATTATTAATCTCAAATTATTCAGTCGAGACTTCCGTGAGGTGCTCAACTAGTTCCGGGAGGCCCAGATAATAGGTGTTCAGCCGCCACGTTCTAGGGGGGTTCAGTCCCTGCAATCGCGACTCCACCAACAGGGGTGAGTGACCCGAGATTCTTCGGGGGAGAAGGTCCGCCGAGAGGATTTTATAGAGATCCGTGTGAGGTACGAATAGGTAGTCTAGCCTGGAGAGGGAGGCATGTGCCCCGGAGTGAAACGAGTAACCCCTGGTCTCGGGGTGCAGTTCCCGCCATACATCACAGAGACCCAGGGCAGACACAAAATTGGACAGTTTCGTGGGGAGGTGCGGTTTGCGTTGCCTAAGGTGGGAGCGGTCTAAGTTGTTACACATGACATTGTTAAAGTCCCCACCTAGGAACCACTTATCAGGCTGATGTTTGCCCATAAGGCTGGT
The DNA here is from genome assembly GCF_040938575.1 of Ambystoma mexicanum. Classification (NCBI taxonomy): domain Eukaryota; kingdom Metazoa; phylum Chordata; class Amphibia; order Caudata; family Ambystomatidae; genus Ambystoma; species Ambystoma mexicanum. The sequence goes on along the minus strand of NC_090921.1, from coordinate 10,811,162 downwards.
CAGGTCATTGAGTAGTTCCTGCCCTAGTCCTGGCGGGGAGTAAATCGAGACCAGTCCAAATGTGTCCCCCCAAAGTGTCCCCAGTGCCATTACAAATCGTCCTCGAGGGTCATGTTCTAGGGCCTGCAGGGTGAACGGGACACGTTTGTGTATAAGAATAAGAGTGCCTTTGGATCCCATGGAGCATCCCGCGTGGTAAGCGGCCCTATAATTGGTTCGAAGAAAAAACTTGCATTGTGTCCCAGCAAGGTGAGTTTCAGTAAGCAGGGCTACATCGGGAGAGTGCCTGGAGAGAAGTTGCTTAACTAGGCGCCTTTTAATCGTGGAGCCCAGGCCGTTCACATTCCAGGTGAGGACCCTAAGGGATTTGGGGCGTGTGGTCATTGGTGGATGAGACTGGTCAGTTGACATCTAACCGGGCTGTCGGAGGGCTGGGCAGGCGGTGCATGCGGTGCTTGGCGGTATGGTGCAAAATATGCAAGGATTGGCGGTTGAGGTGCTGCTTGTGTGTGGTGTGGTCCCAACTGGCCAGGATCCAAACCATCCCCTGATAAGTGCCGGGGAAGGCTGAACCCGGGTAACTACTAAATTCTTCCGAATAAACCCTTCCCACCCCCACCCTATACTCCTCCCCAACACGAAGTACCGGTCGCCCAAACATTGCTGACAATCAAAAGAGGTGGAGCGTCAGCGTTAACATCCCTTGTTAAAGTTCAACTATAAAAAACTTGAGGGGGGGTTTAGGGGGGTTTGTTGTGTTTCCTTCCCCCTTAAAAGCCCCGATGGGAGAGTAGCATCCTCCCGCTTACCGCATTTTAAATACATGAGCCGCTTTTGGTGGCACCACAAGGCCCAGCTACAGTATCAACCATAAGAGGGTTGCACTTCTGCCAGGAGGTTGATCCCAGGACAAAAGTCACGGCGGGAGTTCGTCTCCCCATTCATTGGTGGGTCCGCTAGCGGTGGTTGGTCCGGCCTGCGGCGACGGTCCGATGGCGACCTGGGGTTTCCATTCCTGTTGCTTCGGGGTGTGGACCAGTCCCCCTCGATGTGCCTCACTGGGGTCATCAAAGTGGACCATTGTCCCTTTATGGTAAATTTTCAGTTGGGCGGGAAAGAGCAGCCCGTATTTGACTCCAAGTGATGCAGTTGCTTTTTAAGCTTCCCAAAGGATTGTCTGGCCTTCTGTACCTCCTTCGTATAGTCGGGAAAGAGGGCCAGTCTGGACCCATTAAAGGTGATCGTGCCTTTGGTTCTGGTGAGCTGTAGCAGGGCATCTCAATCCCGATAGTTCAGAAATCTCGCTATTACAGTAAGTGGAGGGGCGCCGGGCGTTGGCCGGCCTGCAGGCATACGGTGTGCTCTCTCAATGGAGAAGAATTTCGAGAAAGACTGTAGGTCGAACAGGTCTGTCAGAAGTTGTTCAAGGAAAAGTTCCATGGAGGGTCCCTCCTCTTTCTCAGGGATACCAAGAATGCGGACGTTGTTCCACCTGGACCTTCCCTCGCTCTCCTCTACCCTGGCTTCCAGAGTCTTGAGTGTAGCCGAGACGCTGTGAATTTGGTGTTGCACATTGCGGAGGCCATCCTCCGTTGTTGAAATGCGCTGCTGCGCTTCCCCAGTGCGTGCGGACAATTTCTGCAGATCGTGTCTGAGGAGGGAGACATCTAGGCTTATTCGATCTATCTTTTGCTCCATGGATGAGTGGGAGTCCACGATGGCGGCCATAACATCCTTGAGGGAAAGCGTTTGTTCAGTGTCCGTGTCTTCGAAGTGTTGCGGTAGAGGATGCACAATCTGTGATGAACGAACAGTGTACTGCTCAATCCTGTTCTGCATCCTGTCCTCGTCTTTTCTTTACCCATGGTCGCCGCCCGGCCTGGCTGCCGTGGTTCTATGGCTGTATTCCTGTTGGGATCTCAGAGGGTGCAGGCAGATAATGAGGGTGTTGTGGCCCCTCTACTTCCTTCAGAGGGGGGTAGGTTGTGACTACCAGTCTGGCACGGCGCAAGAGTTGCGAGGCACCCCGGGTCAGGCAGTTCCCAGCAGGTCGACGTCTCCTCGAGGAAGGGATTTGGAGCTACATGGGAATTCTTGGCGGATCTGCACTGTTGTTTCAGCTATTGAAGGGCCGGTTTCCGCGTCCCGCTATGCCGCGGTGGTGCCCCAGATCCCGAGGGCGCCTTCTGAGGCCTCGAGCCCGGGCCAGCACCGGTGCCGCCGGTGGCGATGGTGAGGCCCTTCGGCGAGGGCCGCTCATATCACTGGCAGAGGAAGGATCCGGAGGGTCTTCACCTCAGTTTCTCTCGTGCCGATCAAGGCCAATGTGCCGCTACAGGGGGCCAGGGTGGGATCCCGCTTGCAAGGCGACGGCCGCTCCGAGTCACACGAATCCTCTCGCTCACTCCTTCGCTCCGGGTCTCAGGCCAGCGAAGAAACGTTCCTCTGTGTAGGATTCAGAGGGGGCTCCGTGAGGGCCGAGACAGCGCCACTCCAGACCGTCGCCACACCCCTGGCGGCCATCTTGGAAGCACCTCAGTCAGCCACGTGCCAAACTTCTCCCGGGTTTTGCTTCGCACTCGTCAGCCGATTTCTTCCGTTCAACGGTCCAGATGGGCACGACGATATCCGCTGTAAGTAGGGGTTATTTTTACACCCCGTAGTTGGCGGCAGCAGGCGGTTTTGACAGGATTAATGCAGCGGTTGCGGGAGCGACGGAGACCTACGTCTTTCTCATTGCGCTGTTGACCACGCCCCCCTCCTGTATCCATCTTTGATCACCTGGACATTCCGCGAGGCTCCCAATGAGAGTGCTATCTCTTTGCTGTGCTACGTATACCTTCCTTGTTGCTTCCAGTATGTCTCCTGTATCCATCTTTGATCACCTGGACATTCCGCGAGGCTCCCAATGAGAGTGCTATCTCTTTGCTGGGCCACGTGTACCTTTTTGTCATGCAGCTACAGCTCTGTGCCTTGCATCCATACTACAGCCTATATACCTTGCTCATGGCAGCTAATGTGAAAACAAACGTGCCCTGAAAACAGACAAGAGCACAAGTAGCCTCAGCAGTACCAGCTAAGGTCGGCCTTGAAATGCCACCATTTTATTATTCTGGGTCCAGCAAGGATGAGGGGGGTAATGAGCCATGAAAGGTGGATTTTGCATTTGTATTTATTGAAGACCAAAGTATCATTTCGAACAGAAATGACAGCAAAGTAGGCAATAATGGAGAGCGAGAGAGCCCTAGCGTAAGATGCTGGATCGACGTTAAGAAAACGCATTCCGAAAAGCTCGACTTTCAAAATTGAAAAGTCAACTTGATCGCACATTGAAACTCAAGCTTTTGGGAATGTGCTCATTTGTCCCCCACTTTCCCTTTAATGTATACACGGGACACCCCTGCAACCTCCGCTCACCTAGTTTGGCATTTTGGGATTCGTCATTATCAACTATGCCGAATGCGCACAAAATGCGCATTCAGCATTTTTGATATAATATTTTGGAGCAATACCTAAGAGCATTGTTGGATTGAGTGACGTATACCAGTAGGTGAAGGGATAAGAGTGGGGTGTACACCAAGCAGTGACAGCCTCCGGCCAATATTTACACATTTGCAAATTGCATAGTGTGGTCATGAGAGTCGAATGCATAAGAAACAAGTTGGAGGGGTTAGTTTGGATAGGTTCTGGGGCTCCTGCCATCACTTGCAAATGGAGTGAGATCCGCCTTTTGGAGAGTTCCACTAAAGAGATGGCATTGGTGCTCCAGTCCAATGGAGGGTGCAAGTAGGGAAAAGGAGCAAACGTGGGAGGAGGCACAGAGACTGATAGGGGCCTGATAGGAGTCAGAAATACTGAGGAGCAGAGAGTTTAAAGGAAGAATACAGTGAAGTGCAGTGAGCGAGATTGTGGGGAGCAATGCCATGCATGGATTTATAGATGAGTAGCAGAAATTTATAGAGAGTACATTTGCATGGAGAGCTAACCAGCCTGCTGACGGTCGGTAGAGGTGGAGGAGGATCTGGCAAGGTTGAAAGGGTTTATGCCACACATGTAAGGACTTTGTTGAGGAGAACAAACGAGCAAATGTAAAGACCGGAGTTCGGCAGAATTCAGTCTGCAGGAGAACCTTGACAAGTGAGGAGCTGCAGCGACGGACTTCCCTACTGGCGTTCTTTCTTCCTGTCGATCCTGGCTTTGGTGTGGCTTTAAGGAAAAAAAAGCCCAACCAACCATAAAAACTACGGGAAAGCGCGGAGCGCGCGCGGAGTTCGGCAGAGTTCAGTCTGCAGTCTGCAGGAGAGGAGAGGAGAGGTGAGTTGGATCATGCAAGATGTCGGCCCACAAACGCGCCTAAAAGCTAAAAACAACAGGGGTAAAACCCAGGAATTAGCTCCCCCTACCATGATATCGGAGCTCTCCAACTCCAGTGTAAACTATACCGACCCGTATGAGCTGCCCATAAACATGCAAACACCTAGCTCATCTGCCTTAACAAACAGAAACCCCTACGGTAACCCTCCAGTTTCGCCCACTCCAGACTCATACACAACATGTACTCCTATGCAAGCTCCTAGTCAGATGCTAAATGACAATTCGATGTCTTTTGATAGAGTACAATCAAACGAGACACATAGAGAGAAAGAAGCAAAAGAGGGGAGGGGAGAACCAAACACTGAGAAGATACAGCGGCTCTCGACATTAGTGATTGCGAGTTTGAACACCTGGACCGTTGATAAGCTATCAAGTAAATCCACTGGTTCTAAACAGTCAAATGACCTAACTCCTTCCAATCCTGCGAGAATCACAGACCAACCTGTAAAAGACAATTGCTCGAGCGCACAACAAGCGTCTCGAGTAGAAACGCAATTAGACATGGACCAATCTCAAGAGACAAATAATGACATGAGGTGCGCTGACCTGGCAACATCCAATGAAAAAATTCACCTAGATAAAACTGTCTCACCACGACCCTCTAGGTTGGATAAATCAGACAGAGAATTGCTGGAAGTCTCAATTGCCCTGTCTCCGCTGACACGACCAAATGGAAGCACCCAGGAGGTGCGAAAATCAGCAAACAGCGCTGAATCAGACGATGAAAATTCTCAGGGACGAGATTGCCTTGATAAAAATAAAGACAACATGAAAAATGGTGAGTTCTCAAACCCAGCAAATAGAGACCCCATTGTAGCAAGAATTACGTCATTCATCCCGAAAATATTACCGACAAACTTAAGTACGATTGAACGCCTAGCCAAGATGACAGCGGCAAAATCCAATTGGAAATTGGATTATGAAAGAGACATCGCCTCCCCAGTAAACAAAACACAGAATGCAGTCAGTGATGAAAGGATCTACAATGATAGTCTGTTGCTAGAACCCACAGAACATGTCGCAAATATTCTGCGACACATGCAAGCGGAGGACATGGGTACATCCCCACAAAAAAAGATCCGCCCACTACAACTGTAGGTGTTCATAAATTAACTCACGAAGAAGCTGCAAGGGAATCAAAGTTAATGAAGAAAATGAAAGAAGACTTCGAACAAATGAAGCAAAAACTAACAGAAACCCATTTGAAATTGAAAAAAAAGGACAGACGCACCAGTAGTAATGACTGGGACCCACACAACTCTAACACTCTGGAGAATAGCAGTTCCACACATCCAGCTCATCAATGGACACAAGCATCCTCTTCACAAAAAAAGGACGAGCTAGTGTATGTAACAAATACAATGTCAAAAACAAACTTAAACATAAGCATGGCGGAAAAGACTCTTGATACTACAACTGCAAGCAAAAATCATAACGACTCAAATGGCTCAGTCAATAACGAAGAAAAAACAAAGGCCACCTCTAAACCAAACATATCAACGGCCGCTGCTATTCAAATACACAATAATGTGCTAGCTGCCACCTCCTTGGCTCTCATTCCTTTTACCAAACTATATGAATCGCTTGGTGACGGGATTACGACACAGGGCCCCATGCTAGCCAACATAAACGAAAAACTAAATAAAATGGAAATTCAACATGGTGAGCTACTAACACGCTTGGAAAAGGAAATAGAACAAACAGCGGCTTGGCAATCAAGGCTAACCGATCTAGCAATGCGTGATAATCATGAGAAGGAAATCCTGATGAAAGCTGTGCTAGAATGTATGTCATGGCTGCGGCACAGAGAAGATAATAAGGAAAAAAATGAAACTCATGGTACCAAAGAAGCAAAGACAGCGGTCGTCAGGACCAACGATACGACTGGGCCCGCAGTTGTAGCCCCCCACAATAAATGTGCTGCATCAGTAAGCACACAAACGTCCATAGAACCCAGGCAGCCATTACAGTTGGCACAAAAGGCGGCAGGAACCAACGACAAATTAGCAACACGAGTCGTAGTAGTGGAAAGTGACCACGACCCCCAACAAGTGCAAGAACCAAACTTCCCACCTCAAGCAAGTCAGCTCCTGTCGACTTCGCTCCATCAAAATCCAGTAAAAACTGCCCCACTTGCCTCACAAACAGATGTGCATGACCAGACTGGGAAAAAAACACACCCTTGACGTTCGATATGTTTAAAGGTCCAGCGAAGTCGACTTTATTAATTCTAAGCAAAGAAACTAAAGAAAAGGTCGCAAAGACAGGGAAAAAGTGCACAAACACTAAAAAGGCAGGAGCAAAGAACCAAACAACTAGTTCCAGAAAATTTTTGAGAAATCTGACCACTCCTACCAGGCCTGGTTTGTTTGACCGTGAAGTCTTAAAACCGACAGCCCCTGCAAAGAAAAAGCAAAAAGTTGCGAAAGATACCAATGAGCAAACGATACTCGATAAAGGAAATTCGAAAAAACGAGCTCGTCATGAGTCGGAAAGTAGTGAACTTCACTCCACACCTTCATCAATCGATCTTGCAGATCTATCCACCTACTCAGTAAGCTCGGAGGACGAAGCTAGTCAAATGACGTCATCGAGTCCTGATAAAAACAGAAGTCAACACTTGGCAACTATGGCTGAGCAGACAAACCAACAAAAAAGACTAAACCGGAAAAGGAAACAAGACGAAAATTCGGATATAATCCTGGGCTCTACCACAAAAGTAGTAGACAAACAGGCCCACAACAATCCGGCAAAGTCTCCAAGACTCAGCTGCAATGATGGCTCTCAGCAGGGAAAAACCCACAAGCAAACCGCTGCTGGGACGACATCAAACGAACACTCCAACTTAAACCCAAATCCCAAATCTACAGCAGCTCAACGATCCAAAATGAACAGAAGTGTGCACATCGATACAAAAAAGGAGACAAATGAATCCGTGAGTAAACTGAGACTCGAGAATGTACTGGCAGACAATGATTCAATGAATCTAAATCGCCGGAACGTCCTAAACTTACTGCAGAGTGTTCCTGCTCTACGGACCATAACTACAGATGATATCAAAATTGTAGAATATGTGTCCGAATGCAGCACCGACATAGTACTGCTGCATATAAAATCTCACGCAGTGCGCCAAGCAATTCTGGCTGCTTCGGAGGAACTGTTGTTTTTTGGATTTGAAATAAAACAAGAAGTGGCCTCTCCAAAAAATTCTACAAGAGACAACCGAAGATCCTCTCCAAACGAAAAAGCGAAGGACCTGCTAAGAGCGAAGCTCAGGGAAACGATGAAACTCTCTACAAACTCCTCTAAATTCAGAAATAATGGAGACATGAAAAGAAATAGATACACCTCTGACACAAGACCGGAAAGAAATCCAGTTTAACAATGAATGGACGTAAAGAGAGATCACTCAACACTTGTATCCTGGAACACAAGAGGTTTTGACCATCTTTTCAATGAGTTCTTATTAGACCTAGAACTGAATCTGATCATATGTTTGCAAGAAACTTGGTTACGTGAGACACCCACGAGAGATGGCTACCTAGTTCTCGCAAACCCTGCAATTAAAAACAGGCTGGGGCGCCCGTTTTCTGGACTGATAACGATGGTCAAACAAGGAAAAGGGTGGGAAGTGATTGAATCAAACAATCCGAACCCATTTGTACAAAGCACACTGCTACAATTAAAATGCCACAAAGCTGAAGCAAGGAAATACATGTTAGTAGTTAATGTATACTGGAACCCAGTTAAGATCTCAACTAAACATTTCATTAATTCAATAACAGCTATAATAGATCAAGGACAGCTTAAATATAATGACTTGAAGATTCTAATATGCGGCGATTTAAATCTTGCTGATCTAATTGACATACAACTTCAATCAAATGCAAGTTCCTCTACAGGAGAAATGGGTTCAAACAGATGCAAAAAATGGACTCAGGCCATGCAAATGAGGAATTGCATGATGACAAATGGAAACCTAACAGGTGACTTCCCGCCTCATCACACGTGGCACAATATGGGCCTATACAAAACCTTGGACTACATCTGGGTCTCTGCAAATCTCTGGGACCAAGTTCTTGATCTCTCCATGCACATAATGACAAGAAGTGACCACGACGCGTTAGTGCTGCTTTGGCAAACAGACCAGTACATCGCTGACAGGATACATACTGGTGCCCTTGAAACAAATCAAGCTGGCAATCGCTTGAGATTAAATAGAAAACAAATCTCAACTATGACTGCGAAACTTCAATCGGAGAATGACGAGGCAGTACCTCTGATAAACTATATGCCTCTGCTGATGCAATTTCATTTACCCAAAGGAAGGAAAACAGGTAACAACGTACAACACAAACATAAGTGGAGTAACACTGACCAACGAAAAAAAAAAGAGGTACGGAAAGACATAAGAAAACTAAAGAAAAACTTCGGCCCACAAACTTTACTGCTGATTAAAAAAAGGAAACAACAATATCATAATTGGAAAAAATCCTTTGCTTCAATGAGAGATCAGGAAAGAGGAGCTCTGATGTTAAAACTAATAGTAACAAAAAATGCAAGTGAAACCCGGGCGATCTTGAATAACGAAGCTCCGTTTCAGAACTTAAAGCTGGCTAATGGGGTAGCCGAGGCGACTTGGGTAGATCACTTCTCAAAACTATTCTTCACCAACTGTGAATGCACGAACAGTGACAATTATATCACTCAAGTAAAGTGGGACACGTCTGAGCAACTTGAAGACATAAACATAAAAATCTCAAAACTCAAAAACTCTAGAGCGGCTGGACCAGATGGAATTAGTAACATAATGCTAAAAAAGAATAAAACAGAATGGTCCCGCTTCATTGAGATTGTACTTAATCACATCACAACGGCAAAAAAAGTCCCTCAGTCTTGGACCACGGCAATAATAGTGCCAATCTATAAAAAAGGCTTACGCGAAGACCCCTCCAACTACCGACCAATCGCGCTGTTAGACACGATTGGTAAAATAATGGCATCCTTTCTGCAGCAGAAGTTAGCAAATTGGGCCTCGAAATCGAACCGCTTGGACCTTCGGCAAACTGGGTTCACCAAAGGAGTGGGGACCGAAGTGAACCTAGTAATATTGAATTTACTAAAACTAGAAGCGCTAAAACAAAAAAGAAACATACACCTAGCTTTTGTCGATATGCGTCAAGCGTTTGACTCGATAAATCGTGAGTTACTGTGGAAGAAATTGAGGAGCTGGGGCTGCCCCGAAGAGATCTTACAGCCTATAATTGCCCTGCACACAAACACCTCAATCAGGGTACGACTGAACCAACAAGGAGACCTGACATCCCCCATTATGACAAACACGGGTGTGAAACAAGGGTGCCCCCTAGCAGCGCTGCTCTTCAAGCTCTTTATCGCTGATATTCCAACTGCTTTAAACCAAGTAAATTGCTTTCCTCCGAAAATAAATGGCCATCAAATAAGAGGTGTCACATACGCTGACGACATAGTCTTAGCCGACCAAACGCAGATTGGCCTGCAAAGGCTGCTAACAACGCTTGACAATTACATGCGCAAAAATAAACTGCAAATCAATACAGCAAAGACCAGGATTATGTCAATTGGTTCGACGGCAGGAAAAAGGAATAACAAGTACAAATGGTCAATTGCAGCGGAAAATATAGAAAAAACAAAAGAAATACGATATCTGGGCATCTTATTTAACACATCAATAAGAGAATGGGCATGGTCAAAAGATCTAATACAGCGGACCCTGACATTTGCACAACAAGCCTCAAAACTGCATAGACTATACGGGAAATTTACGATGCTACCCGTACGGGAATTCTACCAACTAAAGGTAACACCGGCACTAACGTATGGCGCAGAATCCGCTTGGAATCTACATCACAGAATATGGCCGTACCTAGAAGGCAAATTTGGAGAAAGGTCTTGAGGCTACCAACTTACATCTCGGTAATCAAAATTCGAAACGAGCTCGCACTAGACTCCCTGCAAGGAGCAGTCCTATGGAAATCAATTTCACTCCTAAGGAAAATGAATCTAAACCCTCCAGAACCAGCGTACGAAATCTTTAAAAACTGCCATAGTGAGCACACGTGTTCTCTGATAAATGATTGGAAAGAAAGCGTCAAAAAAATACTAGTTAGTGCAGACATCACCCTAGACACGTTGATAAATCGCCCTGAAACTGCAAAAAAATAAATAAAACAATGGCAATGGATTCTAAATACAGAAAGATACAATAACTTAACATCTGCATTATACCTAGGTCCAGCTGCAAATGGGCTAGACTTAATACCGGCGTACATAAAACAATTCCCATCAAGATACCATCGCGACAGTTTTATGAAATTGCGTCTAAACGCCTGCAGAACAAAAGATCAATTATTCAGAATACACGCCAAGGATATAGGTGACAACCTATGCAGAGTATGTAAAGACGAAGTTGAAACTACCAAACATTTAGTAATCGGATGTGCAGACCTTAAAAGCCAACGAACAGTACACCTAGAGAAATACGCCCCGAAGAACTCAAACATGGAAGATTGGTGGTTTTATATCCTTAGTGGGAAAAATGTACCGCTGACATGTCGAATAATTGACTATTTGGATGAAATCTTGAAAGATGATATCAAAGGAGATGTTGGAAACAAAAGACAATGATAGAGTCTGTGACAAGTGATTGTGCTTTGTATCCTGTGGTAAAATCTGTGAGAAGAGTGTTTTTCTTTTGTTTTAAAAAGTTTGTAAATCAAACTATAAAATTACAAAATAAAAAAAAAATAAAAAAAAAATAAAAAAAAATAAAGGGCCTGTAAAGTAAAGACCAAGAAGTAGGAGCACGCCGTAATCAAGGTTTCTGAGCAGAAGAATAGAGATAAGCATTTTAGTTGACTGGTGCATCACGTGTGGTTCGGTTTTTGAAATGTTTGAACGATTAAGTCTGGCTGAGTGGTCAGTGGCTGTAATGAACTGGACATGCTTCAGGTTGCTCTTAAAGAGAACCCCAAGGTTGCGAGCCATGGGTGACTGGGTGAGAAGCTCAGAGGGAGCACAAGTGGGGGACCGTCGAGAGGGTGTGGCATGGGATAAAAAGAGAAAGATTCTGTCTTTGTGGAATTGAGCATGAGGCTTTGCAGAGCCATCAAGTGGCGGATGCCGACTAGGCAGTTGATTATGCGTTCAGAGATTGCACAGGCGTAGCGTGGGAAGGAGAAGCGTATCAGTTATTATCAGTGAAGAGGGGATTGTTAAAGCCGAAGGAGGAAATTAGTTGGCCAAGGGTGTAGGTATATAGGGTGGATAGCAGTCTGACGGATCCTTGAGGAACGCTCACTGGGAGGGTTGTCCGGGAGGAGGTGCTGGAGTCCCATGAGATGGAGAAGGAGCAGTCAGAGAGATAGGAGGACCCCCAGTATATGCAGTGTCCTTAAATAAAGGAAGTAAGTAGCTTGAGGGAGGGTGGGCCGATGGGAGCACCCATGCTTATATCGATCGCTGCCATCATGGCGAAAGCAGTGGTGACTAGAGATTTGCGTTCCTATTCATTTCTTTGGGTCAGGTGGGGACCAAAATATGCATGTCCCCCAGTGCCTAAATCCTGTAGGGTGGCCCTATGGAGGCCATAGCCCCACAGTGAGTACAACAGTGCCTACTTCACCCCTGATATGATATGATAATGTATTTATATTGCACCTATACTCACTGCACCACAGCTCACTGAATCCGCTGACAAACCATAGTACCCAAAACACTGTTCCATGCGCACATTCTCCCGCCAACCTCTGCCCCATTCCTCTAGCCCAATGTTCCAGTGTGTGGCAAACCGTGCTGAACAAGGCAATTGGGGGTGAGGGGGTAAAAACGCACCACCAACCTGGAGGACAGCAGATCTATGATGACACCATTGCATTGGGTGACCGTGCTGGAGTCGTGAGATATAGTCTTGCTTATGAGACGCCATAGGATACAACAATGGAAACGAGGAAGGACTGCGGCCCCTGCATCGATACTCCAAGCCTCTCCTGCACGGACAGCATTGGATCATATCAAAAGGTTCAACTTATAATCAAATGCAGATTTGGGAACAGAGTAAAATTGGTGTTCAAATGCCACAATGTCTGCAATCTTCCGCAGACAGCCAATAAACCCTTTCACGCTTTGATAACATCTTGAGAGAATTGGCCAGCACGTCTGAGTTTGGGTGAGTGGCCAACTAATTCAAGACCAACTTGTAGTCCACCAAAGAGATCCCAAAGTGCATGGCATACTGTGGCCCCAGCGTGGGCCTGATTGTAAAACGGGTTGAACATTGCTTGCGCTGCGTGAAGACCAGCGGACGGGCGGACGGACGTTCGCTCTAAATGTGGGCACCGGCCCTGGGTCCTGATCCCGCGGAGAGAACTGGAGGAGCTCCTAAAAGCAGAACAAATCCGAAACTTTGCCGTCAGAATGGATCCAGGAAAGAGAAGTGCTAAGAGGTGGCTACAAATGCTGCCGTGGAGCAGATCTTGCGGATAACAAAGACTGTCAGCCAGAAATACAGACATCACCTTCTGTGGGAAATGTTAACATTTTACTAATGTGCCCAGAGAGAGAGAGCAGTCTGAAGCGCGGCACTCGTTAGCACGGAAGAAGATTTAGAACACCTGAAGAACACAACTCAACCAGCCTTATGTGCAGCAGGTCACAATGGTGAGAATTTGGGAACAGACGATCAGTGCCTGCTCATGATGTGCAGGGGCTTCATGAGAAATGCCCAAAAAAGACAGTATTCAGGGGAAATAGAACACGATGCATTGAATGTATACCTACAAATGTTAAAGATGTGCTCAGGAAAAAACAAATCAACATTTTGTGTTGAAGGGCTTTTTCGGTCCGATGCAAAGTAACTCTATACTCTATAACATTCTACATGACATCACAATAACCCATATTTATTATTTTATTTTATGGTTTAAAGCACGGACCAAGCTCGAGAGCAGAGCAGCGCACTGCAGAGTGCGTGTAGCCGGTATTTGGGCTGGCATCTTTTAACAGTAGCGCAGCACTGTGAGGTCTGTGCATCCATTGGAATTAGTTCTTGGTCAGGTGTTGTTGAAAGAGTCATGTTTTGAGAAATTTGTGAAACTGAGAATTGTGGCATCTGTGGACGGAGTTGAGAATGTCCCATGAGTGACTTTGATCCTCGCTATTACATTGTAGGAGTCCTTGTTCCCCATCACTGTTTAATCCTTTGCACCTACTGAAGCCACAAGCATACAGACGATACAAAATAACATACGCTACAGAAATTGCCAGGTATTATTTAAAGGACATCATGCAATAGGAGAGTTGCTCGTGGCCAAATTAGTGCTGCTGAGCCCAAAGGTGGCAGAATCAAGTGTGTTACGTCATGAGTGTGTGAGTGATGGAAGACGTTTCTTTATCGCACACTACCACAGGGGTTCTTTTAAGGATCCTGTGTTAGCAGTACATCATGTGTCATGTGAAGAAGCATCTTCAGGGAGGCAGCAGGTACATTGAGTCGTTAGATCCAGCTCGTACCGGGGTAGTCACCGTCTGACCCATAACCATATCATTGCCAAGTAAGAGCTTGGAGTAATACATGATTAACAGGTGTGCAGCAGCATCAACAAACCAGGGGAATCCTAAGAATGGCTGAGTTCCATAGTCCTTGCCAAGAAAGCAGATGGCCAAGGGATCAAGCTGTGTGTGGTCCTATGAAGCTTCACATTGAATGTTGCAGTGGACATTATCCCTATCCAGACTCACAGACCTGCTAACGCAACTAATAAAAACATCCTGTTATTTAAAACAAAATAATAATATTAATTGGTACTATGCCAGGGGTCTGCAACCCGTGGATCTGGAGATTTTTTGGACAACACCGCCCTTGATCTCTCACCATTGGCAATGCTGGCTAGAGCTGATGGAAGTTGTAGAACAAAACATCTGCAGAGGCAAAGTTTGCATACCCCTCTACTATGCATTCCCTACCACCAGCTACAGATGCTCCCTGCTTTAAAGCTTCCCATGACATTCATGGACCTAAACAAGCACATTCCAGTAGGATCGGGGTTGAAAGCCTGAGGTAGAAATGTTCGAAATAACCTTTGGTCTTTTCTCCCCTGAACATTTCCGACTTGGCCCCCACCCCACCCACACTCCTTCCCACAACCCAACCACACCCCCACCCACCCCCATACTTACCTTGCTTCTGACTCTCTGCATCCCTGTGATGCTTTTTCCCATTCACTTCAATTATTTTTTCGGGACGGCTGCGGGGGACACCCGCGCACATAATATAGTGAGCAAGGGTGCAGGGGACACCCCTGCAGCCCCAGTACCGAATGCGTGATTTGGTCAAACTTTTCAGCCGTTCCGAAATCCGGCCAAATTGCACATTCAGTCATTTTTAGTCGGTCATTTTGGACGATTCCTTCCAGTACACAGTACAGCCCCTTGTTTTTCAGTGACTGCTGGATAAAGGTGAATGAGGCTGTCTACTTCCAAGATGACATCCTGGTGTGCTCAGCATCATAAGAAGAACATGATTCAGAACTGCAACGTGCGTGTCAGGACATGCAAACGTGGTCTAACTGTGTGGCACAGCAAATGCTTCTCTGGCAGAAACAAGACTGGTTTTAGGTCAATCTAGCTCAGACACAGACCTCCATGCAATACAGTGCCTAGTCGATGCCATCATGGACACTCCAACCCTCACCAAGGAACAACTGGGGGCTGAAGCAAGAGGAATATCATGAAAAAGTCATACCCGAGGACCCCTTAAAGACCCTGGGCATGCCCTTCATCCTCAAAAGTAGATCAGCTTTCAGTGGCACTGTGCATGGGCATAGGTGCTCAGCGTTGTAAGTCAAGGCATGAGTACATTGCCATGCCAATGACTATTCAACACAAAGAAAAAGGTATTACCCAATGTGATCTAATGCCAAATGGGCCTACACCGAACTGACTGTATTTTCTTGGTCGAATTCATTAGCTCAATTGGTAAATTTTAATTCAAAAATAGATATGAGGTGCGGTAAGGTAATAGGTTAAGGTGAGGCGAATTAGGGGAAATGGCGGGGGGCTCCCCCCACAGTAGGTCAAAAGAAATACGACCCAAAAAATTAGGTCAATTCGTCAGTAGGTCATTTATTTTCGGTCAAACAACCCACATCCAAGAAAAGCACCATCATCACGCTGGATGCCAGCATGTGCCCTTTGGGTGCCATCCTTCTGCCGCAAGACTCGAAGGCGCTATCTGTGGTGGCCTTTGCATCCAGAGTGCACCGGGACCCAGAACAAAACTATACTCTGAATGTAAAATGTTGCCATGCACATGGCATGCACCTGGATAACTGCAGACCTTCTCAAAAACATCTGGTCTTCGGTAACATGCACGCAACCTGCTGTTCTACATGACAGGAGGGACAAAGTCAATTATGTGGAAATTGGCAAGCCTGGCAGAATAAGTTCCTGCATGACCCGTCACTGTGGAACATGTAACTGGTTTGTAAACCACCACACAGGCTGCCTGTCCTGACTTCCTCAGGAACATGTGATGCAAGTAAATGGGACCTACACATATGCATAGTAACACCATGGAAGGTGCCACAGCAGCATGCAGAAAAGGATGGCAACACCACTTAGCAAAAGATACTGCCATCCAAGTGGTCAAGAGCTGCGATAAAGAAGGATGCCCCGAAGAGAAAAAACTAGCATCCGAGCTCCAGCCTTACTGGGAATTTGTTCAAACTCCCCATGTCTGAGCCATAGTTGGCTATCCAGAAACCCTATGGAAATTCCCATAGAGACAGCTCACCAAGGCCATCTGGGGATGAGGCACACCAAGCATTGACCGAAGGAACCGGATTGGTTGCCTGCAATGAACCTTGGTGAATGTGCTGTCTGCTACATGAGTGATGACAAGTGTGCAGTGTCCCACAATGGTGTGAAACATGATTGACGACTAGCTGACATCAGTGAGGATGTCTGATTTAGTCCAGGCAGGCTACACTGCCATTTGACAAAGGAGTGTGGGAGCGCCTCTACTGAGAATGAACATGGGTCAAATACCCTGTTCCATGGAATTCCATCCACTCCGGAGGGTCCACAACCACGCTTTAGCTCACGTCACCCTTCACAGAGGGACAAGTGGTTGAAATCCACCATGCTGTAAGAAATAAATACTGCACAACCACATTTCAGAAAATACTCCACAGAGAATACTATTCCAGATTAATGATCTCTGACAATGGGCTGGAGTTTGTGGTGGAAGAAATGACAGCATACCTACACAAACATGGGATTCACCCGAAATCAGCCTCACTCCACCACACCTGCGAGGAACACCGAGTAACCTGTTCATCATTGAAGCACATCAATTAGCCCATAACAATAACAAAGACTACTATGAATGGTGCAAGAAGTGATAGCGGCTCCCAGAGCAGCTGACCACTCCACCATTGGAGGAAGCCCATTCCGGTTAATGGGAGAGTAGCCACTGCCAGTCAAATAGACACGTGCTGTGTGAAGGAGCATGCGTGAACTGGCAAGCAACTAACAGTGCAGAGGACACTGGTTGGTGTGACATCTCCTGCATGGGTTATTATGTGGGCAGTTCCCAGGGTGCCTTGTTTCTGGTAGAGCTTCTGGATGGCAAATGTTGAGCATGCTGGGGGATCCAAAATGGTGGACGTGATCCTCACTGTCCCTTAGCACCCAGTCTGCTTTTTCCCACCTCCTGAAGAACCTTCCCAAGAACAAATGGTCCTGGCTGGAATGAGAAATCTTCTGCCCTCGTCACAGACTCTAAGAGTCAATCCTAGGCTTGGCCTAATCTTTGGAGTCACGCCTTCACACATGAATGAAGTCTGAATATGCCATGTGGTAGGACAAAACCCTTCCTGGGTTACGCTTAAGCCGGCCCATGCGAGTTCGAACAGAGGGGATGCTTTCTCAGAATTTGCTATTTCACAGCCAGTCTATGATTGTTAAGTTCAGCACATTTTTATTTATGTTATTTCCATAGCGCACAACAGCCCGTGGGCATCGTGGCGCTGTTATAGAGGTAGGTAAGTTACTTGGTTAAGTGGTACGTACATACTTATAAGGTGTACACAGTTAGTTGGTTACAGAGAACCTGAGTATGCTTGTCTAAAGAGAAAACATGTGAGCAGAGGTTTTTCAAACTTGGTTACAGTGGTACATACATACATATGGGTGTACAGAGTTTGTTTGGTTACATGGGACGTGAGTACGCATGACTAAAGAGAAAGCACGTGATCAGAGGTTACTCAACCAGCCACGTTTTGAGGGCTTTGCGGAGTGCAAGGTGTGACAGTTCCTTCCTGAGGGTAAGTGCAAGGAATTCCGTTGCCTAGCAGCAATGAAGGGGAAGCTAGCACCGCCTGCTCGAGCGTGTTTGACTCTGGGGATAATGAGTTGGTGGGAGTATGGTGTTCTGGTGGGTCGGGACGACCCAGCTCTGATTTCTTTCGAGGAAAGGTAGGAGGCTGTGTGAGTGACGCATTTGTGTGTCACAGTGAGGGTTTTGAATAAGACCCATTCTTTGATGGGAAACCAGTGGGCTGCCCGTCTAGCTGCCGAGATGTGCTCTCTTCTTGGGATATTAAGAGCAGCTTGAAGTGTGTTGTTTTGGATTTCTTTTGTCAGCATGTCTAATTGGCAGGTTGGTGGCACAATGCCAATATACATTGCAACTAACTGTGTTTATACAGGAAGCTTTTGTTAATTAAAATCTTACAGCTGCCAGTCCCACTTCCGGCCTAGCAGTCTTCTGGATTAATATTATACTTTCACTGACTAGTATGCGGCATGGGCTTCCCTCTGCACCCACACTACCCCTCTTAGTCTCTCTCTGCCCCCTATGCCACCCCCATTCTCCCAACCCGTCTGTCCGTTTTCACACACCTATTTTCAAGTTGATTTGATTGAATTAAGAGGTGCAGTTGGAGTGACTTGCAGGCACGTGATGAAATTTCATGTATGATTTGTAACGTGGCAGCCTGGCAGCTGGCTGCCAACGTCACCAAAAACATAGGGCAATGGCAAACACAGTACCTCTTTGAAGATATCCTTAATAGTCTATAAATTTCATACCTAACCTGACAAACCGAATATAGCATAGTTTGCATTTTTTAGGGGTGCATTTTTTTCAGAAAGCATGATATGTGATGCTTGCGCCCTTCAAACGATTTTGACGATAGATGGGAAATCATTAAAACATACTGGCCCAAAGCCTAACATGATTCTGAGCAAAAAAACTAAGTCTGTTGAAAAAAACACGTAAAATCACTTTTGTACACAAAACTCACTTATTTCACTTTTTTCAGCGAAAATAAAAGTTTGCAGTAAATTCATACATTTGCCAATTTTTACAGAAAAGGTCTTGTTTAAAAACAATAGACCTAAATGAATGGAGCGAGTCCTAAAACAAAACACAGCTTTCTTTCTGGACTAGAGTCGAAGGTCAGGATTTCTGAGAGTCACCTTTTGTTTCTGAGTGATGTTTGTGCATGACATGTGGCGCTTTCCAGTAATGCGCCGTCTCACATACGATCAGGCCCTGCCGATGATGTGTGGAGGCTTTATGGGAAATGCACAAAAAAGACTGTATTCAGGGGAATTAGGACACAATGCATTGAATGCATTTGTACAAATGTTAAAAATGTGCACCGGAAAAATAAACTCTGTGTCAGGTAAAATGTTTATTTTGCCCCCCTTGGAGCCTCAAACACGTATTACATGTTTGCTGAATTTAAATTAGATGTCTTGGAATGGCATGATACTAGTGAGCTCACAGATTACTTTTCAGCACTCTAAGTGTTTCCTTTGCCAAGAATTTATTTTTTTCTCTCTCTGTGTCATCAGGGAGGCAAAGTGCGAAAGTATTCAACATTTTTGTGAGAAATGCACAAAATGCAAAGAAAGAATGTAGTTAGTGGCTTTAGAATTAAAGTACATTCATACGTTTACATTGCACATATGTTTGCCAAGGTTTATGAACACCTGTGCCAGGCAGCCTCGCTTGGTTTCTTTCGAAAGCCGAGCAGAATCTAAGATGCGTGCGTAAAAGCTAGCTTGAATTATAATTAATGTGCAAATCTTACAGGAGGCAACTGTGGTTTTCAGCGGAAGCGGTGGCGGGCGTCTTGGGAGCCCTGCGAGGACTGGGTCAGAGCAGTCCCGGCTGTTGGTAGGCGGCCCTGCTACTGCTGCAGGTGGTATTAATGGAACTGCTTTGCTGGCACTGCCAGCCATGCCTTGAGGGGATCGTGATCACTGTGCTGTACTGGGATCCGTTCATCATTGCCAATCAGCTATCTGTGAAGCGGGGCAGCGGCGGCCTCAGCTCAGGCTCCCTCTTACCTGAATTGATTTTGCTCAAAAATCCACAATGGGTGTGGGCCAGGGGCGCTCACATGTGTCTCTGACGTTCACCAGTTCGTTCACCGGCAGTGCCTGCCACCAGGCTTCTTCACACACAGGCTGGATGGTTGGTAGAAGAACATGGAGAAAGTATGTGCGGCCTGCACACGTGCAATTAGCAGTGTTTTTGATGGGAGGACCAAGGGTCACAACAGATTGGCCAGGGGTTGCAAGCTAATGCCCAGGGGTCGCAGCTGCAACCCCTAGTGATCCCTAAATGTCGTCCATGGTTTTTGATGCCAGGGCTAGAGTGGGAATCCCAGGGGAGGTGAAAGAGAGAGGGAGGGACCTACGGCCCCCAAACAAAATAATAAAAACCTTATACTGTTCTGGAGACTCTGTGTGGTTTATGTGCTGTCTGACATCACTCCATAGTGCAGAGACCCCACCAGGGTAGAAATCACTGACACCACATTTTAGGCACAGAACATATCATAAATCGAGACTGTTTGGCAGATCTTATTAGACAAGAAAACTGATGCAACTATCCAGCCTGCCGCCTACATTGCTCTTCACCCCATGTGAGTATCTGAATGAGGGCAAGCACTGGTGGAGTGATTCTGATCCCTCTGGCAGCACACATCCTAAGCCCTGCTCAAAGCAGCCAGGTGCCTTCAACAAAAGAAACTAGTGTGTCAGGCAAAAGGCCCCTGGGTGCACAGGTAGTGGCACCCATGCCATGTTTAAACCCCAAACCTAGAGGACTTTGGCCTCTAGAGCTCTTAGCTTAAGCCTCATAGCCCCAGGGAGTGTAGTTTCTGTACTGCAATGCGACTTGCCTCATGCCGCGTGGTGTCTCCCCTTAAGGCCTGCGGAGGTGAGTGAGGAAGCACAGGAACATAAATCTAGCAAAGGGGAGTAGTAATAGAAATTCTCCCCCTCCCCCCCCCCCCATTACATGACCCCATAAACTGTGCACTTTATATTAAGCCTTTTCCATTGTTATATTGTAGAGAAGCTTAAACCACACAGCGGACCACATCAGAGAGCTTATAAAGTGACATTGACCAATCAAGTGACTAGAACAGGGCAGGACTTTACCCTGCACAAAAGAACAATAAGCAAACATATGACAAGTTATTCTCCTAACTGGTGTACAGGCCCACATACACGGGCCATAGTGCAGGTTTTCATTGACACAGTAGGACCACCATATATCCTAAGCCAACAGCTCCCTCTAGCGGTGACAACAGGTGAAGCTACTGCATCAGACAAACATACATCTGGCCATTTATTATATTTTGGACTAGTGTACAGGCCCTTGTATATGGGCCAAAGTGCAGGTTTTCATTGACAGATTAGGACCACCATAGATCCTAAACCAACAGCTCCCTCTAGCGGTGACAACAGATGAAGCTCCTGCATCAGACAAACATACATCTGGCCGTTTATTATATTGTTGGAATGGTGTACAGGCCCGTTTACATGGGCCAAAGTGCAGGTTTTCATTGACACAGTAGGACCATTACATATCCTAAGCCTATAGCTTCCTCTAGCAGTGACAGCAGGCTGAAGCTATACAAATTTGACCACGGTATAGCTATCCTAAGGCTCTAACTGAGCATTTTGTGTGTTCAGCAGCCTCCACTGCGCATGGTGACATCAGGCGAACATACATCTGGCCTTTTAATACGTGTAGATTAGATTGACCTATTGCAATCGCTGTCCAGTTGCACCCTCTACTTTGCACAATGTTGAAAATGGGGAACAATTAAGGATTATTAAATGTCCCTGCCATTTTCAGATGCAGGTGCATAAGCATCTCTCTAGACTCCTGGACTTCCAGTTGTGCTTCCTGTCTTTCTAGAGGATCGACAGTACCCTGGGCACATGCTAGGCAGCCGCCATTGATGTTTGCTTTCAATTTCCTCTTGCTTGCGTGGGTGGAGGTCGTCTTCATTTCCCGGGACACTAGCGAGTGATTATTTATTCATATGAGCTGCAAGCTCAAGTGCACCCCCTCCTCATTCCCTGCTGAACGTGAGTGAAGGGCTGAAGCTTTCTGCATTGACTGAAATGATGACTTCTCAGTTAATGCTTTGCCATCTTCCGGGAATCTGCGGGTGCTGCAAGAGGTGCCGTGGTTTACCTTTATAGTGATGCAGGGGGAGTGGCGGGTTCGATGTTATGCGGGCCAGCATAGGGTCGGACAATAGTCAAAATGGGAGGGGCATACTGGGGTGTGCAAAGAAGGAATGGAAACGGAAGCAAGGAGATGCTCATGGGGTTTGGGGAACACTACATGTAATATAGAGGTGTTGAACCCTAACCCTCATCCATGTATTTATTCTTATTGAAACTAATACTGCATATTACAACTGGCCAGGAAGCAGATCGGATGTTCATGCCAATGTTTCAGCTGGTGATCTTTGCTCTTCCTGGGCAAGCAACACACCCACCTATAATTGTCTCACTGCCCCCTGTGAGAAATCTGAGGGTATCCTCACTCCCACTCCCCCTGGATCTTCTGCTCAGGTGGCCAGGGAAAGGCCATCTCATTTGCATCCCAACCCTGGGGGTGGAGAAGCGAGGGTGAATCACCTGGGTGGAGGGTCCTTGGGGATTGGGAAAAGAGTTCTGACAGGCGAGACATGGTATCCCCCTTTTCCCTGTGAAAACCAACCTAACCCTCCCCTTGGCCTTTATGGGCTAGTCTAAAACAACTCCCCTCAATTTGCCTCAGTCAAGCAACTACAGTGCTGGGACAAGGAAGAGGCGATTGGGAATAGTGAACAACAATGTATCATTTCACCACTCTAGCACAGAGACGAAGAAGATGCCTGTAAAGTACCGCAAAGGTCAGGCATGTCCCTCATTTGAAGTCAGGCAAGGCTAATTGACAACTCACACCTGCAACCCGGAGTCCAAAGGAATTTTAGACTGTTTTAAGTTACATTGTTGGATACTTTTGTTTAAATAAAAACCATGATAAACAATAGATGTTAAATGTGTTTTAGGTGTGTTATATACATATGAAGAGTTCGGTTTGGAAAATTTGACAGAAATGGTTTTTACAATCAATTGGTTTTGAATAACGACAACATGCCATGAGCAACTCTGGAATGAGGGGCTCTTCATCACTAGAAAGGGAAGAATATGGTGTCTCTCTTGTTGGATTCACCACTTCCTCCCAACAACCACCTCCTTCCATGTGATCCACCCTCAGAATACCACCCCCAGAGTCAGGATCAGGTAGCGGTGCCTTCCCCCGGAGCACATGCAAGGAGACTTAAGGCCGGGGATCAGTGAAGACTCTGCTGGATTCATCTAGAGTGACCAGATTTCCAAAATCAACAACATAAAAGAGGGCCTACACCAGTGATCCCCAACGTGTAGCTCGCGAGCAACATGTTGCTCTCCTGACCCTAAAATGTTGCTCGCCAGTTGCTCCGGGCCATTGTGTGGAGGCTAAGAAGGACATTCAGGGATAAGACATCAATGGCAGTGTACCCTGAACCAGAACTGTGCCGGTAGGCTAGCCAATCAGTCTGCTCTATTTGACAGGCATGACATACTGTTAGTTGTTGAAGCATTAACTGTGGAGGCATCAGTAGAGTAGTCTGAGTGGTGGGGCAGGTCAGATGGGTGCTGGGAACAAGGGGGTGGCTACTGAAATTAATCTCTTGGGGCTTCAGATGAGACGGTCACTAGTGACTGAAGAGAGCCTGAAGCACAGAAACTAAGCTGGCCTGGCCATCCATGTGAATACCCATTGTACTGCTCTGTAATCAGAAGTAAAAATGTCTCTGCACTGAACCCACCCTTATTGAGACAATCCCTGTTTTAGCACTCTAAAAGGTCTGTGCCATTTGGAGTTCTGGTACACTATAAGGTTCCTCACTGGCTGGATCAAGTACTCAATCTACGAAGATAATGTTGCTGCCAACTGAGCCCCCCCCACCCCTGCTGCAGTCAGGTAGACAGCAAAGGGGTTAGTTGCCGAATAGTATGAAAATAAGTACCAAAATAAGTGACTTGCATGCCCAACTGTCAAGGAAGTTCCAATACGCCTCTTTTGTACATGTATTTGCGTTTGTTGCCAAAATGCTATTTTTTGATCCAAAATATTCCACACTAATTGCATAATCTTTGTGAAGACATTTTCATCTTCGGATTCTTCTTTCCAGTACAGAAGTGCATTAATGGAAAAATAATCAAACCAAATACACATGTTTGTGTTCTGGTGACAATTGCCAGCTTCTGTGCCTTTATACAGCTGGTACCTGCATATTGGACAAAAAAGTGGCATGCATGGTCAAACTTTCCTTCTTAAACAATTTGCTTATGCCAATTTCTTTACATGTGAAGTTTGTGTTTGCGGGCCCCATGCATCATAATTTGCACAAATGTTACATACTACTTGTATTGCAGTGCCTGGTGGGAAAATGCACATTGTATGATGCTTTGCTTATCTGTCATGTGACTAATGGGTTGCTAAGGGGAAGGAGTTCGAAATTATGCACAATTAGTGTAGCTACCAACTGCATTTCTCTTGTTACTGAAAATTATTTCTTAGTGACATAGTAATTATTTGTTACTTTAGTATAGCGTTTCATGCTAGATTCTTCCTGCTTATTTTTTTATTTTTTATTTTTTTTATTGAACTTTACACAGTTAAAACTGAGTTTTGTCAACGAAAACAGCAGCAGATCCGACCAGGGCAAAACTCTTCAGGGATCAGCAGAAGGAGAGAAGAGAGAAGAGAAGGTAAGAGAGACGACTTCCTTTTTGTCATTCCGCCATTGTTGAGGCCAATGAGGAGGTGGTTTCCACAAAATCATTGGCATTAGTCTGCATGATTTTTGTAAAGACTAAATCGATCAGTTTAGACAGTGCCTGAGACCATTTGGTACTCTCCCCAGAAATTAGTCTGTTCCATATGTCGTTTTTCTGCAAAAACCATAGTCTCTCAGACAAAGGGAGTAGATAGACATTTCTTATGTCATTAATGGCGATGCAATCCATTATCAGATGTTTTAGTGTTTCAGTTGTATTTGGGTTTTTACATAGACGACAGAGTGTTACAGAACCCTGATTTCTGAGCGCCAATATCTCTCTGGTTGGTAGCAGGTTAAAGCGGGCTCTCATAATCACGTTTCTCAGTTTTTTTTCCGGAAATTTTGCACAGTAATTTAGGGGTTTTTTCAGCTTGTTAAAAGAGGGTGGTAGATGACTCAATAGTTTGTTGTTAATTGCCTGCTCTATTGTGGTAATCCAATCCATGTCTTCCATTTTAGTTTTGATACGATCTGGGTTTTCCTTTAGCTCCGTCGGGGAACATTTGATCATTTCAAGATCTTCTAGTCTCCTGTTAACCCAGTTTTTTAGTGCGAAACAGTTGCCGGTGGAAGTTTCTGCGTGAATGATGTTCAAAATCGGTAGAGTGTCCGCAGAGATGATTTTTCTATATAAGCGCATTGCACTTTGGTTTACCAAGGATGTTAAAGAAACCAGTCCTAGCTCACCTTCTGATGGCAGCTATTGCAGTAGACTTGGGGAGACCCAGCAACGTTTTCCACACATATCCTTCCAATTTGGTCCAGATTTGCGGAGGAAGATATAACGAAGCTTCTGCTCCATACGTCAGGGATGGAACTACTTTCGTTTTATAGAACAGGATGGCTGGTAGCAAGGAGAACTTTCCGAACTTACGGTCGATCGCCCTTATTTGAGCCGTTAGGCATTTTACTTTTGCCCACAGTTGAGTTTGAAGACTAAGGTCTGTTTTAGAAGTGTCCAGTTGTGTCCCCAAGTATTTAAAGTTGGTGACCACTTCGATATGTTCATTGTCCAGATAAATATTGGGCTTAGAAGTTTCCTTTGCCTTCAGTTTCTCCAATACCAAGATTTTTGTTTTGGATTTATTTATTTCTAACAAGTTGTCCTCCATGTAGTTTTGAAGGTTAGATAGTTTGCGTTGGAGACCCACTTTGGTTTGATCGATGATAGTAATATCATCCGCGTACAATAGACGAGGGATCTTGACTTTCCCAATTTTTGGAGGGAACGCTCGGATCTTTGTTTCAGAGTGCTGATAGTCGCCTAAAAAGGCGATAAAAAGCGCTGGCGCGAACGGGCAGCCCTGCTTCACTCCTCTTTTCACAGGTATTTCTTCTGACAGATCACCCTGTTGATTGAGTCTTACTCTCATCTTTATATCCGTGTTAAGTGCCATAATGGGCTCCAATATTTTCATCGGGCATTTCCAGCTTTGCAGCTTTGCCCATAGCCTAGATCTGTCGATCTTGTCAAAGGCTTTCGAGAGGTCCACGAAAGCCAGGTAGACTTTGGGTGCTCCTTCTTTCACTTTGGCTTTCAAGATGTTCAAAGTGAAAAGGTTGATGGTCGTGGAACCATGTTTCTGAAAGCCCGTTTGGAAGTGGTCATTGGCCTCGCTGTTTTCCTCCGAGATCCGAAAGTGGGCCAAAAGGCGAGTGGCATATAATTTGCTCAGGATATCTAGCAACGCTATTGGTCTGTAGCTAGCCGGGTCCTGCCTTGGTCTTTTTTTGTAAATTGGAACAATGACGGTTCTTTGCCAGGATTCTGGGATCTTCTTCGTTCGGCCACAGATGTCAAAGATGTTGCTGATTACCGCGGCCCATTTAGGGGGGGAGATCTTTAAGTCTACATTGGTCAGACCATCGGGACCTGGGGCTCTTTGGAGGTTTTTAGTTTTCTAATGGCCGTTTCGATGTCTTCCGGATTTGATAGGTCGACCCAAACAGTGTCTGGGAATGGTGTAACCCCATTCGAGTTATCTGGGGGGCTTTTGAATTGGGTCGTGTAGTATTGAATCCAGGTTTCCTCTGGGACTGCATTTGTAAAAGTGGAACTCTTGGCACAGTTGTTGTCTTTTATCAATGACCAGAGTTGACTAGATTTTTTTGATTGTAGTGCGGACATCATCTGTTCGGCGTCATTTTGATAGCGACTGGCCCTGTTCTGTTTAAGCCAGGTTTTATACTTTTTTGCTTCCAGTTGCCAACTAGTCCAGTCTTCTGTATTGTTTGTTTTCTTCGCACATCTTAGTAATCTGCGGACAATCTGTCTTTTTTGTACCAGCTCTTTATTATAGGTGTGCATGTTATTTGTTATCTTCTTTGTTCCGTTTGAACTTTTCTTGTGAAAGGGAAGTAATAGCGGCAAGTAATGAGGTCTTTCCTCAGTGTCTTTATTGCCGATTTTGTTGTGATTTAGCTCCCAAGAACTTTTAATTTTGTCAATATCGCGTTCAGTCAGTCTGAGTCGCGTTTGTTGTATGTTTACTTCTGTCCCCCAGTCGTATGTTTTAGGTTTAATATGGGGAACGACCCAGTCAGATCTCAATAAATTGTGGTCACTATTCACAGTTTTCTGGACTTGGAAGCTTTTTAAATCTTGGATGAGGCCAGACGACACAAAAATGTGGTCTAATGTTGCTTTGGAGCCCATGCGTTCCCATGTTGGAATATTATTTTGAGAGGGAAAAAGCGTCGCCACGTTTTGAATGTGTCGCGATGTCATGACCTTATTCCATGCCTTTCCTCTTTTAGAGGCGGCGTCTTCCCACTGTCGCTGCAATTTAGAGCAAGCTCGATCTTTCGTTACTTGAATGCATTTAGCATTAAAGTCGCCACAGATTATGATTTCAATTTTTTCAAATTCTGCATATAGGTGATCGATCACCATAGTCATATTGTCGCAGAAAGTTTTGATGGACATTCTTTGTGGATTCCAGTAGCAGTTGAGTATTGCTACAGTCTTTTGGAAAACATTTTCCATCTTGGCCTTTCTCTGGGTGTGGGAAGTCAGCGTTACCAGTGTTTCGTAAGATTGTTTCCAGATTTTGGGTTCTGTTAGACCCGAGCTAGATTTTATGGCAGTTAACAATCCTGATGACGGTCGGCCGAGTAGGCCTTTTACTGCCGGAGAGATTGCGACCGAGTACCCATCCAGACTTGGTTGTATTGAGAGCCACGTTTCTTGTAAACATAGTATGTCAAATTGATTTAGATTGACGTCTCCTGCCATTGTCAAATGCATATGGCCTCTCATGTTCCAAGAGGCAAGAGAAAAAGAGGTCGCTGTGGGGTGGTCGAGTGTTGTATCTGTGGAGTTGTTTTCACGGACCCCCACCTTCGATGATTGCTATTTTACTTGTTTTTTTGTCCATCTTGATGAGATCCAGTTCCACGGTCCCATTCTTTGCGATTCTGGCTCTCCTTTTTCTGTGGAGGATTGAAGGGTGTGTGTGTCCTCCCCCGAGGCTTTCTTGTTGTGGTTGATTTGCGGAGGGGTGGGAGTTTCTTGTTCTTTTAACCTTTTTTGTGGTTGTCCGGAGTGCCCCGTTTTATCTTTGATGTTCTCATAACCTGTTAGGTGAGTCCTTGTTCTTTCTTTGATTGGCGATTGGTCTCTTCGATCTCTGTCTAGAAATCTTCGATGCTCAAGATATGCTCGAGAGTTTTGCGAGCGGGGAGTTTTCTGGGCCCAATTTCGATTTTCAAATCGGGATCTGAGGGGATACTGGCTGTTTCGTGTTTGTCTCTTGTCCTCCTCGATGTCTCGGCTGTATGAGCTACTTTTTATTTCCCACAAGTGAAACCCCATTTGGTGCAGATCTTGATATGCTGATTCGTTGATATATGCAACGATCTCTGCTTTTAGGTGAATAAAGGCTTTTGCTTTTTTTTCCCTGTGATAGGGTTCCACTAATATCAGATCATCCGAAGTAATTCTTTTCAACGTTTTAACTTTCTTTATGATTTGTAGTATTGTCGATCTATTTAAGATGAGTGAGTATCTATCTGGTCGAATTTGTTCCAGTTTAAAGACTCGAATTATCTTATTTGGTTTTGTTGAAGTGTTTTCCCGGACATTAATTTCTTCACAATCGGTTTGTCGATTTGGAATTCTCTGCGTCTCCTCTTTTCTCTTTCTCGATGTCTGTGGGCTGGTTCTTAATCTGAGCGCCTGACTATATGTCATTGGTTCATTTGCTCTTTGGTCCAGGTTCTCGGAGGATGCTCTGGTCTCCCTTTTGTTGGGACCCCCATCCGTCGCTTTCACATTGCGGGAAGTGGTATCAGCCTTGCTTGTTCGTTTCTTTATTTGGACCTCTTTTATAGGTGAGTCCGATATTATATTTGAACCATCCTCAGAATAGGTGGAGATGTTCATTACCTCTGCACATTGTAGGATCTCTTCCATTGTTTTCGGTGATCTTGGGGAGCCCATTGTGGATTCTCGGCTTTTGGTCTCTTGTTGTGGTTTCGTGGGGCTCTTTATCGACAATTCGGTGATCATTTCCATCGAAGTCGGAGTTTGCTTTTGTGAATTAGATTTCATATTTCTCAGCTCTTTTTCAGGTAACTGCGGTTTTGTTGGCTTAGCCCCATTGGGCCCTTGTTTCTGTTTTTTTGGATTTAAGAGCAACATGATGGGTTCGTGGTTTTTATGGAGATCTCCCCTTTCACCCAACACGGTAGCAGTATTCGATAGTGGAGTCTCAAGGTGTTTATTTAGCATTTCAAGCTTTTCGATCTTTCTTTCCAGGGCTTCAATTTTTTTTTCCCAATGTATTTTTTGGGTCTCAACTTCCTGTGAAATCCCTGGGTTTGTTCCCTTTTTTGTGAACAGGGTACATGCGGGCTCGCTTAATGGTGGTCTCGTGTTCCGTTTAGAATCAAAGGTGTTATCCAGATTAGGTATTTTTTGATTTATTGGCAAGAGGCGAGTCTCTATGCGGGTAAGTTTGTCCATCACATTCGATAAAATTGCCGTATTGTTTTGTACATTTTCCTTAATTGCTTCGTATAGTTTGCAGAAAGGTGCTAGAACTACGGTCATGGCTGACATAGTCGCAATCATATCCGGCTTCTTATTGCGCGAGTCCTTTTGTAGTGAGGCTGCAATTTCACTAAGGCGTCTCTTTTTTGGGGGGGTGAGCAATTTTTCCGATCTTTTTGGCGATGTTCGGAGTTCCAGTGCGGGACTTAATCCAGTGGCCCCCAGCGGTCTATCTGGAGTTCCCCCTTTTCTAAAAGTCGCCCTCTCAATCTCATAGATTTTGCTATCAAAACCCTGCCGCGCTTGTTTGAGGTTTGGATGGTCCTTTTCTTGGATCTTTGTTAGGTGGGGCTTAGTCCAGGCCCATCTATCTTCTTTATTTTGGGGATCTAACAGTGTTACGTCCATTGGGATATTTGGAGATTTCACTTCCCTGGCCTCCTCATCCTGTCCTTCTTCTTGGATTATTGTCTCTTCAATGCTCGCGGGTCTTTTCATCAGAGGACTTATGGATCGTATACTGTCCAAACTAATTATGTTTGGGACACTGGTAGTCCTTGCTTGATTCTTCGGGGTGATTGTTTCAGTTAGGTTTTCAAGGTCCGGACCGGGTGCTTTTCTTACTGACGGAGCCCTGTGAGGTTGAGATTGTTCCACAAGCCCGTTCTTGTCTGTCGGCCCTATATCTGGTTCCGTTCTTCTTTGTTTTTGTGCGGGCTGAGAATCAGCCGCAATTTCAAGCATTTCTGCATCCGAGATCTCGGTCTCTATACTCGGTTTTCTTTTAGGTTGCTGAGTAAGAAAAACTTTTAGTAGATGGGACGAAGGTGGATTATAGCGGCCTCGTGGCCGTGGTCCTGGTTTTTTGAGCTCTTTCCTTGGTGTCAGTTGCCCCTGTTGGGTCAGCTTAGCTGGTTCCTCGTCTCCCCTTTTTTTTTGATTTTGGAGACCTGGGTTAGAAGTGGTGTTCACTTTAGGTCTCTCTTTGGTTTTCGCCGTTCCTCCAAGTAATTTTTCCTGTTCCGCGTCAGTTTCTTTATTGGAGCCCTCCGACTCCTCGTCCGTTGAGATATTACTCTCAACGTCCTCTTTGTCTGATTCCAAAATCTTCTCTATGTTATGAGCATTTGGCAGTCCTTTTTGTTCGATTTCTATCTCGGTGGAGTCACAGATGGTAACACTGGCATTATCCCCCAGCTTGAGTTTGTTATTAGTTCTTTGTTCGTCCTCGTGGAACATTGCTTGGATACGCATAGTGTTAGTTGAACCCAATATCTTGTCTGATAAGGTTGCTGAGTTGGTTGACATTACCCCTCCCACTCTGGGGCATGGGACATCTTTTTGGTTTGAGTCTGTGTGTAAAAAAATGTCAGTTCGTTCAACCCCAGGCTCCTGTCCCTGTCCCAGTCCCTGTGATAGTTCTGAATGCCTTTGCCCTGTTGCCTGTTGCCCTCCCATTCCCCGCTCCCGCACACTCGAGGGCTGCAGGTCATTGGACTGGCAAGTTGCCGGGAGGTGAGTCTGATTGCGTAGGGCTGGTAGAATTAAATTTGCAGTATTTACCGAATCCAGTGACTCAGATGGGATGAGTGGGATGCATATGTCCTTCTCTCCCCTCTCCCCCTGCGATTGTAATGTCGCAGTTTTGGCGCCAAACAGGGTCTGATTAGCATTGGGGGAAAGGTAGCCCCTGATGGAATGCACCCCCCCCCAGTCCTTTCAGTAGGGAGTCTGACTTACTTCTCCTGCGTGTTGCACCGCCTGGCTCAATGGGTGTGATGGATGCCGTCATAGTTTTTTGCCTTCTCCTCCCCTCCGTGTCGGCGTTTGTTGGACGCACCTCCGGTTCCATTGGAGTGCGTTTACTGCGCGTTTGCAGCGGACTGCGGCAGACTGCCACACACCTCAGCCACACAGCTCCGCTACACCGCTCCGCGGTATGGTGTGAAAGAAATGCTACTTCCTGCAGCACAACGACGTGGACAGCTCTGCTCTGCCTAGAACTGCCACACACCTCAGCCACACAGCTCCGCTACACCGCTCCGCGGTATGGTGTGAAAGAAATGCTACTTCCTGCAGCACAACGACGTGGACAGCTCTGCTCTGCCTAGAACTGCCACATACCTCAGCCACACAGCTCCGCTACACCGCTCCGCGGTATGGTGTGAAAGAAATGCTACTTCCTGCAGCACAACGACGTGGACAGCTCTGCTCTGCCTAGAACTGCCACACACCTTCCTGCTTATAAATTCTTTAAGAACAGAAACTAAGAAACTAACCAATGTAATGGACTGAATTCATCAACCTCGAGCGATGAATGGCTAAGTCGACCCTGCCACAGGTTTGAACTTATGGAGGGCTGTCCCCATGTCAAGGGAGTGCACTTAACAATTGAGGTATACAACCATAAACATATGTGTGACAATATGAAGGAAAAATCCACCCCTTATGTAAAGCGGTCTTCAAAAGTTCCAATTTGTGAGCAATGTTACTGGCCCACTAGCATGCTCAGAAATGCACCACTTACAACTATATTTCCCAGGGGATTGCTTGGGAAAGAGTACCCAAATCCATCAGAATTTTTTTTTAATTTCTTATCACTTGTCTTCAATGTAACAGACCTTAAGCGCTTTAAAAAGCAGTACTTTCCACTAGATTTCGTAGGTGCATAAGCCTCCCCTCACACAAAGCCTGGTTGAAATGATCTTTACATTCTACCATATTCTGTCCAGTGTTACTCATCCTGTTCTCCTAAAAATGCACAATTTGCCCTAAAGATCCTGACAATCCCTTTGGAGGGATGGGTGGGGCAGCAACAAAATAAGCCTTTATATTTTGGAGTAAATGCTACCATTGAAAAGTGCTTAAAAACATTTGCCATTGAATCAGTTGAAAATTTCCTGGGAGAGTACTCTAATCACTCAAATATTATGTTACATCCTGGAATGTTTTTGAATAATTTTGCTGGCCTAGTGCCTAGAAATACACGGTTTGCCACTTAATTTACTAAAGATTGTATTTCTATACCAATTTAATGTGAAATGATGTTTAAGGCCATTATGAATTGCCTGGACTAGGCTTACACTTGGATGAGATTACTGTTAATTAACAGTCCTATTAGCAATATTGAGCTTAGTACAGTTATGATTTGTTACAATCATTTTACCACCGACTGAATGCTGATAAATTACATCAAAGTACTGAAGTTGCTCACCATTTCATCTGACACTCACATGTTGCTCATTGCTAACAAAAGGTTGGGGACCCTTGGCCTACACCATCGCAGCCCACCAATTACCGCCCATCCCCCAACACGCCCCCACAACAACACCTATTCATATTTCCAGCACTTCTACTTTCTATAAAGTGTATATGATCTCATTTGTGCAGTTTTGTCTGCGAATCTTGGCATGTTAATTCAAAACAGGGGTTTGCTCTCATTGATGTTACATGGCTTGCTGTACAACCATTTCCAAGCCAGTCACTGTGGCACAGTCAGTAAGTGTTGTGACTTGTACCTGAGAGGTTGGGGGTTTGAGCCAATCCTCCAACTTTAAATTCTGAAAGTGTTGTGAAAAATAATTACTATTTTAATTACCATAGCCACCCAACCATGTAATCCCCGGATGGGGTCTCTAAAATGAAAAAACACCTGGGACCCCGGGACCGAGGGTGATTTCCCTGGACTGTCCCCGGAAAACTGGGACATCTGGTCACCCTAGATTCATCACAACTGATTTTACTTTCTAATGAGCAAACAAGAAAACTCCAATTTGGAGACATTGGGCCTCATTACGAATCCGGCGGTAAACGTGCCAGAAAATCCGGCAGGTTACCGCCGGACTCGTGTTACCATTCCGCCTCCGTGATTCCCGGAATCACTGGGGCATTACGACCCTGGTGACCCGGGAATTCCGGAGGCGGAATTGTGTAAGTCCCCATTCCCATGGAGCCCCATAGGACTCCATGGGGATGGGGACAATGAACACACTGGTTCCGTCTATGACAGAGCCGGTGTTTCCATGTCCGCCTGCAGGCAGGTGGTGTTAAACCCGCCAGGTCAGACTTGGCGGGAGTGACACCTCCTGCCTGCAGGACTCTCAATCAGCCGGTCTGGAAAGAACCGTGGTAGCGGATTTACCACCACTGTTCTTCCCGGACCGGCAGGGTCGTAATAAGGCCCATTGTATCAGCCACATATACGTCTCTTGGTAGAGATCACCTGGGAAGAACCAAATGACAAAACGAGAACAAGGGGGAACATCCCATAGTAAATTTAGTCTGAACTAGCTTCTCAAATCAAGAAAAAGGCGGAAGGGGCCGCAATGGAAGCCAACCCAATATAGCAGAGGAAGAGCAGAGTGCTCCTAGAATGAACCCTGACAGACAATCTCCTCTGAAAGAGAAATCTTTAGTCCTAAACAAGGGTTCAATTGGAACATGGGATCAGGAGGTAACAATAAAGGTGCAGTCAGAAGTACATACAACATATCTTAGAGAATCACAAAAGTACAGAGATGAAGATTAAGGTAAATCACAGAAACCTACTTAGAAAGCAAGACGGGAAGGGAAAGGAAAAGCAGACAGCAGCTCTTAAATCAAATAATGGAGCAATTCCAGACATACAGGATAATTCCAGTAACTAAAGATGCCAGCGACTGGATAGAATTCCTTCTAGATTCAGGTTTGGACATTTCCATATTTGTGGAAAATCTCAAACACCATTTAAAAAACATACCAACACAAAAGCAAGTAAAAATAACTACTCCCACGGGACAAGTAGTAGCAAACAATTACATTACTTAGCTACAAATTCTCATAGAGGGGGAGCAACCAAAAGATATTGAGTCATTTTTTGGGGCCCAATCTACATTTAAAACATGATGGTCTCTTGCCAGCTAAAGACAGGCCCCCACTATACATTGGAGAAAAACCTTTGGGAGAAGAGGTTATTAAACCAGCTTTGTCAGAAGAAGTTGAGGAACGCTTGATACATATATAGGCAGAATCCTGGGCTGCTCTAAGAGCAGTTCTGCATTTCAAGAACCATGTTGGTACCCAACATTGATTGTCCACCACTCAAAATACCAGTGTATTCAACACCTAGTCCTCCAAAGCAATACACCATTAAAATACATGCTTTAAATGCTTGTGGACAAGTTGCTAGACCCCAAAGTCATAATAAAATGGGCAAGTCCATGCAAAACACCAATTAATCTATTGGCTGAACCAGATGGCACTTATCATTAAGTTTTGGACTACAGAATATCTGATGAACACACACGCACAGAGGCAGCTCAAAATCTTTAGAGTTCCGTATTTTAAGTAACATCCAGAGGTACACATACAAAACAGTGTTGGGTAACGGGTTCTTCACAGAACCATTAGACCCAGCGAGTTTCAAATACACTGCATTCACCTTCCAGCAGAAGCATTGCTGTTTCAAAAGCCCAAGGACATTCGCCAGTAGAACACAGAGCTTTCTGGAAGACGTGCCAAATTGTTGGTAGTACATAGATGAAATCTATTGCACTGATGATGATTTGATAACTGACAGCAAAAGGTGGATTTTAATCATAGAGACATTTGACACAAAGGCTATTTATGCAAATTCAAGAAATCAAACATCGCACAAAGAGAGGTTACAGTTTTGGGTGTGCTATTGTCAGATGAGGAGAGAGGTTTCTCCTCACAATATTAGAAAAATGTGAACGTTTATAAAATACGCTCATGCAGCTCTAAGCATTACTGAGTTAGAAAAATTACAGGTATACTTACGTACCGACTGTGAGAAACCTGAAGGTTTTCTCTCATGTAATCCTCGGGGATCTTTGATTCAGGTGGCCAGGGAAGCGCCATCACTCTTGGCTCCCAACTCAGGGGACAGACAAGTGATGGAGGATCACCTGCATAAAGGATTCTTGTGGAGCGCTAGAGGTGAGACATGGTATTTTCCAAAAGTGAAAGAAGTGAATAATATAAGAGGGATCTATGTGATCACTGAGACCACACATAATTGCGACGGCTGAAAATGCTGACTTTTTTTAAGTGAAACCCTCTTTGCACCACATAGATATGTGGGAGGAGACCCCCTGCAGCCCCCCATATTACTATAATATCCCATACCCCGCCACATATATATGTGGTGTAAGGGGGTATTAAAATTAAAAGTCGGCATTTTCGGCCGTCGCAATTATCAGGTCGACATTTTTGTACGATTCCATATAACAGAAGCCTTTATGGGATGTTCCAAAGCCCAATCTTGGAAATCTGAAAAAAAAACATGAAAAACTCTATACTGAAAGAATGGTGAAGAATTCCTGCCTCTGGAGGTCCATACAGATGCTTGCTAAGTTTCATCCGGGTTCGATCTTCAGAAGACAATGCACTCGATAATGGTCCAGGTAGCCCAGGTATTGGTTGTCTGCAGCCCAGGAAAGTTGCTGGATGTCAGGATGGCTCAAAATGGAGTAAGCCTTGAGGCTAATTTGTCCCACTAGCCTAAGAGAGGAACGTATGCTTGGTGGTATTTCCCTGTGGATTTGAAAATAGGGTCAGCACAGCTGCATGGCTTCACTGGTGCTTCTGCAGTCCTGGAAGGTGCTTCTGGTGGCTTCCTCGTTTTCTGCTTTGGATTCTTTGTTCCATTGGTCAACTCTGTCTGTAGTCCCAAAAGCATTGCCTTATAGGCTGGAACCCATTAATTCACTCCGATGGAGCTGTCAATCAGCCACCCTGTTAGAACTGGTTTCAGCCAGGCACACCTACAGTCAAAGGACAGTGAAGTTTCTGGCTCCTCCCTCACTTCCTGACTTCCCAAACACAATGGAGCCTGGGCAGGCTTCATGGCAAAGGCAAAACACACAAAGGACTCAAATCTATTCTAAATGATAGAAGAGCCCAGAAGGCACTGACAGACGTAAAATGGTGAAAAAGAAGGTGCACAGGCCTTTTTGAGAAGTAACTAGTAACCTGCACAAAGGGTAGTGTAAAGAAACCAATGCCACCAGCCATTTAAGTTAGTCAGTGTAACAAACAATTACATGAGGAGTGAGAGAAGGAGTTACAATGTAACCCCCAGCAACCCATAAAATGATGTGTGTACTGGAACCACAAAAGAAAAGTTAAGTAAGATAAATTGCCTTACTATTCTTGGGAAATGTAGTTCTCACAAGAAAGTGTATTTAAACATAAAGAGTAGTCCAAGGGACTCCTCAGTGACACTGCATAGAGGATTCTGGGGGTCACCAAGCAAAAAGCAGATGTCTGTATTAAACATATTGGGGGTCATTACAAGGTTGGAGGTAGCCATGGCTACCCCCTTACCGCATACCAGGTCCGGGTTCCCTGAATGGGGAATTACTGGGCCATTCCAACCTTGGAGGACCTGGTATTTCCACATTCAGGGAACCCATCCCCATTCGAGCCCCCATAGTGTTCAATGGGAATGGGGACCATGCTAACAACGGGCCCATTAATAATGGGCCCGTTGTCCGCATGCTGGTCCTTTAGCGGCTCCCACTAAGGGCGCCTGGTAAAACCAGCCGCCCTTAGCAGGACCCGCTAAAGGACCTCATAATACGGCGGTAAGGAGTTAATGGCACCAGCACCTTTACCAGCACTGTTAACCCCTTACTGCCAACCTTGTAATGACCCCCATTGAGTTTACCAGACTCCAGAAAACAGTAGAAATAAACATCCCTGTTTGAGAAAAAGAATGAGTGAGTGGTAAAAAGTACCACTCAGTCAGGAGACTGAAATCAAAAAAGTGCAGAGTCCAGCAAAAGTGCTGGGAGTCTCTCAGGAATTAGCACAGAAAATGAGAATTCTCCTGAACAGAAATTGCATATTATTTTTCAGCAGGCTCTTAAACCTGCCTTTACCTTTCTTGTTACACACTCTTGCGGTTCTTGCCGGTCCACTGCTGCATATGCCGGCGCAGAGACCCCATTACTATCTGCTAAGCATCACACAATCCAATATGGATCTAGAGGACCCCCGAGAGATGGGGAAAGGAATCTAATGGGCAAATGATGGTGGGGGGGAAGAAAAGCTAAAATAACAGATCACTCCGTCTCCAAAGAACTGTCGTCCAACAATCCGCACAACCTGGAGCTGAAGGATAATGACAACCTACTTTTACGTAAGCTGCTAGCCTGGCTACCGAGGCTACCGGACCAGCGCCTCTGCTGGCAACGCTGCTGGACATTTCGGACAATCATAACAGCATTGTAAATGTTCCAGCGCTGACCACAGCTCTGAATTCAAACTCAAATGTGGATGTCACACCGGATGTACAACCATTTACAGATCCGGTAACCTCAAGCTTGTTAACCTCTGCTCCTGCCTCGCCTCACCCACCTCAAACACCTATGCATGCTCTGGACTTTACCTTCAAAGCTTCAATTACACTGTGCAGCAGCATGTATGGTCATTTACATGCACAAAAAATCATGCTAAGTAAAGTAGAACAATTTATGATTCTGAGTGATAAAATATCAACCAATTTAGAAACTAAACTGGACAGCCTAGATCATGAAAAGAGAGAGCAGGTGAATGCATTCCACCTGCCTGTGCTGAGGGTGAGGCTGCTGTCCAAGCTGGGCGAGTGAGGAACCTTGATGCACACAATGCAGGTGTGGATAAGGTATCATCTAGATCAGTGGTTGAGGATGAAGTTCATATGCGTTCTAGAAGAAGGCCAAAGGATAGCTCAGGAGAAATGCGCTCGCTGATGTGCAGGGGCAACACAGGTTCGATTCCCGCGTCCTCGCTTAGAAACCTCTGGGTATTAAGTGCGTTATAAATACCCAAATATAATTATAAAGGATAAAAAGAAGACTCAACAACCTAAAAAATGTAAGGAGCTAAAGCCCCTCACATGGATAATAGAAGGTTCAGAAACCCATCCTGTCACCTCAAATTCAGCCGTGATCTCATTCTTACAGAAAATGCGGAAGCAAGGAAAAGACACACTGCATGGCAAACAATGAGATCTCCAAAGCTAGGTTGCGAAGCTGCCAATTGAAATAATACCAACAATAACAACCATGATATTACAAATGACTCTGGGAACTGTTCCAGCTCTCCAACGGCAGCGCAGTTGACAGTACTGCCTTAAAAATGTATGCATACGAATGCAGGCGCAATCAAAGGAGCACTTTACATTAGTAACTGCCAGGCCTTTGCTAACAGTGCAGCCCCCAGCACTGTCTATTCTCAGTGTCCAGTCCTGTCCTTCCAGGCCCTGTAGATCAGCCAGGTCCAGTCAACATTATCCACAATTTCAGACGGGGCAAAGCCCAGTCTACATTTGAAAAATAACAGGACCGACACAAAAGGGGTAAAGCAGAAAGGGAAGCGAGCAGTGCCATGACAAGATGAGGTAAGTGGAAAGAGACTGAGGGGGGATTGAGAAGGAAAACAAGGATGCTAGAGAGAAAATAGGACCAGGGAGAGATGCACATGTCAGACAGCCGAGAAGAGAGAGCAGGAGAGGAGTAAAAGGGTGTTCGGG
This sequence comes from Ambystoma mexicanum, assembly GCF_040938575.1. NCBI lineage: Eukaryota > Metazoa > Chordata > Amphibia > Caudata > Ambystomatidae > Ambystoma > Ambystoma mexicanum. The sequence goes on along the minus strand of NC_090921.1, from coordinate 10,772,041 downwards.
AACAGAGAGACAACCACAGAATGGGACAGTACAGGGGAGAGGGAGGCAGAATGGTATGAGAGAGGTGGAGCTGAACTAGGGAAGGAGGAAGACAATGCGAGAGACAGAATAAGAGAGACGAGTGGGCTGAAAGAGAGGCAGAATAGGAGGGAGATGCAGTGAGATAGAATAGGAAGGCGTGAGTGAGACAGAATTGGAAGGAGGGAGTGAGAGAATAGGAAGGAGTGAGTGAAACAGTGTAGGGTGGAGAACAGAAAGAACACAGATTGAGAGGGCAAACTGTGTGGGGAGAACAGAGATAAAAAGTGAGTGAGTGATGGGAGAGATCTTAAAGAGGAGATAGGAGGACAGAAGATTGAAAGATGAGATTATGGAAATGAGTTAAATAAGACAGAACAGTTGGAACAGCAAGGGAAGAGACAGGCACAATCAGAGAAAATCTAAAAGATAGAATGGAAGAGGAAAAAGGACTGGTTCATGCGCAGAGAGAGAGAGAGAAGAGACAAAGGAGGTAGAAAAGGAGAAGACACAGATCAAGAATGACAAAAGCTAGTAGACAGTGTGAGAAGTTTAGACCCAATGGGTGCAGGGCTAGAAAAACAAGAGACAGAAATAGAAGAAGAGGAGAAACTAAATGAGAGGGATGAACAGAAGGGAGAATGGAGAGTGGTAAGTCTGTATGGAGGAGCGAAAAGAGACTGAATTGAAGGGGTTGAGAAGGAAAAATATATTGCAAGTGGTAAGGTGCGATAACAAGAGAATGGCACTCAAGCCCAAGGAGAAAGATGGGAGCCAGAACAGGTGCAATAGAGAAGAAAGACAACAGCAGAGATTTAAAATTAGGAGAGACTGTGTAAGGAAGAAGTGCAATACAAAATGGATTAGAGGAGAAGCTTCTGCCTCAACCATCCCACCACATAACCAAACTTCTCAACTCTCTCATTTGGAAACTCAAGAGTTTGGAGGTGAGTGTGGGCATACTCCCTGCGCAGAGCTACGCCTGTGACCATGGGTAGATGGTCTCCAGAAAGCTTTGTCTGCCTCTCATCCAGCAAACCCAATGACCTGGTGTGAAGAGGGGAGTAGAGCCCAGCATCAAAAACAATTCTGGAGGGGTATAATATATATGATAAGGTTTCAATACCACTGTGCTAGGCAATGAATTTAACACCCACTGCATTGAGTTTGGTAACCGTGAATACACAGGGCTGCCAAATTATTTTAAAAAATGAATTAACTGCCAACAGAATTATTGAACCACTGTTTTTCAGAGCAAAAGTAGTGGATTCAACTGAAGTCAACCATATATGGCGCTTTGACCAAGAAGTAACTCACTTTCATGTCAAGGCAAAATACAGTTTTTGTGTTTCTGACTGCATTAGTACAACTCAGAACCCACCACTGGTGTTGATGGAGTGTCCGGCATATGTATCTAACATGTTTATACAACTTCTTTTTTTTTGTTGAAAACTTGAAATTTCCAGTTTGAGGCCTTATTGCTCGGTTCACTGTTGCAGACTGTTTCTGACACCGACATCAAATGTTTAAAAAATGCACAGAAATAATTATTTATTTTTTGTTGTAAATATGCATCAGCTCATTTCGGGAAAGCGTTACATGTGTAACTGAGATGTCATATATGCACCCCAAACTACACATATGAATCATGGGTGAACCTAATAGGTTGACCTTCAAATGAAGCCCAGTAAAATAATGTGTGTTTTTTATGTTTTAGGACACCCCCACTCATTTGAAACCCACTTTGCTTGTAAAAAAATATTTAGAGTGTATTTTTTCAGAGAGCATCATATGTGATGCTTGCGCCCTCCAAAGGATTTTGTTTGTTATAGATGGAAAATCATAAACATATACTGGCCCAAACCCTAACATGATTTTGAGCAAAAAAACCTTAGTCCGGTGAAAAAAAACATGTAAAATCACTTTTTTACACAAAACTCTAATTTTTTCACTTTTGTCGGTGAAAATAAAAGTTTGCAGTAAATTCATACATTTGACCATTTTTACAAAAAAGGTCTCATTTAAAAGCACTAGACCTTAGGCTAGAATAACAATGATGCTAGTGAGCTCACAGATACATTTTCAGACCAAGTAAAACACATTTTTATCTCTGTGTCAAAGGGCATTTTCGGTCCGATGGCATGGAACTCTGTGTCGGGTAACATTTTCAAGTTATCCCCTTAGAACCTCAAAAATATATCACAGGTTTGCTGATTTTAAATTTTATGGCTGAAATGGCATGGTACTAGTGAGATCACAGATACATTTTCAGCACTCTAAGATGGGGAGCAGGTGCAAGTGGATCTAGGTCACCTGGCCTAAGCTCCGCCCACCTGGTACCTTCCTGCCTGCTGCTCTTTTTCACCACTTAGCAAGCCCCGTCCACCTGGTGCCTTCCTTCACCATCACAGTCTTGTGGCCAATGCTGGATTTGACTTTTCAATCATTTCATTCACGGTGCATCACCCTTTCTCAACTTTCATGATGGACTTCCTTCGCATCTTGTACTCACGGTGGCCCTGAATCATGCTGTCCCCATCTTCATCTTGTATCCTGGCTTGCAACATTATGCGTTACTACTGACTTCTGCAATTGTATTCGCTCTCCACTCTTGCTTCTCCACTCTTTTTGACTGCTTACTCTCTGTTCTCTCCTCCTTTCCCTTCTCCCTTTTCCTATCTCCTCCCCTTACTTTCTTCTATGCACTTACTCTACCAGAATTGTCCCTGGACCTAATATGATAGCAACCGCATCTGTTTCCTCCACCCTCCCATTACTGTTTTTTTTCCTCCCCACCACCTCACCAGCACTATCCGAAATGTCGTCAGGCCTAGTATGATAGTCGCTTGTTTTATTCCTCCCCTCCCTTTTTGCACCCCTCTCCCTCACCTTTTGTTTTTCTCCGGCTCTATCAGAAATGTCGTCAGGCCTAGTACGGTAGTCGCCTGTCTGTTTCCATTTCCTTCCCACTCTCCCCCTCCCTTCCTTATCTATGTCTTAGCTCTTGCACTATCTGAAATGTCGTCAGGCCGAGCACGATAGTTAATTTCACATCCTTACTGTTCATGGCCTGTAAGAATGTGGTTGTATTTTCCATTGTTTCCTCGCTTGCCTTGAAGCGCTTTGAAACACATTGTGTATAGGCGCTATATAAATAAACTATCATATCATAACATATCATATCATATCATATCATATCTCAGTGTTTCCTTCACCAAGAAAAACACATGTTTCTCTCTGTGTCTTTCTTTCTGCACTTGAGTCGAAGGTCAGAATTTCTGGGAGTCACCTTTTGATAAAAACTCATTTTGATCTGCCAGCTTTAATGCCAAGCGAAAATATTTATGAAAAATGCAAAAAAAGACTGTGATCAGGGGAATTAAAAAATAAATGATGTTCGGGGTTTTATGCTTAGGTTGCGAGTGAACCAACTTCCAACCTTGGAGGTGACTGGCGCTTGGAGTGGTCTCCCATATAAGGAAAGAATGTGTAGATTACGTGGTCTACAAATGGAGTCTAGGCGCCATATTTTAACCAGCTGTAGTAAGCTTACCCTTGCCTATATGAGGGGGTATGAGTTCATGTACCAGGGTACATGATGCTTCAAGTGTGGTAACGGATCGGTTTTGGAGTTGGCTATTTTCGGGGAACTGCCTCGTGGTTTTAACATCAGCGTTTTATATCTGGAAAATGTTATTGAAATGTACAGATGTTCATTGGTTTTAGATATTGCACTTATTCATTCTTTCTTTTTAATATGTGTATAATGAATTTGATTGGAATTTCATAACGGTAACTAGGATTAGGTCTTTTAGGTTTGTCCTGTTCAATATATATGTATGTTGGAATTTATTGTTTTGTGATGTGTCTAAGGTTTTTAAAAACTATAGAACACCATTAAAAAAAAGACTGCAACATACTTTGTTTGTCCTGGAAGCCGGCAGCCGGGAGGCGCAGCCGGCCGGCACCGAAGGCCTGCATATAAGGCTGCAATCTGCTTCAGCCTGTCTCCGCCTGGATCGCTGATCCTGCATCCCAGCCTTCCAAGCATTGAATGTGTCCTTGCATGCCTACCTGAGAGAGCCCAGCCTTCCAAGCATTGAATGTGTCCTTGCATGCCTACCTGAGAGAGCCAGGCCTACCTGAGAGAGAGCCCAGCCTTCCAAGCATTGAATGTGTCCTTGCAGGCCTACCTGAGAGAGCCCAGCGTTCCAAGCATTGAATGTGTCCTTGCAGGCCTACCTGATAGAGCCCAGCCTTCCAAGCATTGAATGTGTCCTTGCATGCCTACCTGAGAGAGCCAGGCCTACCTGAGAGAGAGCCCAGCCTTCCAAGCATTGAATGTGTCCTTGCATGCCTACCTGAGAGAGCCCAGCCTTCCAAGCATTGAATGTGTCCTTGCAGGCCTACCTGAGAGAGCCCAGCGTTCCAAGCATTGAATGTGTCCTTGCAGGCCTACCTGAGAGAGCCCAGCGTTCCAAGCATTGAATGTCTCCTTGCAGGCCTACCTGAGAGAGAGCCCAGCCTTCCAAGCATTGAATGTGTCCTTGCATGCCTACCTGAGAGAGCCCAGCCTTCCAAGCATTGAATGTCTCCTTGCATGCCTACCTGAGAGAGCCCAGCCTTCCAAGCATTGACTGTGTCCTTGCAGGCCTACCTGAGAGAGCCCAGCCTTCCAAGCATTGGATGTGTCCTTGCATGCCTACCTGAGAGAGAGCCCAGCCTTCCAAGCATTGAATGTGTCCTTGCAGGCCTACCTGGGAGAGCCCAGCCTTCCAAGCATTGAATGTGTCCTTGCATGCCTACCTGAGAGAGCCCAGCCTTCCAAGCATTGAATGTGTCCTTGCATGCCTACCTGAGAGAGCCCAGCCTTCCAAGCATTGAATGTGTCCTTGCATGCCTACCTGAGAGAGCCCAGCCTTCCAAGCATTGAATGTGTCCTTGCAGGCCTACCTGGGAGAGCCCAGCCTTCCAAGCATTGAATGTGTCCTTGCATGCCTACCTGAGAGAGAGCCCAGCGTTCCAAGCATTGAATGTGTCCTTGCATGCCTACCTGAGAGAGCCCAGCCTTCCAAGCATTGAATGTGTCCTTGCATGCCTACCTGAGAGAGAGCCCAGCCTTCCAAGCATTGAATGTGTGCTTGCATGCCTACCTGAGAGAGCCCAGCCTTCCAAGCATTGAATGTGTCCTTGCATGCCTACCTGAGAGAGCAAAGCCTTCCAAGCATTGAATGTGTCCTTGCATGCCTACCTGAGAGAGAGCCCAGCGTTCCAAGCATTGAATGTGTCCTTCCATGCCTACCTGAGAGAGCCCAGCCTTCCAAGCATTGAATGTGTCCTTGCATGCCTACCTGAGAGAGAGCCCAGCGTTCCAAGCATTGAATGTGTCCTTGCATGCCTACCTGAGATAGGCCCAGCCTTCCAAGCATTGAATGTGTCCTTGCATGCCTACCTGAGAGAGCCCAGCCTTCCAAGCATTTAATGTGTCCTTGCATGCCTACCTGAGAGAGCCCAGCCTTCCAAGCATTGAATGTGTCCTTGCATGCCTACCTGAGAGAGAGCCCAGCGTTCCAAGCATTGAATGTGTCCTTGCATGCCTACCTGAGAGAGCCCAGCGTTCCAAGCATTGAATGTGTCCTTGCATGCCTACCTGAGAGAGCCCAGCGTTCCAAGCATTTAATGTGTCCTTGCAGGCCTACCTGAGAGAGAGCCCAGCCTTCCAAGCATTGAATGTGTCCTTGCATGCCTACCTGAGAGAGAGCCCAGCGTTCCAAGCATTGAATGTGTCCTTGCATGCCTACCTGAGAGAGCCCAGCGTTCCAAGCATTGAATGTGTCCTTGCAGGCCTACCTGGGAGAGCCCAGCCTTCCAAGCATTGAATGTGTCCTTGCATGCCTACCTGAGAGAGCCCAGCCTTCCAAGCATTGAATGTGTCCTTGCATGCCTACCTGAGAGAGCCCAGCCTTCCAAGCATTGAATGTGTCCTTGCATGCCTACCTGAGAGAGCCCAGCCTTCCAAGCATTGACTGTGTCCTTGCAGGCCTACCTGAGAGAGCCCAGCCTTCCAAGCATTGAATGTGTCCTTGCATGCCTACCTGAGAGAGAGCCCAGCGTTCCAAGCATTGAATGTGTCCTTGCATGCCTACCTGAGAGAGAGCCCAGCGTTCCAAGCATTGAATGTGTCCTTGCATGCCTACCTGAGAGAGCCCAGCCTTCCAAGCATTGAATGTGTCCTTGCAGGCCTACCTGAGAGAGCCCAGCCTTCCAAGCATTGAATGTGTCCTTGCAGGCCTACCTGAGAGAGCCCAGCCTTCCAAGCATTGAATGTGTCCTTGCATGCCTACCTGTGCATGCCTACCTGAGGGAGCCCAGCGTTCCAAGCATTGAATGTGTCCTTGCAGGCCTACCTGAGAGAGCCCAGCCTTCCAAGCATTGAATGTGTCCTTGCATGCCTACCTGAGAGAGAGCCCAGCGTTCCAAGCATTGAATGTGTCCTTGCATGCCTACCTGAGAGAGCCCAGCCTTCCAAGCATTGAATGTGTCCTTGCAGGCCTACCTGAGAGAGCCCAGCGTTCCAAGCATTGAATGTGTCCTTGCATGCCTACCTGAGAGAGAGCCCAGCGTTCCAAGCATTGAATGTGTCCTTGCATGCCTACCTGAGAGAGCCCAGCCTTCCAAGCATTGAATGTGTCCTTGCATGCCTACCTGAGAGAGCCCAGCGTTCCAAGCATTGAATGTGTCCTTGCATGCCTACCTGAGAGAGCCCAGCCTTCCAAGCATTGAATGTGTCCTTGCATGCCTACCTGAGAGAGAGCCCAGCCTTCCAAGCATTGAATGTGTCCTTGCAGGCCTACCTGAGAGAGCCCCGCCTTCCAAGCATTGAATGTGTCCTTGCATGCCTACCTGAGAGAGCCCAGCCTTCCAAGCATTGAATGTGTCCTTGCATGCCTACCCTAGAGAGAGCCCAGCGTTCCAAGCATTGAATGTGTCCTTGCAGGCCTACCTGAGAGAGCCAAGCCTTCCAAGCATTGAATGTGTCCTTGCATGCCTACCTGAGAGAGCCCAGCCTTCCAAGCATTGAATGTGTCCTTGCAGGCCTACCTGAGAGAGCCCAGCCTTCCAAGCATTGAATGTGTCCTTGCAGGCCTACCTGAGAGAGCCCAGCCTTCCAAGCATTGAATGTGTCCTTGCATGCCTACCTGAGAGAGAGCCCAGCGTTCCAAGCATTGAATGTGTCCTTGCAGGCCTACCTGAGAGAGAGCCCAGCTTTCCAAGCATTGAATGTGTCCTTGCAGGCCTACCTGAGAGAGCCAAGCGTTCCAAGCATTGAATGTGTCCTTGCAGGCCTACCTGAGAGAGAGCCCAGCTTTCCAAGCATTGAATGTGTCCTTGCAGGCCTACCTGAGAGAGCCAAGCCTTCCAAGCATTGAATGTGTCCTTGCATGCCTACCTGAGAGAGCCCAGCCTTCCAAGCATTGAATGTGTCCTTGCAGGCCTACCTGAGAGAGCCCAGCCTTCCAAGTATTGAATGTGTCCTTGCAGGCCTACCTGAGAGAGAGCCCAGCCTTCCAAGCATTGAATGTGTCCTTGCAGGCCTACCTGAGAGAGAGCCCAGCCTTCCAAGCATTGAATGTGTCCTTGCAGGCCTACCTGAGAGAGCCCAGCGTTCCAAGCATTGAATGTGTCCTTGCAGGCCTACCTGAGAGAGCCCAGCGTTCCAAGCATTGATGTGTCCTTGCAGGCCTACCTGAGAGAGCCCAGCGTTCCAAGCATTGAATGTGTCCTTGCATGCCTACCTGAGAGAGAGCCCAGCGTTCCAAGCATTGAATGTGTCCTTGCATGCCTACCTGAGAGAGAGCCCAGCGTTCCAAGCATTGAATGTGTCCTTGCATGCCTACCTGAGAGAGCCCAGCCTTCCAAGCATTGAATGTGTCCTTGCATGCCTACATGAGAGAGCCCAGCCTTCCAAGCGTTGAATGTGTCCTTGCAGGCCTACCTGAGAGAGAGCCCAGCCTTCCAAGCATTGAATACCTGAGAGAGCCCCAAACAAAATGCAAGGCTGGTCCTGCTTCTGCTGTTGAGAGAGCCCATTCAGATAAGGCCGCACCTGTAATCCACCTCTCTGCTGGCCACCGCATCCCCCTACCAGCACCCACTCCTTCCTCCTGCCGTACTCCATGGCTTTCCCAGCTGCTCTATTGGAAATAAGCCCAGTGGCTGCTTCACATCCCTGTGTTCAAGACCAGTGCACCGGCCAACACTCACCTCACCGCATGAGACACATGCCACAGCATCTAAGGCTACACTGTCCTTCAAAGGTACACCAGAGTCCAGGGCACACGCGTTGTCAGTTTCAAAAGTTGACGATATCAGTGGTGCCCATGACCAGCTACTGCGCGTTCACCGCCACAACCCACTCAAGGAACAGCAATCTACGCACAAGTACGCGCCAACGTCTTCCAGCCCTCACTCCCACAACATGTGCAGAACATTCCCTGCCATCCTCAGACGCAAGTGACTATCGCTTTACCAATCTACAGACCATCGCTGCTGCAGGTACTGAGCAGGTGCCTATTCCCCACAAATTCAGAAACAATGCCGCCAATATTACTCCTATTGGTGATGTAGTTGGGCCCATCTCTGCCAGTAGTGCCACCACACCTTGTAATGGTGTGGTGGCACTTTGGATACACCTGCTAAAACCAGTCTAACCTGCACTTTCATGGTCTTGGCCCGCACCCAGTTTTCAAATGTGACTGACAACCAAAACCTTGCCAAGGCCCCTACCAGTCTGGCTTCCAATAGCACAGCTCCCATCGAATCGGCCGCACGTAATTCCAAATCAGGCACTCACATACCCCCGTGTCCTCTTCTCTATCTAGCCTGGGTCAATGCCCATTCACTACCTGTCCATGCTTTTGACATCCATGAACTTCTGGCAGTAGGAACATTGGCTGCACGCAGCATCAGGCCCTGACCTATCTCTCACCATCCCATCAGGCTACACTATTTTGGGGAGTGACTGAACTCCAGAGGAGGTGGAGTCACCCTCATAGCAAAAGACCACCTTTGCATTTGGCAACTCACACCTTGCTCAACAAAAACTGCTATATCCTCTCTCAAAAGCCGACCATTTTCCCCAACAACACAATCACTGTCCATTTTGTCTACCGCCCACCTGCCCCCATCCTGACAGTTGAAGAAGACCTACTTCATACATTAGGAGATAATATAAAGCTCGCCTCTCAAGTGATTCTCCTGGGAGATCTAAATCTAGGCCTTAATGACCACACCGGCCTACAATCCACCTCGCTAGCGAACTCACTAACCACCTTAGGCTTCAGTCAGCGCATCTGCAACCCCACGCACATTAAGGGGCACTCCCTGGATTGGCTAGTTGACCTCAACTGCCATATCTCTGTCAAGTCTAATACTCCCTGCCCGTGGTCAGACCACCACATGGTTGCCTTAACTATCCCCTTGGCCTGCAAACCATACCTCCTACCAAGCTGCTACCATCGTCACTGGCTTACACTAATCATGCCGACGACACACACATTCTCCTCCCCCTCTCTGTTAATGACAGCAACGATGACGCCACACTGAGCTCAGCCTACGCTACCATCCAAGCTTGGATGGCAACCCATGGCCTCTGTCTCAGCGATGAGTAGACCGAACTTCTTCTTGTTGAAACCTCTTCTGTGCTAAAAAAATGTGACCAGTATTACTCAGCCGTCAACATAGATGGCATCTTGATCTCAGTCTCACCACCGGTCAAAACATTAGGGGGTCTACCTTGATGCAAAACTTTCCTTAACCAGTCAAGTAAACGCAATCCCCTCCTCAGCTCCCTACTCAACCAAATTGCTAAACGCTGCCAGACCCTTCCTCTCCACAGACAGCTGTCTAATGATTGCTCGAGCAGTGGTTGGCGCTAGGCTGGACTATTGTAATGTACTCTTCGCTGGTACTTATGCTCACAACACACAAAAGCTACGCACCATCCTAAAGAATGCCCTGCTTGCCGTCTTGAACATTCCTAGATCGGAACACATCTTGACCATCTGAAGAGCAGTACACAGGCTCCCAATCCGAGAAATGATCTCATTCAAGACACTTGCAATCACACACAGCTGTTTCTCCAAATCTGCCCCACCCTACCTGAACAAATAATTGCTAAGACTTACTTGGCCAGGCTACAAGAACACCTTACACTCATAGACTTGCTCAACCCAAGTCCAAACGCAACAAAGCGGGCGGGACAAGTTGTGAAACAATGGAATTCCCTACCACAAGCGTTAAGGGTGTAGCGATACTACCGGGCCTTCCGCAATGCCCTCAAAACCTGGCTGCTTGCCTGAACCATGCTCACTGTGTAAGCTTACTGTTGAACTATGAATATGATGCTTTGTACACTCTGTATGTATGTATTTGACTATTCATGATCGCTGCCTCCGGGCCACTTCTAACTGGTTCCTTTACAGCGCCTAGATGCCCTAGGGATTGTGTGCGCTATTCAGATGAAAAATAAATACATACATAATTGCATTTTGTTTTGATGTGTTGCTATTATGAGGATATTAGAAAGCAAGACAACTACTCTAATTTTGAAACAGTGGATATTTCCTCAATGTTGACCGGCACCCATCTTTTTGCTTCAAGCTGAGCCTTGTGTTGTTGCTTGGGGATTTTTTTAAACTATTTGAGCAGGGCCAGGAACGCAAGAAAACTATTTCTGGACACTCTTAGTTGAACGAATTTTATGAGGGGATCATTTTTAGTGAAGAAATGTGTTTTAAGTTATTTCATTGTATATTTTATGTTTATGATAATTCCGATATGAACTAATTTAACTGTATTTTAATTGGTGTTATTGCTGCCATTTCTGTGTGTAAGATGGATAAGATCCGAATACACTTGTTTGATGATGATGAGAATTCTTGATCATCTCAGCGGTCCTCATGTAGTACAGATTAATTCCATTATGCCCAATTATCAGGAAAGACCAGATTCCATTGTACCCCAGATTCTACACAGTTGTACACAGAAACAAAAAGGGTGATTCCTTTACACTAAGTTAACACTACTTCCATATCACTCACTTAGGAGTCCTGCAGGCCTTAGTCCATTATGCTAGTTAGGACTGTGAAGTCTGATTTCCTTATGCTCAGGCAGCACTTCAGGGCCTTATGCAAATATGTCACATTAGTACTGCAGGACCTACTTCTATTGTGACCAGTAAGCACTACAACGACTTGTTCTGAACCTACAAGTCATCATGTTTACATTATGGCCAATTAACAATGGAATATCTGATCACATTATGTCCAGTGCCACTCAAAGGGCGGATTTCATTATGCCCAGTTGGCACAGAAAGGCAATATTTCACTAGGCGTGCTGTGCTAGCTCCACTAGGCCCGGTTCGATTAGGCTAAGTCATCACCATAGTACAACATGCCTCTTTACCAAGTTAGATGGCAATGGAAAGTTGCTTTATGCTCTGGCAACTCTTCAATGTCTAATATGCATAAAGTCTGCTTAGAACTGAGAAGCCAATTTGTACTACGCCCAATGAGGATGACGTAGTGTCATTATGCCCAAATAGCACAGTCAGGCCTTATTCCATCAAGCCAAGCTAGCACTGCAAGCCATAGATGTTATAATGCCCTGTTATCAATGACAGACCAGGTTACATTGTTCCCAAGTACAACTGTAGAACCTGGTCCTATTATACTGAGTTAGAATTATAGAGGAGCAAGTTCTGCTTCCTACGCTAAGTCTACAACTGCCCCCATACAGAGAGGGCGTGAAGGGAGCAGCAATGCTCTACTCCGCTGACATGTAATGGTATTACTGGGTAGATATGATATGTTATGGTATTGGTGTTTATACTACTTTCCAGTGCTATTTGCATGGTCTCCTGGGGCTGTGGCTGATCTGAAAGCGAGGGGGTATGTGAGGTGTGTGGGGAGAGAGTGCTGTTGTGTTAGCGCATGCAAACCGGAAGTACCCTGAGCTCTGCTTCAAAGTCAGTTTCTAGGTGTTCTGTGGCAAGAGCATTTGTGACCAAAAGAAAAGCTTGTGATGCCTGTCATGCAGGATGCATTGTCACAGGGAGTCCTATGTAAGTTGGTGGTTGAGGTGTAGTGTGCCGATGCTTGTTGTCTGTTGCAAGGGGTATTTGTGGGTGAATTAGTTGGTATGTATTGTTTGTGATAGAATGTAGAATTTGAGAAGGCTAATGCAGGGGCAGCCAAAGATAGTTGAACCCACACATACCAGATCATACCATAGCATAGAAAGGCATGTAACAATACATGAACGTTATCACACTGCATTAGAAGTCATAGGAACACCTGGAAAAGGCCTTACAACCTGGAGTCCTCACCATGATCCTACCACAAGCTTCTGGGAGAAATGCCTCATTAGGTATTCTCATATTGTTACTGTCAAACTCTGTGTCTCTCTGCCTCTCGCTTTCCTGCTCTCTTTCTCTCTCTCATTCTCTCTCTCTCCCTGTCCCCTCTGACTCGCTCTCTCTTTCTATTTAATAGATGCAGTTTACCCTATGAGCCACAAGGATCTGGGAACTGGAACATGTAGGAGAAGATATTATATGATATGTTTTTTTATAACGCGCCTGTACACAGGTGTTTCTAGGCACTACAGGACAAGGAAGGGAAGACAGAAGGAGGACAAAACAACAATCTTACTAGGCCTTGTGTCGTTCAGATCATGCAAGTGCGAAGGGGAGAAGTTCCAGGGGGGGAGAGGGGATGTCTGAGGACTCCACTCATTACCATAAGATAGGTGCTAAGAGCTATGGGAGGCAAGATCCTTTGGTTCAGAGAAATAGCTGCTTCAGATATGAAGACCCCAGTTCATCATTGCAACTTCCTTAGTATGCAGTTTGGTAACCTGGGTTGCATCTTAATCCTCACTCCAAATGCTCTGGTGCTGTGCTCAGTCTACAGCTGTGTCTTTTGCTCATGAGTGTAAAGCCCAGCGGGGTATAGGATGACCCTTGACAGGCAGTCGGGGTAGGGGCCAGAATTCCTGGTACTTTCTTCCGGAGGACTATCTCAGTGTCTCTCACAAGCCTCAGACTCCCCTCGCACAGAGCACACAAGCAGAAGCCAAAATGGAATCCCTTTTGCACCCAACTCCCTTCTACTCCACAACTGATTTTGTTGACGTTCCAGCAAACCCTACCGGGAAAGTTAAAAGGAAGAGCCTGGATTTTCCAAAGCGTCCTATGAAGCTCGATTCCCCATCCCTCGGGCCTAAGGGTGTGCTGCGTTGGAAGGAAAGTTTAAGAGAAGCATGCTGACAGTGGATTAAGGTTGGTTGGGGCAGAGGGGTAAAGTGGGTGAACCTGTAACCTAGCAATTTCGAATGGGCAATATCTAAGGTACTGCTCTAGGCCTCAGCTTCTAGGAAAGCTTTGTGCTGCAATGAACTAATGATAGCAAGGCAGGGGCATACATGCTGTATGAGCCAAATAGGGTCTGTCAGAGATTATCACGTGCAGAAGGTGTGATCTGTCCCCAGAGGACACTGGTTCTTCTGGAGGCAGGAAGGAACTGCCTCGCCATCAACAGCTAGATAGTGAGGAAGGACCCACCAGTAAATCACTGTATTTAAATTAGGAAGCTTGGCATATGCAGGCAGGGCCTTGGCAATGAGAGGTTGGGCCTGGAAAGGCCGTCTAGGATTTTGTAAAGTTGTCTATTTAACATTTACATATTTTATAGTGGTTCTTGAAATTGCAGAGAAACAACACTAATCTAATGCACCCCACAACAGAAATCCAGATCCATAATCTTGGAGAAAAAAAACAAGCTGTTTTAGTCTGAATGTTTCCATTTTATTAAAAATAATAAACAGTCTAAAATTCATCTGGTCCCCTTAGTCACAACGCTAGGGAAGTCACCCACAGGACTACAATGAAAAATAAAATACAGTAAGGAAAAAACTGCAAGTATTGTTAGTGCTCTGGATGAGGATCTCTGGATTACATTTCTGTTTTTTGTAGGTTTTTTGGCTTTCTAAAAGTGGGTTTAGATTGTTAAATGTGTGGAGTAGGTTTTTATATTCTGTGTTAAATAATATTTGTAATGTTGTAATGTGTGAAAAGGTGTGAAAAGTCCAGTTTATGAACTATAACACACAAGAAATAAAAAAAATACATTTAAAAAATAAATAAACCATCGCCTGCCTATTTTTCTCACTAATCAATGTGTGTCAAAATAGATAACAACACATATAATTTATTTATTCATAGAAAATCCATACAGATATAAAAAGGAAATAGGAATGGCTATTTTGTATAATATAGTCTGTTTTTGACAAGGCCATAATGATTAATAAAGTTGTTATCAGCTAATAAAATACACTTCACAACGCAGACAATGCAACTTCAAATCAACATGAGTCGGTCGATAAATGACCAGCACACAACGTGGGTAAGCAGAGCTCAAATGCCTGAGGGGTTGCAGCACTATAGAAAAAAAGAAAGAAAATGCAACAAAAAAAGGAAACCATTACCAGCCTGACAATTATCACATTCACCCCTGTCTGTGTATCTTTTTCTAGAATCCAAATTGCATATTGTACTTCCATATAAAATGGCATGTAATTCAAAACACACAATTTAGAAATGTGAATGAAATATTTCATTGTGCAAGTGACAAACTATCTTAGAGAAAATTTACAATGGGATAAGGAAGGGCGTTTCTTCAGATCAGAATACATGAACATAACATTTCAAAAATATTTTAGTTTTCAAGGTGGAAATAAAGGAATATTTTAAATGGTTTTGCTTCCTTTTGAACTGAATTGAGAGTGGCTCGCATTAAAGGACTCACAATAAGTAGCAGGTTCCTCCAGGTGGACTTCCTTTTTATGACTCAGACCAACATGTCCCAATCTTGGGAAAACATTCTTCTTTATGACGTGTATTTGTAATAGCAATCATAAAGGGTCTGGCCTTTTAATTCCTTTCCTACATCAGTCATATTGCATGAAGAAGTCCCCGATCCTGGGAGGCTCCTTGTTTTCTGAAACAAGCACAGGCACTTAGTTATGTACTTTCTCTGAAGAGGCATATACCCCCTTCCCTGGCCTAGGATTCAATTGCTGAGGCCTTGAATATTCTGAATCCACAATGGAGAAGCACTTGCATTGTTAGTAGTAACATTACATGTTGTGAAAAGGAATCAGCCCCTGGGAGGCGTCAGGGCCCCTTAGTCCAGAGTGTCCTTTGGGTGTGAAGGCACTAGACTTCTAGATCATCTGTCCTCCCCAGCCATTTGGATACAAGTATCAGGGTGTCTTCTAGCTATCCTCCCAGCCTGGCCCAATCTGGAAAAGGCTCCTGTATCCAGCAGCTCACAGCTTCTACAATTTTAGTAAACATGTCCTTGGGCAAGTAGTGTATGCCTGTAAGTGTCATATAAATATTTCCAGCATCTTCTACTCCCATTAAGTCATGGCTTTTCAAACTGGCCTGAAGCCCCACTTCCTGAGCATCTAAATGTGATTGGGACGACATTCTGATTGGTTTATTTCTGTAATGCACACCTAAAAGTTACAACTCCGCCTCCTTACTTCCAATGTCCCATGGAACTTGCTGTGCCATGAGGTGGAGTTCCTCCCTCAAACCAGACCTCATCTCTGAAAAACTCTGTTAGGGTTGATTTGTTTTTTTAAAAAAAAAACATTTATAACTCTTATTGTGAAACTGTAAGTGCAAGCAAAATAAAAACTTTGATTTGTGAGACTATGATCAAGCTACTGGGGTAACTTTCATTTCTGCCTTTTCAAATATATTGGTGCTATAACTACATGCAAATTATGCAAAAATGCCGCTTTTCTCAACATAATGCTCATATCCATCTGCCTGAGCTTGAGGCACCCGTTCGGAATCTGTATTTGTTAACTTGATGAGATAAATGGCTCAAAAGGTTCAGGAAATATATGGCTGAATTGGCCATTATTACATAGAATTTATTTCGTATCTTTCAGCATTGCACTTTGGAGCCAGTTGCTTAAATTGAAGTCACAGGGCCACAGTTCATAGGTCACCTGGTGGTGTCTATGGGTAGGCCCCGCCTAACATGAAACAGGATTTCATCAATGGTTTCATCAGTACATTAGTGGGTCAAATAATATTTGATGATGAACATCTACGTCTCTTGGCAGTTAATCAACATATGAGAAAACAATGGAGTCCTGGGAATTAGAAGGCAACTAGAGAGCACGATGTGGGCATTTCTTCTCAAGTTCATTTATTCAATTCTGATATTTCTCTAGTTTGTAACCATGACACGTTGTCTTAAGCAAGCACAGCTGTGGGCATGTGTGTCTTGACTGATGAGAGCTCGGCCCTTTAATGAACCATTTGCTTGAAGTATGTTTCCTATTTAAACTAGAGCCTCTTTCAGTTTTAGAAAAATGACTTCCGTTAATGAATGTCCTTGTAAACATTGAAAATGATCATTAGATGTGTATTCTTTTAGAACACTGAAGCGGTCACAACCATCTCCAATAAGTGGACTTAATAACATATGGACAATAGTTATTTTGTCTGGTGCAATTTAGGATGCATCTTCTGTGTTTCATTTGCTCGGTGATACAACACTGGAATCAACATGTTACAGATCTTGAATCTTCAATGGTTTAAAAAGAATGATGTCTTTATTGTACCCACATCTTGCACGGCGAAAGTGGATACTGAACGTGTAAGAGTATGGTTTAGGAAAGGTGGATGCGTTTGTAACAAGAAGGGAAGTGATGTGGAGGGTTGTAAGTCATTGAAAGTGAGGTTTGAATAGGGGAGCAGGAGAGAAGTGGGGGCTTGAAGATGAATGGCTCACTTCAACCAACAGGACTTTGAAGGGTTTCAATTCACAGTTATAAGAAACCACAGAAAGGATCACTACAAAGGTTACAATCAAAATAGTTTGGCCAATGCGTTTAAGGAATGTAACATGTCCTTTTAAGTAGTAATGCTTCGTATAAAGGTTTTACAAAATATTCATGTTTTCCCATTTAGCTCTCATTGAAGTGAGCCATTCCCAGTTCCCCTCCAACCCCCCCTGTCCCCCACTAGTCACATGCCACTTGATGAGCATACTCCCAGAAACTAGGCTCCATTGTGCCCCCTGCTAACCTGGGATAACCAGGGAAGTAGAAGGAGAATGTTGAGTACCACAGGGACTGAGGAGGCAGGCAGGATGAGATTGGAGGACAAGCCCAAATTCCCCAGTGATGTAAACAATGTCCAATAGAATGGTGTATCCCAAAAATCCCACACAATATATTTAAGACAGATCAATAAATTAGGACTGTACACATCTGAAATAGAATATATAAGGACATATACATATGACATAATGACATATCCATGACATAGAAAAACAAAGATATTCCCAGTCTCACTGCGCCAAGAAATTATAATTAGTTGTTTGTGCAAAGAGAAGCCTTTATTGTTTGTGCGAAGAGAAGCCTGACACGTGTTTCAAGCTGTGTACAGCTTTTCATCAGAGGCTTAGGTTGCACTCCACATTTAGAGTAGGACCGTTTGTTTCAGTCTACTAGTGTTACCAGGTGTAATGGTAACACTAGTAGACTGAAACAAACGGTCATTGAGCATTCCGCAACTGCGAGGCATTTCGAGAACTGTATCTGGCATTGTCCTTCTCTAAATGTGGAGTGCTTATTGCTGCAACCTAAGCCTCTGATGAAAAGCTGTACACAGCTTGAAACACGTGTCAGGCTTCTCTTCGCACAAACAATAAGGGCTTCTCTTTGCACAAACAACTAATTATAATTTCTTGGCGCAGTGAGACTGGGAACATCTTTGTTTTTCTTCAACTATTCCTGTGGATGTGTATTGGCAGTACACCCACACCGCCCAGATACCCGCAGCCTTGATGTTTATTTTCTTAATCACTGTATAAGCGCTGTGGACTCGAGACTTTTTCTGCCATAACTTTGTTCTTATCCATGACATAGAAATATAAAATGTTATGTTGAAATAGAAAACATGATGATCTAGGAGACTATGTATAAGCCATGCACTATGGAGTGGCTTGCAGCCGACCTGGAGACACTGGTTGCCCTTGGGGACATCAGTTGTCATTCCACATTGGCAGTTCACTTCTCACTGCTCTCTAGCTCTCTGCAAAGAGCAGCAGATACAGTGGCTCCTTTGAATAGCATTCAGCGGAGCGAAAGTGGTGTATTGCATATGGAGAGGCAGAGAACATAGAGTTTAAACAATGCACTAGGAGCTATCATACACTAAATAGGGAAACTAAAAAAGCTTTTCTTGCTCAAAAGATAGACACAGCACTCAGTCAACCAAGAGAGCTTTTTACAGTAGTAAAATCACTTTCCTCGCTTTCAGATTCAGCCAGCCCAGTGATTCCTACTCAGGAATTCTGTGATGTATTGGCTAACTTCTTCACCAGTAAAATCGAAAACATTCCCTCGAATATTAAATCAAGCTCTGTAGGCACTGATCTAGTGGACAAACCCCAGCATGCCACAGTGCTTGAGCCCCGCTCCACTTGGTCACAGTTTCCGTTGTTTTTGAAAGCGGATATTAATAAGGCCATTGATCGCCTGAAGTCAGCACCCCCTTTGGATCCCGTTCCTCTTATGATCCTGAAAGATATTTCGTCTGGTATTCTACCTTGGATTTGCAAATCGGTTAATGTCTCCTGTCGGACGGGTCACATTCCTGTTGAGTTAAAACAAGCGACGATCATTCCACTGCTGGAAAAGACATATCTCAACCCCTGACTCCCTTCCAGCTTTCTGCCTATCTCTCTTCTGACTTTTTTTGTGAAGCTTTTGGAAGCACTGGTCTCTCCTCTTCTGTCCTCCTTCTTGGAGTCTTCTGAATTCTTTGACCCCTTGCAGTCAGGCTTTCGGTGTGGCCGAGGCACTGAGAGTGCCTTGGTCTCAGTGATGGCCGATATGACTAGACTGGTTAATAAAGGTGGCATCGGGGCTATGATATTATTAGATCTGTCGCCAGCTTTCAACACCATCGACAATTCCATTCTGCAGTCCCGGCTAGCTTCTGCTGGCCTAGAGGGAACCGTCCTGGCCTGGTTCTCATCCTTCTTGGCTGACAGGGGCCAGACTATTTCTCTGCCTCCTTTTCTTTCTTTCCCCTCCTCACTTTCCTATGGTGTCCTGCAGGTGTCAGCCTTGTCCCCGTACTTTTTAATATCTACATTCAGCCTCTTCTGGGTCTCATCTGCTCCTACGGCCTCAGGTGCTAGTCATACGCCAACAATACTCAGATCCTGGTCTGATTAGGTCTACACCAGGTGGTGATGTCGGCGTGCTTGTGTCGGTGCCTGGGTGCCGTGGGGTTTTGGTGGACTAGAACTGGCTGAAGCTCACTGTGGACAAGCCGGAAGTGTTGGTGGTGGGTGCACCGGCGGGGTTGCCACTTTGGGTACCTGCTTTTTGCCCTTCATCATTAGGCAACCTTCCTGCCCCAGTCTCTGTAGTGAAACATCTGGGAGTGACATTCTCAGATGCTTTGTCTATGACTCAGCAAGTGGCAGCAGTCTGTAAATCAACAAGTGGCAGCAGGCTGTAAATCAGGGCATTTCCAACTCAGGATTCTTCGTAAGGTGCTCTCTTTTATTCTCGCCCATCTTCGTCCACCTGTGGCAGCTGCCCTCTTTCTTAGTCATATATACTACTGTAAATCACTCTACCTAGCTCAGCCAAAAGGTTTGATTTAACATCTGTAGCGGCTGCAAAATTTGGCTGCACGGGTGGCCACTGGCTCCCCTTTTGGTGCCCATATCACACCCACCCTACGACGCTTGCATTGGCTCCCGGTGTCCAAGCGCATTAACTTCAAATCATTGTGATTGGTTCACCAGGCCCTGATGGGTGTGGGGGCCTGTTATCTGCAGGAAAAAGGTGTCTGCTACTGCCCGACGTGCAACTTGCACTCATGGACACCCTTCTATTTTAAACCAGAATGGGTTGGTCCTTACGCTGGTTCCCCAGCTCCAAGGTGCCTTTAGGCAGTAGTGCACTATATAAATGCTCATAACATAACATAACATAACATAACATAACATAACATAACATAACACTGCTTGATAACTGTTGCTAGCAGCACGCTGTAATTATTGTGTTGTATCAAGACACAGCACCAGTTTACTAGCCATGCCATAGCAAAGAGGGCCTCACCATTCTTTTAAGCATGCGTGTTACTACTGATGTAAGGAAGATCCGACATTCTGAAGGCCATACGTTGTTTTCTGGCTGAAATACATTTGAGAAGAATTCATTTGTTAATATTTAGAAGGGACAAGAGAACGAGCAAGAGAGAGAGAGAGAGAGAGAGAGAGAGAGAGAGAGAGAGAGAGAGAGAGAGAGAGAGAGAGAGAGAGAGAGAGAGAGAGCGAGAGAGAGAGAGAGAGAGAGGCGAATTACCAGGGAGCAGGAGAACAAGAGCAAGGGAGAATGAAAAGGAGGATTAGGGAGAAGGACTGGGGCGAAGAGAAGGACTAGGACAAAGGAGAAAGACTAGAGTGAAGAAGAAAGATTAGAATGAATGAGAACAACAGGAATTATGCTGAAGGAGAAGGACTGGGATGAAGGAGGACTAGGGTTAGCAGCAAGGAGAAAGTCTATAAGTAGGGCAACTGACTAGGACGAGGGAGAAGGACTAGAGGGAAGGAGAAGATGGTCTAGGATGAAGGAGAAGCAGTAGGATGAAGGATAAGACCCTGGATGAAGGAGATGGACCAGGATGAAGGAGAAAGACTAGAGTGAAGAAGAATGACTAAACTGAAGGAGAAGAACAGGAATTATGCTGAAGGAGAAGGACTGGGATGAAGGAGGACTAGGGTTAGCAGTAAGGAGAAAGTCTATAAGTAGGACAAATGACTAGGATGAGTGAGAAGGACTAGAGGGAAGGAGAAGATGGTCTAGGATGGAGAGGAAGGAGTAGGATGAAGGAGAAGGCCCATGACAAAGGAGACAGACCAGGATGAAGGAGAAAGACTAGATTGGAGAGGAAAGGCTAGACTGAAGGTGGAGAACGAAAATTATGCTGAAGGAGAAGGGCTGTGATCAAGGAGTACTAGTGTTAGGAGCAGGGAAAACGTCTTTTAGTAGGAAAAATGACTAGGACGAGGGCAAAGGACTAGAGGGAAGGAGAAGATGGTCTAGGATGGAGGGGAAGGAGTAGGATGAAGGAGAAGGGCCAGGATGAAGGAGAAGGACCAGGACGAAGGAGAAAGACTAGATTGAAGAAGAAAGACTAGACGGAAGGAAAAGAACGAGAATTATGCTGAAGGACTGGACTGGGATGAATGAGGACTATGGTTAGCAGCAGGGAGAAAGTCTTTGAGTAGGACACATGACTTGAACGAGGGATGAGGACTGGAGGGAAGGATAAGAAGGATTAGGGAGGAGGAGAAGAGGGACTTTGGCAAAAGAGGGGTCGAACTAGGATGAAGGAGAAAAAACAGATGGATTGGACAGAAGAGAAGGATAGGACTGGGACAAAGTAACTGGAATGGAGAAAAATCAAGGAAATGACTGGGAAGAAGGAGAAGATATGGGAACAATGAGAAGGACTGGGACAAAAGAAAATTAGAAGATGTGTAACAAGGAGAAGAACAAAGGACTGCGAGAAGGATTGGGATGAAGTAGAGGGACTGGGTGAAAATCAAGGAGAAGGATTAGGATGAAGGAAAAGGAAAAAGACTGGGATGAAAGAGAAGGACTAGAACAAAGGAGGATAAAAACAACTTGGATGAAGGAGGATGGGGAAGTAAAAAGTGAGAGACTGGGAGAATAGATAAAGACTGGGACAAAATATATGGAATGGCAAAAGGTGAATGATAAATTGACAGAGGCCGGGGAAGAAGGAAAAAAGAAGGGCTGTAACAAAGGAGGAGAAGAAAAGGGCCTGGGATGAAGTAAGGACCAGAGATAAGGAGAAGAAGTCTATGGATGAGGACTAGAAGGGATTAGGAGAAGGAGAGGTAGAACGAAAAGGACTAGGTCAAAGGAGAAGAATGGACAGGACTGAGGTGAAGGAGGAGAAGACTGGAACTAAGGAGATGGCCTGACCAAGTCAAAGGAGAAGAAGAAGGGCTGGGAAGAAGGTGGAGCAGAAGGCAGGGACTGACTGGGCTGGGGGTATCTAGACTATACCTGGGATAGCCTGGTATCCCAAGGCACTCAAGCTTGAACATGGCAATCTGTCTTGCACCCTGAATGACTTCCTTCAACTATAAGCCGGCTGGGTCACTGTGGGAGTGCCTCATGGCCGGTGCTCAGTACATGCAACTGCCCAGTCTGCCTCTGTACAGTTTGGGAAGTTTGAGAGGGAGAGGAGGGAGAGCTGACGTGTGCATTGCATGCAGAACCTTACATATGAGATACATGTCTCGTACACCCCACCAGACTTTTACAGTGGCAGCCGTCTCCTGCAAAGTGCATGTTACTGCCGCCTGTGTATACTGCGAATGACACAGTGGCATTTACTGTAAGGCAGCCGCTGCCAAGGGGAAGACATGGGCACAATAATGGGAAACTGCAGCTTGCCCTCTACACTGGTGGTGGTGCAAGGACGCGTGCTCCCCTTGATGAAACACCATTGACCCCCGGCCCCCAAATGTATCGCCAAGCATCGCATGCCCTACCCCAATGTTTCCCCGGACTCTTTTCATGCACCCACCCTGTGCCTCCATCCATCCCATGCCCTTCTCTTAATGTGACCCCGGCATTTTCCTGTGCATGCCCCCTTTGCCCCACGCCACATGAGCGACCTTCCCTTTCACCGTCACACAATAAACCCACGTTTAATCATATGGTTACATCAAATCACTCCCTCTTTGACGTAAACACACACACACACACACACAATCATGCACCGTCTCCCACTCAGGCAGGATTGGAACCTGGGACAATGTAAAGCAAGAATGGGCCAAATGACCAGCATCATCCCACCCACTGACATTAAAAAACGAGGACACACCTAACCACACACACACCTACACACACACCTGTGCAACACCCCCTCCCCCCCCGCCCACACACGTGCACACATTCATACATAAACTGTATCGGTAGAAACAGCGCAGCGCAATCTTCTTAAACAAGTACAGCACTGGCAGCAAAAGTGCAAGTTTCATTTACAGATTAAGAACAGCAGTTCAAAGTTCATTCAGAAAAGCAAACGTGCAGTGCAGGCGTACCCTACACAACCAACCTTTGGTGATCGGCCATCAAAGCTTCCATTACAAACTGAACATTTAGAGAACGGGCAACAGTGCGGCACCCATCCACTACATAGCAAACAGTGACAGGCTAGTTAGCAGCGCTGCATGCGTCCACTACATAGTGAAGGACAGGCTAGTTATCAGCAGTGCACGCATTCACTACATAGTGAACAGTGACAGGCTAGTAAGCAGCGGTGCAAGTTTCCACTAAAAAATGAACAGTGGCAGGCTAGTAAGCAGCACTGCAAGTTTCAACTACATAATAAATTGCGGCAGGCTAGTTAGCAGCAGTGCAAGATTCCACTACATAGTGAGCAGTGACCGGCTACTTAGCAGCAGTGCAAGCATTCACCACATAGTAAATAGTGGCAGGCTAGTTAGCAGCAGTGCAATATTCCAATACATAGTGAGCAGTGACCGGCTACTTAGCAGCAGTGCAAGCATTCACCACATAATGAACAGTGACAGGCTAGTTAGCAGCAGTGCAAGTGTTCACTACATAGTGAACAGTGACAGGATAGTTATCCGCAGTGCAATCTTTCACTAAATAGTGAACAATGACAGTCTAGTTAGCAGCAGTGCAATCATTCACTACATGGTGAAGAGTGGCAGGCTAGTTAGCAGTGCTGCACGTGTCCACTACATGGTGAACAGTGACAGGCTAGTTAGCAGCAGTGCAAGCATTCACTACATTGTGAAGAGTGACAGGCTATTTAGCAGCAGTGCAAGCTTCCACTACATAGTGAACAGTGACATGCTAGTTAGCAGCAGTGCAAGTAAGCAGCAGTGCAAGCTTCCACTACATAGTGAACAGTGGCAGGCTTGTTAGCAGCAGTGCAAGCTTCAACTTCATAGTGAACAGTGACAGGCTAGTTAGAAGCAGTGCAAGTGTTCACTACATGGTGAAAAGTGACAGGCTAGTTAGCAGCAGTGCAAGCATTCACTACATGGTGAAAAGTGAAAGGCTAGTTAGCAGCAGTGCAGCTTCCACTAAATAGTGAACAGTGACAGGCTACTTAGCAGCAGTGCAAGCGTTCACTACATAGTGAACAGTGACAGGCCGGTTATCAGCAGTGCAAGCGTTCACTACATAGTGAACAGTGACAGGATGGTTAGCAGCAGTGCAGGTGTTCACTACATAGTGAACAGTGACAGGCTATTTAGAAGCAGTGCAAATGTTCACTACATTGTGAAATGTGACAGGCTAGTAAGCAGCAGTGCAAGCTTCCACCTCATATTGAAGAGTGACAGGCTAGTTAGCAGCGCTGCACGTGTCCACTACATAGTGAACAGTGACAGACTAGTCAGCAGCAGTGCAAGCGTTTACTACATTGTGACCAGTGACAGGCTAGTTAGCAGCAGTGCAAGTTTCTACTACATAGTGAACAGTAACAGGCTAGTTAGCAGCAGTGCAAGCATTCACTGCATAGTGAACAGTGACAGGCTAGTAAACAGAAGTGTAAGCTTCCAACTACATAGTGAACATTGGCAGGCTAGTTAGCAGCACTGCACACGTCCACTACATAGTGAACAGTGACAGGCTAGTTAGCTGCAGTGCAAGTGTTCACTACATAGTGAAAAGTGACAGGCTAGAAAGCAGCAGTGCAAGCTTCCACAATATAGTGAACAGTGACAGGCTAGTTAGCAGTGCTGCACGTGTCCACTACATCTACATAGTGAACAGTGACAGGCTAGTTAGCAGCAGTGCAAGCGTTCACTACAAGGTGAACAGTGACAGGCTAGTAAGCAGCAGTGCAAGCTTCCACTACATAGTGAACAGTGGCAGACTAGTTAGCAGCAGTGCAAGCTTCCACTATATAGTGAACAGTGACATGCTAGTTAGAAGCAGTGCAAGCTTCCACTACATAATAAACAGTGACAGGATCGTTATCAGCAGTGCAATCTTTTATTAAATAGCGAACAATTACAGTCTAGTTAGCTGCAGTGCAAGCTTCCACTGCTTAGTGAACAATGGCAGGCTAATTAGCAGCAGTGCAAGCTTCCACTACATAGTGTTACAGGCAGGCTAGTTAGCAGCAGTGCAAGCATCCCCTAAATAGTGTTACAGGCAGGCTAGTTAGCAACAGTACAAGTGTCCACTACATAGTGAAGAGTGACAGCCTAGTTAGCAGCAGTGCAAGCTTCCACTACATAGTGAACAGTGACAGGCTAGTTAGCAGCAGTGCAAGCGTCCACTATATAGTGAACAGTGACAGGCTAGTTAGCAGCAATGCAAGTGTCCACTAAATAGTGAACAGTGACAGGCTAGTTAGCAGCAGTGCAAGCGTCCACTACATAGTGATCAGTGACAGGCTAGTTAGCCACAGTGGAAGCGTTCACTACATAGTGAACAATGACAGGCTAGTTAGCAGAAGTGCAAGCATTCACTACATAGTGAACAATGAAAGGCTAGTTAATAGCAGTGCAAGCATTCACTACATAGTGAACAGTGACAGGATAGTTATCTGCAGTGCAATCTTTCACTAAATAGTGAACAATGACAGTCTAGTTAGCAGCAGTGCAATCATTCACTACATGGTGAAGAGTGGCAGGCTAGTTAGCAGCGCTGCACGTGTCCGCTACATAGTGAACAGTGACAGGCTAGTTAGTAGCAGCGCAAGCGTTCACTACATTGTGAAGAGTGACAAGCTATTTAGCAGCAGTGCAAGCTTCCACTACATAGTGAACAGTGACATGCTAGTTAGCAGCAGTGCAAGTAAGCAGCAGTGCAAGCTTCCACTACATAGTGAACAGTTGCAGGCTAGTTAGCAGCAGTGCAAGCTTCGCCTACATAGTGAACAGTGACAGGATAGTTAGAAGCAGTGCATGTGTTCACTACATGGTGAAAAGTGACAGGCTAGTTAGCAGCAGTGCAAGCTTTCACTACATGGTGAAAAGTGACAGGCTTTTTAGCAGCAGTGCAAGCGTCCACTACATAGTGAACAGTGACAGGCTACTTAGCAACAGTGCAAGCGTTCACTACATAGTGAACAGTGACAGCCAGTTATCAGCAGTGCAAGCGTTCACTACATAGTGAAAAGTGACAGGATGGTTAGCAGCAGTGCAGGTGTTCACTACATAGTGAAAAGTGACAGGCTAGTTAGCAGCAGTGCAAGCTTTCACTACATGGTGAAAAGTGACAGGCTTTTTAGCAGCAGTGCAAGCGTCCACTACATAGTGAACAGTGACAGGCTACTTAGCAACAGTGCAAGCGTTCACTACATAGTGAACAGTGACAGCCAGTTATCAGCAGTGCAAGCGTTCACTACATAGTGAAAAGTGACAGGATGGTTAGCAGCAGTGCAGGTGTTCACTACATAGTGAACAGTGACATGCTATTTAGAAGCAGTGCAAATGTTCATTACATAGTGAAATGTGACAGGCTAGTAAGCAGCAGTGCAAGCTTCCACCTCATATTGAAGAGTGACAGGCTAGTTAGCAGCGCTGCACGTGTCCACTACATAGTGAACAGTGACAGACTAGTCAGCAGCAGTGCAAGCGTTTACTACATTGTGACCAGTGACAGGCTAGTTAGCAGCAGTGCAAGTTTCTACTACATAGTG
This sequence comes from Ambystoma mexicanum, assembly GCF_040938575.1. Lineage (NCBI taxonomy): Eukaryota > Metazoa > Chordata > Amphibia > Caudata > Ambystomatidae > Ambystoma > Ambystoma mexicanum. The sequence goes on along the minus strand of NC_090921.1, from coordinate 10,745,178 downwards.
AACAGTAACAGGCTAGTTAGCAGCAGTGCAAGCATTCACTGCATAGTGAACAGTGACAGGCTAGTAAACAGAAGTGTAAGCTTCCAACTACATAGTGAACATTGGCAGGCTAGTTAGCAGCACTGCACACGTCCACTACATAGTGAACAGTGACAGGCTAGTTAGCTGCAGTGCAAGTGTTCACTACATAGTGAAAAGTGACAGGCTAGAAAGCAGCAGTGCAAGCTTCCACAATATAGTGAACAGTGACAGGCTAGTTAGCAGTGCTGCACGTGTCCACTACATCTACATAGTGAACAGTGACAGGCTAGTTAGCAGCAGTGCAAGCGTTCTCTACAAGGTGAACAGTGACAGGCTAGTAAGCAGCAGTGCAAGCTTCCACTACATAGTGAACAGTGGCAGACTAGTTAGCAGCAGTGCAAGCTTCCACTATATAGTGAACAGTGACATGCTAGTTAGAAGCAGTGCAAGCTTCCACTACATAATAAACAGTGACAGGATCGTTATCAGCAGTGCAATCTTTTATTAAATAGCGAACAATTACAGTCTAGTTAGCTGCAGTGCAAGCTTCCACTGCTTAGTGAACAATGGCAGGCTAATTAGCAGCAGTGCAAGCTTCCACTACATAGTGTTACAGGCAGGCTAGTTAGCAGCAGTGCAAGCATCCCCTAAATAGTGTTACAGGCAGGCTAGTTAGCAACAGTACAAGTGTCCACTACATAGTGAAGAGTGACAGCCTAGTTAGCAGCAGTGCAAGCTTCCACTACATAGTGAACAGTGACAGGCTAGTTAGCAGCAGTGCAAGCGTCCACTATATAGTGAACAGTGACAGGCTAGTTAGCAGCAATGCAAGTGTCCACTAAATAGTGAACAGTGACAGGCTAGTTAGCAGCAGTGCAAGCGTCCACTACATAGTGATCAGTGACAGGCTAGTTAGCCACAGTGGAAGCGTTCACTACATAGTGAACAATGACAGGCTAGTTAGCAGAAGTGCAAGCATTCACTACATAGTGAACAATGAAAGGCTAGTTAATAGCAGTGCAAGCATTCACTACATAGTGAACAGTGACAGGATAGTTATCTGCAGTGCAATCTTTCACTAAATAGTGAACAATGACAGTCTAGTTAGCAGCAGTGCAATCATTCACTACATGGTGAAGAGTGGCAGGCTAGTTAGCAGCGCTGCACGTGTCCGCTACATAGTGAACAGTGACAGGCTAGTTAGTAGCAGCGCAAGCGTTCACTACATTGTGAAGAGTGACAAGCTATTTAGCAGCAGTGCAAGCTTCCACTACATAGTGAACAGTGACATGCTAGTTAGCAGCAGTGCAAGTAAGCACCAGTGCAAGCTTCCACTACATAGTGAACAGTTGCAGGCTAGTTAGCAGCAGTGCAAGCTTCGCCTACATAGTGAACAGTGACAGGATAGTTAGAAGCAGTGCATGTGTTCACTACATGGTGAAAAGTGACAGGCTAGTTAGCAGCAGTGCAAGCTTTCACTACATGGTGAAAAGTGACAGGCTTTTTAGCAGCAGTGCAAGCGTCCACTACATAGTGAACAGTGACAGGCTACTTAGCAACAGTGCAAGCGTTCACTACATAGTGAACAGTGACAGCCAGTTATCAGCAGTGCAAGCGTTCACTACATAGTGAAAAGTGACAGGATGGTTAGCAGCAGTGCAGGTGTTCACTACATAGTGAACAGTGACATGCTATTTAGAAGCAGTGCAAATGTTCATTACATAGTGAAATGTGACAGGCTAGTAAGCAGCAGTGCAAGCTTCCACCTCATATTGAAGAGTGACAGGCTAGTTAGCAGCGCTGCACGTGTCCACTACATAGTGAATAGTGACATACTAGTTAGCAGCTGTGCAAGCATTTACTACATAGTGAAGAGCGACAGGCTATTTAGCAGCAGTGCAAGCTTCCACTACATAGTGAACAGTGACATGCTAGATAGCAGCAGTGCAAGTAAGCAGCAGTGAACACTTCCACTACATAGAGAACAGTGGCAGGCTAGTTAGCAACAGTGCAAGCTTCCACTACATAGTGAAGAATGATAAGCTAGTTAGCAGCAGTGCAAGCTTCCACTACATGGTGTACAGTGACAGGCTAGTTAGCAGCAGTGCAAGCATTCACTACATGGTGAAAAGTGACAGGCTAGTTAGCAGCAGTGCAAGCATTCACTACATGGTGAAAAGTGACAGGCTAGTTAGCAGCAGTGCAAGCTTCCTCTAAATAGTGAACAGTGACAGTCTACTTAGCAGCAGTGCAAGCGTTCACTACATAGTGAACAGTGACAGGTTAGTTAGCAGCAGTGAAAGCTTCAACTACATAGTGAACAGTGACAGGCTACTTAGAAGCAGGGCAAGCGTTCACTACATAGTGAACAGTAACAGGCTAGTTAGAAGCAGTGCATGCATTCACTACATAGTGAACAGTGAAAGGCTACTTATCAGCAGTGCAAGCGTTCACTACATAGTGAACAGTGACAAGCTAGTTAGCAGAAGTGCAAACGTTCATTACAGAGTGAACAGTGACAGGCTAGTTAGCAGCAGTGCAAGCATTCACTACATAGTAAACAGTGACAGGCTAGTTGGCAGCAGTGCAAACTTCCACTACATAGTTGTTAGGGAGAATTCTCTTATAAGGCTAATTTCCCAAACCTAGTGAGTCCCCCAGCAGCTTTGCTGGGTTTTTTGGGGTTTGTTTTTTCCTCCTGCTAAGAGTGAGACTCTTTTACTCCCACTCTTAGGCATGATTTGAGGTATGTCTTTGACTTGTTATGTGCTTATGGGCTATAGGGTTTCTTTTACTCCATAGGGTATCATCTGTTTTTCTGTATGTGTGGTACACAGCACCCTCAGTGCAGTACCACAGGGGTGTCACAGTGACCCCCAAACATAGACTCCATACCCTGGGACTGACTACTGTCTCCCAGGGCATGTAAAGTCACCATTGGCTTTACTAGTCCAAAATTGTGAACAGAACCAGTACAAACCGTCATATTGTGGAAGTACTGGTAAGGGGTAATTCGATTGCCCCTGGGTCTGTTTTCGACGGGACACTGTCCCGTCCCCCCTCATCGAGTTTCTGGCTGGTGGCAGTGGTTACCACGCGAAATATTTGACTGGAATATTCTCTATGGGATTTTCCCATTCATTTTAAACGCACCACTTTTTGGTGCAATGTTGAAGATACTGCTGGTTTATTTATTTAATATTAAATCACCGGTTGGGTCTTTTTGCCAGACCTCAATTCTAAAATGGTGTTTGTGTCCGTCTCTATAACTCTGACCAAGGTCGAGCCCTTTGTTCCACTATTTTGGCGGACTTCTCCACAGAAGCCCTCCAAGTGGTGCCACTCTGTCTGGGTTCCACAGGAAGGGTGGAGGGGGGAATTGGCACCCTGGACTGCGTTGCCTTAGCAACCCAAGACGCACTCTACTCTGAATGGCCCAGTGGTGAGCCCCCCGGCTCACCACGTAGCATGTGTGATTGACAGCTAGGCTGATGAATGGAGGTTTTTCTGCATAAAAGCAGGGCCTTTGGGACTGGAACTTCAGAAGTCGCCACAGGACCTAAGAATCCTAAGAGGGATGAAGCTGAGCCATCTGCAACAACGACACCACCGGTGAAGCCCTGCTGCAGCTGCCTCACCACTTTCCCGACGACAAGAGTCTTCTTCCTCTGAGCTGGTGGGACCAACCAGTTCACCCTTTTTCGCCTTCCAAAGACGGCCCTTGGTCGAATTGCCCAGCCGGATAGCCAAGCTCACCACTTTTGACGCGAATAAAAGGACTGCACCTTTTAATCGGGAACTCTGCGGTTGGTTTCATCCCTGTGCAGTGCAACGACTCCAAGTTTCCTCCTTGACGAGATCCTCTCTTCCCCTGGTCGGAAAAATGAACTGCAATCACTGCCTGGAACAACTGCCCCCGCTGGAGCTTCCTTTCTCTTTAAGGTACTATGTCCTGCCTGGCCTCCCTTTCTACAGATTGCTAAAGGTGACCCTTAAACCCTTGGCTTCTATACTGGGTTGGCTCCAGACCTCTAACTATATCTTTTAAATCACCCCAACCTCTTTTGAACACTCTGCAAAGACTTTCAGTGCATTTTAAACCATGTGATCCTGGGCACATTTCACGTTGCTCCATTTAAAGCCAGTCTGGCCTATGAACTTTGGCTCTACAGTATAACCTCCCTTTCCCCCCTTGCTCTGAACTCTTAAAAGTGTTGGGAACTGTTTTATTTTATGCTCTGCCTTTTCTCTCCCTTTTTAACATAAACTATTGGAGTGCCATCTAGGTTAAGCGCTCACTTCTGTCTTAACAAATAGTTGTACTTTAACCCTGACTTGTCTGATAGTTATCAATTGAGGTGTAGATACTCACCTGACTGTGTTTTAGATTACTTTTCATTGAGAGTGCTAGTGTATTACCTAAAGTGTGTTTTAAATAAATAACTGTATACTTTTTATACAAAGCTCTGGTCAGTGTATGTTTGCTCTACTGTGTTTCTACCCTATTGTGTATACTCCGCATACTTCCCTACTCTTCTTGAGAGAAGTCTGACTGCTCAGCCACAGCTACCAGGTAAATCTGGGTGGTGCAGACTGCTATCAATTGGGTTTACTGCTGCTCCTCTAGTCTTAATCTTTTTGCAGTGTTCCCCAAGGGAACTGCACAGGATTCTGCCTAACAATAGTGAACAGTGACAGACTACTTAGCAGCAGTGCATGTGTTCACTACATAGTTAACAGTGACAGGCTACTTAGCAGCAGTGTAAGCATTCACTACATAGTGAACAGTGGCAGGCTAGTTAGCAGCAGTGCAAACTTCCTCTACATAGTGAACAGTGACAGGCTACTTAGCAGCAGTGCAATCATTCACTTCATAGTGAACAGTGACAGGCTAGTTAGCAGCAGTGTAAGCATTCACTACATAGTGAACAGTGGCAGGCTAGTTAGCAGCAGTGCAAGCTTCCTCTACATAGTGAACAGTGACAGGCTACTTAGCAGCACTGCATGCATCCACTACATAGTGAACAGTGACAGGCTATTTAGCAGCAGTGCAAGCTTCCACTACATAGTGAACAGTGGCAGGCTAGTTAGCAGCAGTGCATGCTTCAACTACATAGTGAACATTGACCGGCTAGTTAGCAGCAGTGCAAGCTTCCACTACATAGTGAACAGTGACAAGCTAGTTAGAAGCAGTGCAAGTGTTCACTACATGGTGAAAAGTGCCAGGCTAGTTAGCAGCAGTGCAAGCATTCACTACACGGTGAAAAGTGATAGGCTAGTTAGCAGCACTGCAAGCTTCCACTACATAGTGAACAATGACAGGCTTATTAGCAGCAGTGCAAGCTTCCACTACATAGTGTTACAGGCAGGATAGTTAGGAGCAGCGCAAGCATCCACTACATAGTCTTACAGGCAGGCTAGTTAGCAGCAGTGCAAGCGTCCACTACATAGTGACCAGTTACAGGTGAGTTAGCAGCAGAGCAAGCTTCCACTACATAGTGAACAGAGACAGGCTAGTTAGCAGCAGTGCAAGCATCCAGTACATAGTGAACAGTGACAGGTGAGTTAGCAGCAGTGCAATCTTCCACTACATAGTGAACAGAGACAGGCTAGTTAGCAGCAGTGCAAGCTTCCACTGCATAGTGAACAGTGACAAGCTAGTTAGTAGCAGTGCAAGTGCCCAGTACATAGTGAACAGTGACAGGCTAATTAGCAGCAGTGCAAGCTTTCCTCAATCAAACAAAATAAGCGCAACCCCATGAGCATCACTTCAAGCTTCCATCCCATGCACTCTGTACAAGTATGAGTACACATACCTGCTTTCCAAGTGGCAAAATGTCACTGCCCATGCTCATTGATGCGTATCCAGTGATAAGTCAACTTGAAAATGGCTGCCAGGGGGCGACATTTCCCCATAAATTCACCCTCAGTAAAATCATACACCCAAATATTTTAGGATTGGAGTTTATAATATAATATGGTTCTGGCGGATGGTTTAACCAATTCAGTCACATCAAGGGGCGCTCTCACCAACAACACTTCTTGCAGAGTGCCTAACAATCCTTGACACCTGTCACAAACACTCTCTGTCCCTGCACCTTTCCGAGACAGTCTAACAGTCACAGGCACCCAGCTGACTCATTTTTCACTGTGCCTCGTATAGACAGAGCGTATGTACCTTAGTGCTCTGCTAGTTTTCTGGGAGAGGGTTATGGGAAATGAGTCAAGAGAGGCTGTCTAAGAGAAGTACAAACAATGGGGTCCTATCAGTGATGTGCACAGCACATTATTTGTCAGCGAGAGACACATTGGCCCTCATTAGGACACTGGCGTTAAGGGGTTAGCGGCACTGTAAAAGGTTGCAGCGCCGTTAACCCCTTAACGCCTTACTACGAGGTCCCTTTGCGGCTCCCGACCTTAACGGCTGGTCTGGACCAGCCGTTAAAGTAGGGACCCACAAAGGGACCTTGAAGGTAATTACAGTACCACAATTTGCGGTACCGTACTTACGCCTTCCCCATTCCCATTGAGCCCTATGGGGCAAAAATGGGAATGGGGAAGGGCCAATGGTGAATGGGGAATTACCGCCCCGCCAACCTTGGAATGGGGTGGAAATTCCCCATTTCACCATGGCGGAATCGGTAAGTTACCGGCGTTAACCATGGCGCTAATAGCGCCATTGGTTAACGCCGGGGTCCTAATGAGGGTCATTGTTTTTTACTTTTCTGAAAACCAGGCAGCAAGTATTACATGCACACTTTTGTACAAAATAATTATACCACAATTGGTATTGTAATTCTACTGTTTTGTAGGACTGTGCTTGGAGTAACAAGTATTGCATAGACCAGGAAAGCTTTCAATAGAGCATATAAAAGATAGGATCCAAACTAAGATGCCTAACCATCACATGAATACCAGATGTTTATTTATTTATTTTTTATTGGATATTTGTAAGGCGCCTATACAAAAAATGGTGTTTCAAGGTGCCACAAGACAAAAAAGGGGGTGGGGGAACAAGGGAGAAAGCTAACGATAACAATAATGGTCCTACTAGGCCTTGTGACATTTGGATCTTGCAAGTGCAGTAATAAGAAGTGAACGGAAAAGTGGGGGGGAGAAGTGCCGGTAGAGCAAACTGCAAAGTGCAAGTGGGAAGTGCAGGGTAAAGGGTAGAAGTGAAAGGGGATGGGGTAGATGAGAGGGGAATAGGGCAACCGGGGGAGGGCAGCAGACGGGGGCCAACAGAGGCTAGGCAAGTGCTAAGGGAAGGCACTGAGGGTAAGTGCCAAGGATTGCATCGGGTGCAGGCAGAGAGGGGCCTCATGCTAAGTGTGAGAAAAAGGGGTGGACTGCGTGGGAGGGGGGCGTGGTGCCCTATAGAATTCATAGGGAACCAGGCAGCCAGTCACTGTTGCAGATGAGGGAGTTAACAGGGGGGAGGGTTGGACGAAGAAAAAATGAGGGTCTTCAGTAGCTACCGGAACTTAAGGAGGTCCGGCTCAAGCCTGAGAGTGGCAAAAATACCTTTTTAAAGGGAGGCTCCTGCGGAGGAAAACGATCGAAACCGGAGGGCTTTACCAGGAAGGTATTTAGGAAGAGTTGGTTGTAGCGAGGTCCAAAGCCCCGGAAAGCCTTGTGGATGATGCAGAAGGTCTTGAACTTGATCCTGGCAGCAACCGAGAGCCAGTGGACAGATTTTAGGGCTGGAGAGATGCGGTCCCTGGGCTTGAGGCCAAGGATAAGTGTTGCAGTCCCCTTCTAGATTAGTTGAATGGGGTTAGGGGAGGATAAAGAAAGATTGAGGAAGGGGCTGTTGCAGTAGTCCAGCCTAGAGAGGATCAGAGCTCTGGAGGAATTGATTTTCTGGGGGATTGTGAGGAAAGTGAGAAGGACTCTGAGGAGGTGGAGCTGAAAGTCGGTCCTCTTGGCAAGTTTTGCAATGTGAGGAGAGAAGGAGGGAGAGGAGTCAAAGATGACACCAAGATTGTTTTGCCTCACAAGAGTGTGAGAGGAGGGGACCAATAGAGGGCGACCAGAGGGTAGAAGGGAAGGAGGGACCTGGGGTCCCAATGAGAAGGATCTCAGTGTTACTGCCATTTAGGCAAAGATGATTGGCAGCACACCATGCCTGAATAGCAGTCAGAACATCAGGGATGAGAGAGGAGGAAGAGGGAGCAGTGGAGGGAAGCTTGAAGGAGAGAGGTGTGTCATCAGCATAATTCTGGAAGTGAGGAGAGATGGAGGAGATCAGGAGGGCAAAGGTAGATGTTGAAGAGCCACAGTGATAGGAAAGAGCCTTGAGGGGTGCCGCAGGTGGAGAGAGTAGTAGGGGAGAGAAAAGCGCCCAGTTGAACCTGGGAAGGTCAGTCAGAGAGGAAAGAGATCAACCAATCCAGTGCCAGGATGGTGATGCCAAGGGTGTCACGCAGTCAATTAGTCAGGGTGGCATGCTTGTCTGTGTCAAAGGCAGAGGAAAGATCGAGGAGAATAAAAATGGATGGAGAGTTGCTTTTGAGATTTAAGAGCAAGTCTTCGTGGGTATTCAGAAGAGCAGTTTCCATGCCTCCGGCTGCTCTGAAGCCTGACTGGTGGTTGTGGAGACGACCAACGGATTCAGGTTGTTGGATTAGCTGGGAGATGGCCAGCTTCTCCAGAAGTTTGCCCAGAAAGGGGGTAATGGAGATAGGGTGAAAGTTATCCAGCAGGAGGGATTGTCAAGAGGATTTATGGGGAGAGGATAGACAAGGGAATGCTTGAGGGGGTAGCGGGAAGGAGCCAGTGGCAAAGGAGTGATTACTGAAATTGGCCAAGGCTGGTGTAAGGGAGGCAATGTTGTCCTTGATAGTTCTGGAAGAGCAGGGGGCACCTGTTTGGAGGAGACTTTCATAGAGAGGACTTGTCTCGATACCTTATCCGATGCTATGGACGAGAAAGAGGAGAGTAGAAAGGAGGGGAAGAGAGGGGCCAAGGGAGGTCTGAGAGTTGGGGAGGGAGGCTAGTAGAGGAGGGTGAGGACAGGATGCTGTAGGAAATGGGCAGAGGCGGAGGGTAAGTGCAAGTTTTGTTTATTAAGCAGGCCCGCTAGGAGCACTCCATCAACAACATCTGCCAACCGTCTCCTTCACTGCCTCATGCTCGCAGCAAGAAGAAATCACAACATGGGCACGAGGCAGAGAGTCAAGGTGGCATTAGAATGCTATGACAGCATTAGAATGCTATGACAACATCACTACATATCTCCCTCCCCTAAAAAAACAAAGAGAAGAAATAGGGTTTAACAACAATCCTCTGACAACAACCGGAAACAGTACACACAGGAAAATGAGTAAAAGCATGGCTTAAAGTACATAATCTCTCAACCATGCTGGTTCTTTGGTGATTCTTCCTTTTGTGGTAGCACTCACATTACTCGTACCAGCCTCTCCATTAATGCCATTACGATCAGCATCTTGACTGATCTCATTATCATCCCCTGGTTTGTCTTCCATACAGGCTTCTTGTATCTTAGAGGCCTTTGCCAACCTACCCTTTGACCATACTTCCCCTCCTTCGAGAACAATCACTCCTTTTCAGACAGCAATCTTCTTGGGTCCAAGAAATGTACTTTCTGTACACTTCTCCACAAATCGGGGATTCTTTATGAATACCTTCTCACCTACACTTCATTCACGCACCTTAAAATTCTTCCTTATATCAAAATGCTCTTTTTTCTTTACTTGCCCTTCTCGAATTAATTTAATTATTTCTTTCCTATCCAGAACCACAGCTTTGGCCATCCCTAACCATCCTGGGCAAAGTTCGGTGCCCGGTTCCCTACCCTTAAGAGACACAGAGTGACACCCGTTACTGAGTGTGGCAGCGTCAGATAGCTCCATGTTACATGTTTTAACACTTCCCTCCATGGCTACCCCATGTGAAATGCCATCTTTATTCCTCCCTTCAAGTACCTGTTCACTCTTTCTACTAAGATACTACTAAAAATCGATCAAGATCCTAGTCCTGCACTCATGAGAATGATAAAGGAGAAAGTTGACAAAGCAGTTGATTTACAACTAATCAGTAAACAAGAAGGAGATTACCTAATGAGAGAGACACCGAGAACCCCTATCTTTTACATCTTGCTCAAGATCCATAAAAATATGGAGAGACCCCCGGGCAGACCCATTGTGTCTGGCGTCAATTCAATTTTGGAACCTTTATCCAAATTCGTGGACTTTTATTTACGTCCTTTGTAATGAAAATGAGAAGCTATGTACAAGATACCAGAGATGCTATTGGGAAGATTGAAGGATTGACTTTTGATCACACCAAAGGCATACTTATTTGCCTGGACATACAATCTCTTTACACCAATATCCCACAATGAACCACACTTGAAGTTGTGGAGGAGACATTATTACAATGTGAAGATAATCATCCTGTTAGCAACGCCTTCATTTTGTGGTGTGCAGAAACAGCTTTGGTGAATAATATTTTCTAATTTTTGTGGCAATTTTACCTACAGGTAGAGGGCACGGCCATGGGTGCAGCCATGGCTCCAAATTTGGCTAATTTGTATGTCGATATGGTGGAACAAACAGTGATCTATTCGGAAGTCAATCCTTACAAACATCAAATAACACAATGGTTGAGATACATCGACGATTTGTTCATGGTATGGCATGGGTCGATTGATGAGGCAAACAACTTTCTGGTATGGTTGAATAATCAGAAAAGATATCTGAAATTTACAGCTTCCATGAGTTCCATTGAGTTTAACTATCTGGATTTGACAATTTACCATCAGAAGAACCAACCATGGGTTAAACCGTTTCTGAAAAGTACAGACAAGAATGCGCTTCTTCATTATAAAAGCCATCATGCCAAGCATGTCCGTGACAACTTGCCCTTTGGGCAATTTTTACGGCTTAAACGTAATAGCAGTACGAGACATGATTATGAAGAAGGCGCCAATATGTTAATGGACAAATGGACTTTACTAAGTGGCACATTTTTCCTGCACCGTTCCATATGTAGATCGCGGTGTTTGCTCCTGTTTTTCACCCAGTGTTTGGGTCCATTTTTCCCTACCAGTGTTGGTTGCTTAGCAACAACGCAGTAATGGTGTTGTTGCCGTTTGATACTAGTGGTTGCCTATTCCCGGCCTGTTGCTGTGACGCATGACATCATCACTCAACGTGCGGTGCGATGACGTCATCACGCAGCGTAATGACGCAACGCTGGGGGTTTTATAGTGATTGCTAGCCGCGGCGAATGTGTGTATTTCCGCCACTTCTAGGTTTGTATCGTTGTACCCTACCTTCCTTCTAGGAGAGCACCAGCCCTATACTAGGTAAGAGATTGAGCATGGGGGTTTGTAAAATGGGTCCCTAGATGGTGTGCATTGGACATAGATTAATTTTGTCCATATGGTGACTTGTACTTGCAGAGCGAGAGGCGTGATATCCCTACTTCGGATCACCCCATTTGAGGAGGAGGAGGCTCCTTTCTCTTAGGCTTCATACCTGCCTTTGGTGTGGATTGCCAACAGCAGTATGAGAGAGGTAAGGGACCTCAGTTGTGGTTTTCTTTGTGGGAAGAACTATTAATTCACAGAGGGTTGGAACTTACCATGACCTCTTTTTTAGGCAATAGCGGGCCGATTTGAAGTTTGAGCAGGAAATGCGTTTTGAAGCTTCTACATATAGAGTCGCATCAAGGAGAAGAACAGCACTTTCATCCTAGGGTGAGCGGTTTTCTCTATATGGGGCTTGTATCATTATGGACATGCTAAGCTCTTTGAGATGAAATGGCATGACTTTAGAGTGTTATTGACTTAAGATGAGTCTTTTTATAATTGGTTCTAGGTACTCTGAGTGAATCCTCCTATCCGCTAGATAAGTGAAGAGCAAGAATTGGTTTTGCTTTCAAGGTCGAAGACACTTACCTCTTCTGACTACTGGTTCAGGTATATTATTTATTGTATACCTTCCACCCTAGTGGTGATTAGGGATTGGCTAGGTCGATTAATTAGACCCATAATGCCTGTGTAGTAATATGTTCTTGTTTCGTACCCTTAGATATAGGAATCCGGTGTGTGAATAGGAGAGATCTACCTAAAGCACAGGACTACTTCTGCCCCTGAAGAATGTCCAGTTACCTGTAACACATAGGGCATAAACTTATATAAGTTGGGCTTGTTTAACACAATGGGGAATAAGAATAATTAAGTTGCCATTGTTGTTTTGAGATCAAGTATTTGGCGACTTTCGATATTGAGAGGTGGAATCATTTTTAACATGTATATTACTCTGTGATGTGTATATGTTTTTTAAACGTCTGTCTTACTTGTGCTTAAAAGAGAATAATATATTAAAAATGATATTTTTGGTAACACTGTTTGTTATTGAGTACACAGAACACAGAATGTAGCCCATATTTGCTAAGTGGCTGTTTTGAGATTCCGCTATCTGAGAGTACATCAACTGTTTTGTATAGATAGTTGCTAGTGTTCCTTCCTTTTGTTAAAATACACTCTTTCTACTAAGCCATTTCCTTTGGGATGATATAGTGCAGTTCTCATGTGCACAATACCATAACTCACCAAAAATGTCCTCATCCTTTCTGACACAAACTACACTCCATTGTCTGAAACTAACTCGGAAGGGACTCCTTCTTTCGGAAAGACTCTCTCTAAAAACTAAATTAAATCATTTGCAGTTACATCTCTCACAGACTCCCATTCTATCCACTTAGAATGGAAATCTACCAACACTAACAGATATTTAAAACCTTCACCTAACCCTACAATAGGGCCCATTATATCAACTGCTAATTTCACCCATGGTTGATCTGGAATGGTGTTGGGAATCATAGGCGTCTCACATACCACCCTACACTTATCACTGGATTGACACAACATACAATCTTTTGCACTCATTTCAGCCATCTTGTCTTTTCCTGGCCACCAATAGCTTTGCCTCAATTTCCTTTTCATAGCTCCCTCACCAGGATGTCCTTGGTTTGGCAATTCTACTAACATGGTCCTGGTTCCCGCTGGCGGAACACACATTTGTCCCCTATACAACCTTCCATTCACCAAACATAACTCTTCTTTGACTTCCCACCATACCTGGAATCTTTTATCTAAGATTTTCTTTTCTGCCCGCCCTTTCACTGTCCATAGTTTTATCAATTTCATAATCTCATCCTTTTGTTCTTCCTGCAGCCACATTTCACGTCCTATTGCTTTCTCTACTTCTGCCACCACACCTTCATCCAAATCTTCTCCCTTCACTTCTTCCTCTCTGTCTACAGGCAATCTGGATAAATAGTCTGCAACTACAATCTTCTTACCAGGTAAGTAACTCACTTCAAAATTGTACATCTGTAATCCTAAACTCCACCTACTGATCCTTGGGGATCCCATTGCACATCTGGCACTCTCAAACAGTTGTACCATAGGCTTGTGGTCAGATCCTACCACAAATGTTCTCCCCACAAAAAATACTTAAAGTGATGGATAGCCCAGAACATCGCTATTGTTTCTCGTTCGATAACTGAGTAGTTATCCTCCACACCTCTCAATGGACACGAAGCAAAAGCAATTATTCTTCCCACATTGTCTTTGTCGTACTGTACTAAGGTCGCACCCAACCCTATACTACTGCCATCTACCACTAGAACGCATTTGTCATATGTCATAAACTTCCAATTGAGGGCGCACCTATTATTGCTTCTTTAATTCTCTGAAATGCTTCTTCGCACTCTGTACTCCATACAAACTTAACTCCCTTCCCCAGTAAACTTCTCAAAGGCATTGACATGCTTGCAAAATCCCCAACAAACTTGTCATAGTACTCTGCTTATCCTAGGAATGACCTTACTTAGTCCTTATTTTCTGGTCGTGGGTCACTTTTGATCGCCTCTACCAAAGTCTCCTTTGGTTTCACCCCATCCTTGTCTACTACATGTCCTAAAAACTCCACACTCTCCACTCTGATCTTACATTTGTTTCTTCGCACTGTCAGCCCAGCTTCACTCAATCTGTTCAACACTTGCGAGAGAATTACATCATGTTCCTCTTCTGAATTAGCATGGACCAAAATATCATCCTGGAAAATCACTACATTTTGTACCCCTTCTAACACAGTCTCCATCACTCTCTTGGCCCTCTTCCTGCTCCTACTTGCAAGGCAAAAAACATTGGGGTCATCTTCGACTCCACACTCTCCTTCTCTCCTCACATTTCTGACGTCTCAAAGAAGTCAAACTACCAGCTGCACCCCCTCAGAGGTATCCTTCCTTTCCTTTCCTTCCCCCCCAAGCTCACTGTCTCCAGAGCCCTGGTTCTCTCTAAGCTGGACTACTGTAACAGCCTCTATCTAAATCTGCGTGCCTCTACTCTCCGCCCTCTGCAACTCATCCAGAACAGGACTGCGGGACTTGTCCTTGGCCTCAAGCCCAGGGACCGTATCTCTCCAGGACTGTAATCTCTTCACTGGCTTCCAGTGGCTGCGAAGATTACGTTCAAAACCCTCTGCATTGTCCACAAGGCCTTCTGGGGCCTGGGGCCAAAATACCTTCAACTCTCTCTCCCTAAATATCTTCCTTCTCGAGGTCTTCGCTCAGCCGCCTCCAACTCCCTCAGGGTCAGCCGCTTCTCCAAGCAAAGAGTTGGGGGTTGATCTCTCTCCGCGGTAGGGGCCTCCCTCTAGAACAGCCTTCCTGCCTCTCTGAAACTTGAGGAGAACCATCTCCGGTTCCGGAAGCACCTCAAAATCTTCCTCTTTGCTTCTGCTTTTTCTCCCCCTCTCCCCTGCTAACTTCCTGATTGAAACTGCACTGAATCTGCACTGGGCTACTCTCACTGATCTCGGTCCCTGGCCCAGCCACTTGCCCCCGGCACTGCCTCCCTAGCAACCCCTGCACCGTGGGACTGGCTCTGTATCCCTACAGCCCCCCTCACAGCACTTTGTCTGCACTTACCTTGCACTTGCCACCAGCTGGCCCTTTATTTATTTCATCTTATTATTCTACTATCCCATGTACTGCACTTTCCCCTCTCCCTTGCCCCTCGCACTTTCCCTTCCCCTCTTCCCATACACTTGTGCAATCTGAATGACACCTGGCCTAGTAAGATCGTTGTCTGTCTTCCCTTTGTCCCCCCTCCCAGCCTCATCGCGCCTTGAAACACTTGTGTATATGCACGTTATAAATGCCATATCATAGCATATTATAAACACAGCAGCCGCCGACGCCCACCCCAACGCAGCCTGCAGTACTTAAATGTTCCCAGTGGGGTCACAAATGCCATTAAGTGTTAGCTCGACTCAACTAAAGGCACTTGGTGATAAGCTTGAGATAAGTCTATCACTGAAAATATCTTGGCTCCATTCAGTGTTGTCAGCTTTTCTCCAATAATTGGAAGAGGATTCCTGTCAATCAAGATGTTTCTGTTCAGGTCTCTCTCACCATTGGATTTTGCCGCCACTACCACTGGTGACAGCCATTCAGAGCTTTCTATTCTCTCAATAATTCCTCCTTGTAACAGTTTCTGTATTTCCTGTTTCACCTTGTCATTTAAGTGATGCAGCACAGGTCTAACTTTATGCACTTTTGGGACAGCTCCACTTTTGAGAATGATTTCATGCTCAACTCCTTTTAGCATCCCCAAGTCCTCTGTAAATATTTTAGGGAATTCACGTTCCCTTTTATCCTTCACCTCAGCAACAGCGATGGGATACTCTGCGTTTTCTTGTATTCTTATTCCAAGTTTCCTTTGCTCTGCCCACCCCATTAGGGAGGATCCTTCTTGTGTAACATAAACATCTGCATCACAACTGTGACCCTTGTATTTTATTGATGCTTGGAATTTTCCTAATACTTTGATCTTAACATTCCCATAGGCATATGGTTCGATCATATGTTCACTCAGCTGTTCTACCTTTCCTTGTACACATCCTTCAAATGTTTTCTTTGAAATTAGGGTCTACAGTGAACAGCTGTCAACCTTCATGGTTACAACTCTCCCATAAATCAAGAAGACGTCTGTCGATCCTTTCCCTCTGGGGTATAACTCAGCAACTTCCAACCTCAGCAACTTCCAACACATGTTTACTTTGAAAAGGAAATGTATGGCTTTCCTCTTGCTCAGGAACTCTGACTTCCACATTGTTCACCTGCCCAGATTCCTTGCAGACTCTCGCAAAGTGGCCTCTTTTCAAAGTGGCTACTTTTCTTACAGTTCAAGCAATTAATATTCCTTTCTGGGCAAAACATACTCGATAAGGAGTTTCTGACAGCTGCAACCTTGCATCCCGACTTGTCTCCTCTTATGTTTAACATGTATTTGCTCGTCTGTTCCATGCTTCTCGCCATCTCTACCGCCACCTCTACCGGAAGACCATTGGATAATAACCTGTCCTGTATCTTGTGACTATTGGTGCAACCAACTAGCTGATCTTGTTTAAGCGAATCGGTGAGTTGACCAAAATCACATATATGGCTCAATGTTCTCAAAGCCGCAATGACATTTTCTACTGGCTATTGGGGTTCCTGCACTCTCTTGAAGAATTTATGCCTGTCAAAAGTGGTATTCTTTTTAGGCTCAAAATGGATTGCCAGCTTCCTTTCAGCTATGCTGTACGAATCAGTTTCCCATTGACGTTCTTGAGGTGGCTCAGGTAACTCATCATACACGCTGCGGCCCTCAGTGCCCAAATTGTGCAATGGTATGGCCTCTTTTCTGGCAGAAGCAAATTTCTCCCCTCGTATAGCAATAAGATATGTGTCAAATAGTTGTTTACACCTATCCCACCTGATAGTAGGTATGCCAGCTTCTGGCAAATACTTGCTGCAGCCATGTTAATGACCTTTTTTCTTTGAGGATTTCACCTACAATGTGTTTGACTTAGTTATGATGCGATCGAATGTCTGTGTGCTGCAGTCTTTCTGTTCCTGCCTTACCTTTCTTCACTGTGAAATCCCTGTTAGGAGTCAGTCCTCATGTTTACGCAGCAGCAGTTCTGCCATAAACAGATGACTCCTGCATTCCTTTATTAGGAATCTTTCATCCTTTGTATGTTCATATGGCTCCTTCTCTCCAATTGAGGAACTCAATTAAAATTAAACGGAAATGATATGAACATTTGGCAGTGAGGGTTGATACAGTCTATGCTTTACATCAATCAGTCTCTCACATCTAGTTGTGCTGGTCTGTGTCGTTTGTTAGTGATTACTGATGTTGCAACTTTTAAACTTCACTACTAGCTACAGCAGTTTATTTCCTTGTCTCAGACTTCCTTCAATAGCAACCACACCAGTCCTCTATTGGTTGCTCTCTACTTCCTTCAGCCAATTGTATTAGGCTCCTCCCACCGACTACAGAAGTCCTTGGGGAAACTTTAATTTGGAAGTGCTGGTGCCCGGGGCTACTCCGCAGAGATGCGGCTCTTTGTCTTCCCTCCCCCTGCCTCCTCACCTCTGATTGATGCTTTGAAAAGGGGTGGGGCAGGATGTCGGTGCCCACTGGACGCCAGTGGCTTCCTCTTCGCGATCCTTTGCAGGACAGAGGCTGCAGCCCCGCCTGGGTCACGCAGCTCAGCTGGTGTCAGCTGGCAGAGTCTCCGGAGACAACAAGGCTTTCAACGGCTTTGCGAGTGCCTGTGCTTGTGCACACATGTACGTCGGCAGTCCCGGCGAGTAGAACAGGGAGCTCGCCAACGTCTACCTTCCAGCGGACTTGCCACTGCGCACTAATCCCATCCTTGTTGCCATTGTAGGAAATAGGCAGAGGCGGAGGGTAAGTGCTAGTTTTGTTTATTAAGCAGGCCCGCTAGGAGCACTCCAAGCAGCAAGAACAAATCACAACACGGACGCGAGGCAGAGCGTCAAGGTGACATTAGAATGCTATGACAGCATTAAAATGCTATGACAACAACACTACAGATGCCCTGTGTTTTAGTTAAGAGTTGGGAGACCATAGAAGTACAGAGGGACAGGGAAGACAGAGGAGAGTGGAGATTGCAGTAGGATGGGTGAGTTTCTTGCATATTTTAAACCGTTTGCCAGTGTTGTTAGTGGCCCCAGAAATGCGGGCTTGGATATGGGCCCTCTTTTTTCGAGTGGATGGACAGTCTATAATGCCTTTGGAGCAGATGACAGAGGATGAGCCTGATGCCTGTCACTTCCGCTCAGCAACTCTGCACTTGCCTTTCAGAGAGGCTAGGTCAGAGTCATACCAGGTGTGCAGTTGGAGGCAGGCTTCATGCGGATCCTCATGACAGGGGCAAGGATGTCCAGGGTGTTGATAGAGAGGTGAAGATTAGCAGGTTCTGTGTGGGAGTCCATGGCAGGAGTGGGTGGGGGAATGAAAGAGGAAGCAAAAGCAGAAACTGACACTCGCTTCATAGGTCGAATTACAGAAAAGGCGACTTGCGTGCAGGCAAGGGCTTAGACAGGGCTGGCTGTGAACCATGTCTCAGTGAGAGAAAGCACTTCAAGGACAAAGTATTCAAGAAGGAGACAGATATCAGAGGAGTGTTTAACAGCAGAGCGAGAGTTTAGGGTGGCTAGATGAAACTGGCTGCCAGCTTTGAAAGTCTTCTGAGGAGGGGTACTGGGAAGGGGTACCCCCGTCGGTGGTGAAGAAGGGGCAAGTGGGAATGCAGATGGAGGGGTGGCAAGAGAGGGGAGGAAGTTGATGAGAGACTGAAGATGCCTTTCAAGAAGAAGGAGGTTGGGCTGAGAGCCCTGGACCATGACAGTGTCATTCTGATAGACATTAATGTACCTAGAGGGTGAGAAGTCTGCCAAGAGTACTTCCCATTTGGTGCCACCATTGATGGGTGACGGAGAGTAGGGGGAGAGGACAGAGACCATGTGGGGATTCCATAGGCCCAGAGAGGTAATGACAAAGAGGGTCTGTGACAGTCTGCCTGGAAGGAGCGTTGACGTAGGTGTCAGTGATGGGCAGTCCTGGATTGGAGAAGAGGAGATCTTTTTTTAACTTTTTCCTTCCAAGCTTCGAGAGAGAGGTGAGTATCAGTTAGATTAAATAGGAGAAATGGAGCGCAATGCGGAGGGGGAGTGAGTGCAGAGAGGTAGACAGAAGGAAACAGAGAGAGGGAGAGAGAGCGTGGGCAGAAGGAGAGAGAGAGACAGAGAGAGAGAGGAAAAGAGAGAGAGTGAGAGAGAGAGAGAGAGAGAGAGAGAGAGAGAGAGAGAGAGAGAGAGATAGAGAGAGAGAGAGAGATAGAGAGAGAGAGAGAGAGAGAGAGAGAGGGAGAGAAGGATGGATGGAGAAACTGCACAAAGAACAGAGAGACTGCACAATTCACAACAAACTCACCAGGTGGCCTGGCAGCCACACAGTTGCAAACCAGTCAGAGGTCAAAGACGTCCAGGTCGCTGAAAAGCAGGGTGGGAAACTTGGAACTCAGAGGCAACTCCCCTTTTTTGAAGCTTTGTGTAGCAGGTCCTCCCAAGCTTTCCGAAAGGCATGCACAGACAGGAGCCGTCCACCATTAGGGTTACTTTGCCATTAGGGCCACTTTGCTGTGCCTACAGACAGCAAGCCAGACCACAGAGCCCAGCAGAAAGCACTGCTTTGCATTCCAGCTACCACTAAGAAGTGGGTCTGTCCCTAGGTAGGGCACCACATGAGAATGGGGCCTCCTCTACTCACAACCCTACGCCACTCATGGACACTGTTATCTGTCTTGCTCACACTTTTTCTGAGATGGGAAAAAGTCCTGATTTGCTGGTCTGCCACCCAGATCACAGCATATTTAGGTTAGAGTCTCAACCTGAGTCTTTAGCTCACCATCCTTTCACAGAAGAGAAATGTTCACTATATATCATTCTTTGTCATGCCCAAGGGCAATCCAGCACCTAAATGCCAGACAATTCTCTTCTTAACAAGAGTACCAATAGCAACCCCAGACACATGTTTCAGCCTGGTTGGGCCTTGTCAGTGAGGTGGAGCTGTGCCTCTCTATGAACAGTGAGCAAGGGTTCCCCGTCTGGATTACCCTAGTAACTTAGGGTGAAAACCCAAAGCTATTTAATATGCACAAACATCGGGGGTCCTGAGAGTGTCTCTCTACCAGCAATGTCCTGGGTTAGAGACTCAACCAGAGTATTTAGATTACAATCCTTTCACAGAAGAGAAATGTCCACTACATATCAGTCTTTGTCCTGCCCAAGGGCAGACCAGCACCAAAATGCAAGGCAATTCTCTTCTGCACAAGAGTACAAGAGTACCAACAGCAACCCCAGACACGATTTTATGGCGCTTACTTAGATGACATTGTCATAAATAGTAAAAGTTGACCTGAACATTCCATCTATATGAAATTTCTCATGCACTCTGAATGTTTGGTCTGACTCCTAAACCCCAAAAATGCCACCTCGCACAATCTGCTGTTAAATACCTTGTTTATTTACTGGGGAATGGATTAGTCCAACCACAGAGTGGAAAGATCAAGGCTGTCCAACAAAATTCCCCACCTAAGACAAGAGGGAACTCTGGGAATTTCTAGGATTGGCAGTCTATTACAGAAGGTTTATACTAATTACTCAACCTTACCAATAAGCTCAAGAACACACAGCCCCAAAAGCTCTTGTGGAATAAGGAAGATCAAGCAAGTTGAATGTACCGAAAAATATTTTATGTTGTGAACCGGTTTTGAAGAGACCCGACTTCTACAAAGAATTTATATTGTAGACAGACGCTTCGAAAACAGGAAGGACTCAGCACCGTTCTCGCACAAGAACATGACGGCATTGAACACCCCATACTGTATATTAGCCAGATGTTTTTTCCACGTGAACAAGCACATGCAAAAGTTGAGTTAGAGGCATTAGCTATCAAGTGGCCTGTCAACCACACGTGAGGTGGTTGTTGGATTTGTAACCCTTTTGCTTCACTATGGAACGTCGAAATGGGCAAGAGTTAGGGAAGGTGGACTTCCTAAGTCGCTTTCCAATCCATACAGAAGGGGAAGCCACCGAATTGAGAGGAACGTTATGTGATGAATTGCAGGAATGCTCTTTGCCACTATCACCCAAAAACTGGATGCGTGTGAACAGAGGGCAGCACATGGCGCTGTCCTGAGCTAGGCACACTGCAGACTGCTTCTGACGACCTCCACCTCTTCAGTGCCCTGCAAAACCACTTTCCAAATCTCACCACCAAATGCAATCCTGCAATGTGCAGCTTTCCACAAATGTCAAGCTGCAACCACCATGCTCAATGTGTGTATATCTTGTACCTGCAGCCCCTTCCTCTGTCCACCATGTGTAATGATGATTTACTGCACACAGAACAACACTCGCCATGCTCTTGCTATCCGCTTACTATCTGGATATCTAGCGTACGTGGATAGATTCCTCCTTCGGCTGTTTGGCCTTCGGACCAAAGATGCCAGCCAATGTGCTGAAGTCACTGAATCCTGCACCAACCAGGAATTTGGATAGAACAGCACATCACACAGACGAAGGCGGAGTGACATTGATAAAAGTTAAACAATGAGCTGTAGCTAAAAAAAAGAAGAAATCGATTCTGAAATTGGTAGACCTGCTGAGCATAAGACTTGGATTTTAGGATAACTAATTTACTTTGATCAGTTAATAATCCTACTTTACCAATGCCCCTGACATCCAAGGTCCAAACCCTGGCTGCCCCAAAGACTAACATGTGTGAGTCTGTATGGAGTGTGCATATCTGCTGCATCCAAACAATGTAATAATGGCTATTTTATCAAATGAATGGAATAGTTTTTATCAAACATTTTTATCATCGCCGCATTGGCAGACTAAGACCCCCACCCCATCTGCATGCGCCAGCATCCCGGTGTTCTTACAGAGGGTACCCATTTGTTTTGCCGACAGGCATTCCATCAAAGGAATTTACTTTTACGGAATTATGGCCAAAACACACATCGAATTATGTTGGGGGGGTGGGAGGGTTAAGCGGTTTAAACGGTTAGGAAGGGGCTTGCGGTAGTGGGACTAACAGAGAGAAAATAAAATAATGTGATGAGTTTTTTGGCATAATTCCTTCGAAGTGAATTGCTTGAAAGGAATTCATACAGAGGTCCGGTGTGAGTCCCTAATTGCAAGGCTGGTAATACCGTGGTGTGATGTTTTAGGCAGCAAGTGTGTGCATACTCCCCATGCACGCAGGAACTCTGTGTGATGTTGAGGCAGGGAGTCTGTGATTCATTACAAGACTGGCAAGGGCCTTGTGTGCTGCAGGGGCTGTGAGCGTACAGTTTAGTGCTTTGCAGGAGTACTCAGCGTGATCTTGAGATAGTGAGTGTGCATTTATCTGTATTGCAGTCCGCCGTGTGAAGCTGAGGCAGTGAGTGTGCACTTCATTTCTAGGGTTGACGTTATCATGACGTTCTACTTAGGCAACCGGGGATAGATGGAATGCATTCTATTGGCCAGAAGCACTGGGAATTGCTCAGGAATTATCCTGTCTGCATGAGTGCAGAAAGGGACTGACTATTAGCAAATGAGTCTTCACCCCGCTTCCAATGACGCATCCCAGCCTGAAGTCCTATGGCATGTTACACTCTGCATGGGAATACAAAAAAGGAGTGTGTGTATAATCGCCAAGTGGGCAGTACCCTAGTGACTATTGAGTACTGTAAGGGTGCAGAAGTAGACGCAACGGTGGCATGCTTGTTGGCGTAGACTTTTATTGACAAACCCTTCCAGTCCTTATAACGAAGAGGCAGGGGCGTTGCTAGGGGGGGGCTAAGGGGGCTATAGCCCCTGATCTTTTGGTTGTAGCCCCGGATAGAATCTCAGGAGCTACAGCCAAAAGACTGGCTAGCCCCCAGTCCCAACAGTTCCAACATCAGCTTAGCCCTGGGTCTTTTCCAGACCTAGCAACTCCCCTGCGAAGACGTGTCTCCCTGCTTGAAACAAAACGCTAAGGATGATGTCAGAATGTTTGTCAAAAGTAAATAGCCACTGAAGGTGGCTCCTTCCTTCTGGATGGTTTGAGGCAGTTCGTAAATGAAATTGACAGGCCCTGACACCATCCCTGGTGAGTACCCAGGCTGGCACGCTGGTATGGAACTGGGATAATGTAGGGCACTCTGGTCACCACTCTGGTATTAGCCTGTTGTCACAATAGAGGAGTGCCCAATTGTGCAATTACTAACTGGCGTGATACCATGGCGGTGAGTGGGTGCATAAGCACTAGGCTGGCAGTACACTGGTATGATGCTGACGCAGCGAGTGGGGGAAAGGAAGAAGCGCGTGGAATAAAGCAACCTCTGGATCCCTGAAAAGGTCATATATGGAAAGGTCTTTGGTATGAAGTTGTTTCCTTGACAGATCACTCAGAGGCTTGGTTACAAAAGGGAAGAGTCTTTCTATGGTTTCAGTTCAGAAGATAAAATAAAGACCACGTTACAAGTTAAGGGCACCCACGGGCCACCCAGGAGCCACCTTCTCTCTCAGCCAGCCTCTCATCAGCTGTCATTCACAGAACACCCAGCAGAGGACATTCACTGAACATTCCACGTCCGGGCCGTCATGACGTCATACGCACGCTGAGCAGACTAGAAAGGGAATATGCTGAGGTAGCATGGCTGCGCCTAGATTCCCAGGGTAGGAGCTTGAGATCGGGTCACGGGGCAATAGTGGAGTGGCAAGCTGCAGCGCACGGGTGTAGTGCATGCAATAGATCACAGATGTCTCTTCTGCATGGGAAAGATAAACCAAAGGGTGGGGTTCATGCTAATGTTGATGTACTGAGCCAACTCCCAGGGTTCTTAAAGTTGTTGGCACAGATGATTTCTCGGTGCAGAAGAGTGATACTCATTAGCAAACTCCGACTTCTGCGCCAGGCGTTTACCCACTGAGCTATATAACGGACTAGATTTGTGTGAATGTGCTAAAGACTGCATTTGTTTGCTACTTCGCATTTCGTGGCAAGGGCTTTGTTTGTAGTAATGTACTGTTATGCTAATTGGTATTTGAACAGTGCTCATCTGCCATTGGTATTGTCCTGAGGTGCTGTTGGCTTGCATGCATTGCTCCATGGTTTGGGGCGCAAGCCAAGAAGGTTGTGTGGTTCGAGTATGTAGGCTTTGGATGGAAAAGGTCAGATATCATGCATTTAAGGCAATCGGTCCCCTCCTATTGTGGTGCTGTGTGTGTTGCTGTACATTATTTTTTATTTTTTATTTTTCTTAGTGCATTATATCTATACAACCTTACACACATATTCAAAATACATCATAATTGCATTACATCACATAATAAAAATATATCACCCAGAAAAAAACGAAAAATTAATAAAAAAGATCAGTTATATAAAACATGTACAGTCTTCAATTTCATTAAAAAAATTAATGAGCACTGTCACAAATTATATAGATTACCTTCTGGCTAACCTGGCAGCCCCTCTTCTGGCAAACCTAGCGGCCATCGCTTTGCAAACGTGTCCAATTGCTATTGATGCCCCCAAGCTAAAACCTGATACACATCTCAGCCAGAATCGCCGACTCGTTATTTTTTCTATTTTCTCTACATGTTGACAACCATAGAGACGATACATCCCATGCATCGCTGGGCACAGTGTGTTCACATGTCTAATGGTTTCAACTTGATCAGAATCCAGGCGCAACCTACAGGTACGATTACACTTCAGAATACCCAGCCATGCGCCAGTATTAGCCAATCCCTCCACCCTGTTCAATCTTAGCAGCACGAACAGTCTTCATGTAGAGGTGCAGGTAGACGCTACCCTGCCAGTTCCCGCCCCCTCGCTGCCATCGTACTGGAACAGTCAGAGAACAGCCGTAGATGGGACCCTCTGCATCGTTCCTATACCGCATATAGTGTATGAGAGACGTTAGGCACTCAGACAGCCATACAGAATGTACCCTGGCACTGGAAGTGTGGAAGGATGTCACATGGAAGAATGCTACATGGAAGGGTGGCGCCCGCCAAGATGTCAGAACTCATCTGTGGACATCATGGACGTGTGTTAACATGAAATCTGAGAAAGGACAAAGTGATGCCATGAAGAAGATATATATGGACCTATGTTGAAACGATATGAAAATACTAAGTAAGGATGCAACTGAAGAACTAAGAGTAACATGGGACCTACGCACATGCATGGTAATACTTTAGATCTGATTTTGGCTAGGAAAAATGTGCTGACCTTTCAGACAGCGGAACTTGTGTTATGGTCAGAGCACTGCCTAGTATCCTGCCTGTTTAAAGTAGCAAGGCCCCTGCCTAAATTACCTGCTACCAAAGTCTGGCAGATCTCATGACGCACTGTGGACATTCAAGGTATGGTTGCCTCGGTTGCTGCTAAGTGTATGTTGGCTCATGTGGCCTCCCTCTCCTTATTATCCCAGGCATTGCTTGAGGGTGTGAATGGGGCTGCCCCTCTTCATCTTATCCAACCCCGCAGATTGCTCTCTAAACCCTGGTTCTCTGACCTTCTGACGGCGGCACGGATTACATTGAGACAAGCAGAGCGCAAATGGCATAAGGCCTACGCCCCTATTCTTAAAGGCCAGTATAAGACCTGCTCTGCAGCATTCTCATTAGCCATTAAAGCAGCAAAAACAATGTAATTAACTAACAACATTGAATCCTTTCTATGCCAACCCAAGGCTCTTTGATCGGTAGTCAAATCTCTCTCCTCCACTACTAGACTTACTCCGAATATTACGCAAACCCAAGAACTGTGCGGTGCTTTGTCAAAATATTTTATTACCAAGATTGACACTATTCGTGCCAATATATCCCAAGTGAGGAACTCCTCCTCTAACAGTGACAATATTGTTTCTGTATTTGTGACCCTGCGGGTCCTAGGAGCTGGTCCTCCTTACCAAGGTTTTCCGAAGAGGTGGTGCTGTCTACCATTCATACGATTAATCCTGTTCTCCATCAGTAGCTATTCCGTTGAATATTATGCAAATGATCTCTCCTGATCTCCTTACGGTGATCACAGCTGCCATTAATGACTCCTGTCAATCTGTACTGGTGCCGCCGGAGCTTAAAGTTGCTAGGGTTATCCCTCTTCTGAAAAAGCCGTCACTGGACCTGTCTGTTCTCTCTAATTTTTACCCCATCTTTCTTCTCCCCTTCCTCATGAAGCTCATTGAAGCCCTGGTGTCCCCTCTTCTTTCTTCATTACTTGAATCTTCTGATCTTATGGCAGGGGTACAGAGAGTGGTTTGGTCTCCGTCCAGGATGATATGACCAGGCTAGTGGACTGAGGTTACATGGGTGCCCTGATCTTATTAGATATCTCAGCAGCATTTGACACTGTCGACCACCCCATTCTGTTGTCCCGTCTTGCCCAGATAGGTATATCTGGTCAAGTACTAGCCTGGTTCACCTCGTTCCTGGCGGACCACACTCGAACCCTTGCCATGCCTCCTTTTCTTTCTGCCCCGTGCCCCCTCAATTGTGGGGGCCACAGGGCTCCTTCTTGTCTCTGATTCTATTTAATATTTATATTTGGGCTCTTGTGTGTTTCATCCGCTCCTTCGGTGTCAGGTGCTACTCTTATGCAGATGACACCCAGATCCTGATTCGCTTAGATCTTAATTGGACTGAGGTGTCATGCTGCTTACGAGAGTGCCTGGCTGCCGTGGGGGAGTGAATGAACCACAGCTGGCTCAAATTGAACAGAGACAAGACTGAGGTTCTGGTGGTTGGCTATCCTCCCGATCCCTCACTCTGGGTGTCCTCCTTTTGGCCTGCATCTCTAGGTCCCCTTCCGGCTCCGGCGGCTAAGGTGAAAAATCTGGTTGTGGTCCTATCGGCGTCCCTGTCTATGGACTATCAAGTATCAGCTGTTGGTCAAGCAGGTTACTTCCATTTAAAAGTGCTAAAAAAGTACTTCCCATGATTCCGGCCTCTCTCTGTCCACCAGTGGTAGCCGCTATGGTGCTATCCCGCCTGGACTGTTGCAACTCTTTATATTTGGCACAGCCAAAGGGGTTGATCCAGCGGCTTCAGTGCCTCCAAACCCTCCAGTCTCTTCACTGGCTCCCAGATGCTCAATGTGTTAGATTTAAGGCGGTATGTATTGTTCAGCAAGCTCTGCACGACTTGGGGCAGAATTTCTTAGAGCAAAGTTTACACGTTACTGTCCTGCGCGCTGTCTACGCTCTACCTCTTCTGACTTGCTCTGTGTGCCTTCCTACCGACGTGTTAGGATTGGAGGCTGTGCTTTCTCCATAGCAGCACCTCTGCTTTGGAACAAACTACTGATAGCCATTAAAAAGCTAACTAAACATCTGGCCTGCAGCTAAAGTAATCATGGATCTAAAGAAAATAAAGCAACTTAATGACCAATAACTGCAAATACACAGTAATGCAAGGTAGAAAGACAACCAACGTATAAAAGCTTGCTATAGAGAAATATATAAAGTGGCAAGGAAAGCCCCACATTAGGAAAATGGACGCTGGCTAACGTTGCACATTACCAACCTATCTCAGAGACAAGCCGAGGCTGTAAGAATCAGGACAAAATATATCAAAAGGGCACCTGGCAGAGTCCTGATACGCCCAGGAGAGTAAATAATATTAATATAAAAAAAATCAGGATGTGAGATCAAAACAAGCAGTGATGTTTTGGATACATTTATTGAATCTCAAAACAATTTTTTGGCAAAATGTTGAATGTTTGCATTTTTTAGACAAGAAAGACAGTAAAAAGGACAGGTTTGGTATTTTAACAATGGGTGGTACATATGGGTACCAACCTCTTGGTTATTGAGGTAGAATTCCCACATTAGTGCACATTATCTGATATAACAACTAGACAAATCAAACTGAAAATGAGTAAGTGCTACTCAGGGCTACTGTTAGTCCATGGTTTTTTTTTTGGACAGTACACACAACAATATACATAAACATAAATGGAGGGTCAAACAGCTTTGTCACAAATCAGCGACACTGTAGTAGTTTCAGCCAACAGTGGCATTTTGAGCACTCTATTGTGGTGGCCTTCTTCAGGATAGAAGTGAAGAGTAGTTCTGTCCGTGTGTATTATCTGTAGGGGAAATGGATAGCTGTCATGATCTCAGTAAAGTATTATTGGTTCTATTGGCCCAGGCGAATGATCTTTATTTGAGATTTCTAGGGCATAGAGAAGAGAAGAGATAAGTTTATGTCTATGAAAACGTAAAACACCAGTGAGACTGTACCCGGCCATACACCTGGAGAATTGCCTAATCGCCACCATTATAGCCAAGCCTTTAGTTCACTTCTTACTCAGAAGTGTTTCCGTAGCGCCATCAGACTCGATCTCATAGCCCATATAGCAATAATTGGCTACTCTTCCAATAATGCCTTCCCTACAGTAGATTTGATGGCTACTCCCACACTTCTTACCAAATGCCATAAATTGCGTTTTTCACGTGTCCACAGTGAGTCCATTATTTTCTGCATATATCAAGATGGCCATAAAGGTACTATCGACAAAGTCGTCGGCATACACAAGCCACCCTATTTTTGTATGGCCCAATCTGGGTGGCACGTTATACACCTCCCCTATAAATCGCCCCAGATCAGACGCATAATGATTAAGCAGGAGTGGGGCCAGCACCCACCCTTGTCTGACGCCCCATCTAATTGGAATCGGAGCAGAAAGTTCACCCAGACCATTCAGTCTTTCACATGCCATGTTACCGTAATACAGAAGTTGGCAGGCAAGAAGCAAGCTTTCAGGCATCCCCATACTTTTCAGCTTTAACCATAATTTCATCCTATCAACGGCATCAAATGCTGCTGTAAACTCTACCTAGAGCACATATAGTGGAAGGACATCTCTCTGCTTAGTTTGTTCAATTAAAGAGTGAACAACAAATATGTTCATTTTGCTTGATGAACTGTTAGGCTGAGGGATCCTTGTTCGTACGTGTTCAAAGTCCTCGTTTGAGTCATCTCAAACACATATGAACAAGGATCCCTCAGCCTAACAGGCACCCAAACCATCCAAGACAGAAACAGTACGGACATCTTCACCACGGCCTATAAAGGAAACACCACCCAGGAACATCCGGGCAAACATACGTACACGATAGCCTTGATAAGGACCCCAGAGGTCGAAACACATGTCGGCTGACCACAAAAGACTATTGGCCTCATTTCGAGTGTGCCGGTCCGGTAACAACAGTGCCAGTAAGCTACCGGCACAGTATTTACCAGACCGGCATACTCCCAGTTCTGTGGGTGGGTGCCGTCCCACCCGACAGGTCTGACCTGGCGGCCAGAACGGCACCCGCCCGAAGCCTTTGAAGGAAGCACCGGCACTGTTTTACAAAGTGCCGGTGCTTCCGTCCTCTCCATACCCATTGAATCCTATGGGACTTGAATGGGAATGGGGACTTACTTTTTCCAGCACCTGGCTTCTGGGACTACCGTGGCTGTAATGCCCCGGTAATTCCCCAAAGCCAAGTGGCGTAAAAAAATATGACTCTGATTTTTACCAGCACGGCTACCTCCGGGGTCGTAATGAGACCCTATATGTCTTTTTCTATATAGATATCACTGAACTCACTCAAAAAATTGTGCAGGTATTAATCCTTTTTCTGAAAAACAAGTGTAAGGTTAACCGGGACCCTGCAATGTATCTCATATTTAGCAATGGAATTGTTTTTTTGTTATTAACTAAGATTAAGTTTTCATGCAACTTTCAAGGCAGTGTTTTTCACACTTTTTAGAAATGTGTTGTTGGTGTGCACTTCAAGAGATTCATAGTGGGCTTTAAAGGCCTTTTACAAGCTTGTGGTGAGGTAAAAAATTGCTGCATTACCATACTGCTGAACTACAGTCAGAATGATTGAAGTCATTCCCCCACCTTACCCTGCAAAAGCAGTCAAATCTGCAGTATTACCGCCAGAACTAATACCACTGGTGCTAATACTGCTGAATTCCCATGGAGTTGTATGGACTCCAATTAATGGGCACTAACACACCCACCGCCACTTGTAATCCGGTGGTAATACCACCATTGGTAAAACCACCAAACCAAGTGGTGGTAACGGTAATAACATTTGGTGGTATCTTCGTGTTATTACTGCCGATATACCACCAGACTCATAATGATCTGTAAGGGGGTGGGTTATCTGTGAGGCTGAATTCTTATAGACTTGATTTGTAGCTCAGTTTGCTTCTCCTATGTTATGGTACCTCACGTTGCACAAATGTGGGGCCTTTTCTTACCTTAAGTGGAGACACATTTAATTCTCTGGCTGACTAGGCATAGCACACCATCTTAAGCCAAGGAAAGCAGAACATTAAATGTTATCATTGATCTAAATGACTGAATTCTACTCAACCTGGAAGACTTGCATCCCCCATTGGACCGGCAACCACAAAAGATGTTAAGAATGAGAAGCTCCCAAGTAGGAAATGTGAATTATTTCAACTGTGCCTTGTGCCACTTTACACAAACCCAGGGACTGTTCTCAAAGGATGTCACAGGGAAATCTCCCATGCATCTGAACTCATCCCTGCAATTGGATCCCATCCCTGGTGATTTTCAGCAGCCACTTTGCTGGACTCAGCTTGTTGTATGGACCAGATGTCCTTCTCATCCTCACCCACTCTTTCAACTGCATCTAAGGCCTAGTGTTGGATCGGTGGTGGCCCTGTGTAGGTGGCTAGAGAAGGGACTTGCCATCAACCGAGATCTCCAAAGTGACACCTGCGTGCCAGGGTCTGCTGATTGCTACACTGAAGGGTGCTGTGCACATTGGAGTGGCTCTGCACTCCTTTGAACTATTCTGAGCTTCAACTTCAAATGTCATTCTTTTGCGAATGCAGTTCTTGATTCTACTAAGGTGCACCCTCTGATTCAACCCCTAATATTGCAGCATTCTCACACCATCATTGGACCACCGTCCGTATTTCCTCCAGGCCCTATGAATGTTCTTAGGTGATTCACAAGTGGCAGGCTCCCCTAAGCAGGGAACTATCCAATTCATGGGCCATCCCTTAGAGTAAAGTGGAATGCGTGTACAAATGCAGGGGAATTCTCTTGGGCCATTATCACGGGTTGCAAGTATCTTGGGTCGCATGACTCCATGGTGAACTATTGAAGAGTTGCTCCAGTGGCAGAGGATGTGGCAAGATCATGAAGGTAAAATAGAAGGTGGACACATTAACAGTCTCTCCTCTGAGTTCAGTGATCCCATCTTGCATTTCCTCCACCACTACTAGCCAGAATCCATCCCCAGTGTCAGACGCTGGCATTTCCTAGTGACGATCGGCTGGGACCTCAGAGTCAGATAAGACATTGGCTTTCTGCCCCCTTTACGCAGCCTGGCGGATGTCCAGGATAAGCTGCAGATGGACCACCACTAGTTGGTTGCAGGTACTGGCTTCTACAATCTGGACATGCCAGGGCCTTGTGATGTCGAGCAAGATGTCCAGTCCCTCTGGATTGCCTCAAACCCATTTGGCTTCCTTTTGGCTTAATGCACCCGAAATATGTTAATTGGAAATCCTTGTGGGTAGTAAGCAATGCAATTCCAAAACAATCCTATAAAATACAAGAAAAACTTTGTTATACCTCTGAAAGGAATCCCTCAAATAGTGATTACACTCATTCAGTCTTAGTAGTTATTTGGGTAAAATGACATAAAAATCGAGCAAGGTTGATGGGATAATACCTATTAATAAAATCCCAGAACTGGGTGCTTTACAATTTGTGGACATGCATGGAATAAAAACAAAATAATCAAAACAGATTAAGAATACCAGACAAGGAGTAAAATGGGGACTCAAGCTAAGCCCAGGGCGCAAGGGAGTCAGGTGGTGACCCAGTTTAGCGAGAAATTGTGAAGGAGGTACTCAGACCCAGACCAGCTAGCACGGAAGTTTGGTGGGGGACACAGAACCGGCCAACAAGCTAAATGAAGACCCAGGGCAAGCAAGTCAGGTTGGGACCCAGTCAGGGAGCAAGGATGAAGGAGGGACCCAGAACCAGCCCAAGGAGCCAGGTGAGAACCCAGACCCAGCCCAGCTAGTAAAGGAGGGACCCAGAATGATATGATATATGATATGATAGGTTAATTATAACGCGCTTAATACCCAGAGGTTTCTAAGCGCGGACCCAGGGATCGAACCTGTGTTGCTCCGTGTTGTCTTGTTTCCAAGTCAAGCACGCTGCTGCTGAGCTATCCTCCTGAGATAAGCCAGTGGGTCAAATGGGGACCCAGGGAAAGCCCACAGGGGACACAGTTCCAGCCCAGAGAGTAAAGGAGATGGTGACACAGACCCATCGAGGGAGCAAGAACGTGAGGTGCGGCGCTGAAAAAGCTAAAGGAGCAGACGAGAGGGAAGAAGCAGTCCCAGACCAGGGCACAAAGGGGAGGGATACTCACCCATGGAGCAAGAGAGTCAGAGAGGGGAGAACACAAAACTGTGTGAGGGAGCAAGTGGGGCAGGGGTCCCAGAACAAGCCCAGGCAGCAAGGGAGCTCCCCAGAACCAGCCCATGTAGCATTTTATAATACAATAACTAAATGTTTTGAAAAATAATATATATTTTGCATTCCTTAAATTGTGACTAGACTTGCATAGAAAAAGACAAATCAGGTTCCTTCCTCTTCAGTCGGTACATCCCAATATTGTTTGGCAGTGCTTTTTGGTACTCAACAGCGGAGAGTTCTGCAAAGCCCATTTGCATTGCTTTAATAATGGATCAATTCTGAAATGCAAACAAGGAAGAATTATGTGTAAATAGTTTGAAAAGAGCTAGCAAAAGACATCTAACCAACAGGTAGATCTTGAAAGGAGGTGCTGAACAAGCATGATGACTTTGCTGAAGATGTGCCTGGCACAGGGATGCCTGGATGAAAGGAGGCGCAGTAGACAATGTGCACTGTACAATCCTCAAATACATATATTTAACGTGTGCTCTGAACAGCAGCTATGTACAGCAGTTATGTACCTTTTATAGCTTCTTGACGATGGCAGCCCAATGCTAATCTTCCCTTTACTGCCATCAACTCTTTTTTGCTACATTCCAGGTCAGCGGTTTGTTCGTCATGCAGCGCGCCAAGTTGCTCATCTGTTTTTTTTTTTTTGCTTTCATCACAATCTCCCTCGGTTTCACAGGGCTCACCATGAAGTCTATAACAAGAGAAATTTTCCTCTCTGCATATAAGGAATACAAAATTATCAGATTTCTTAAAACTGAAAATCTATATCAAGACATGATATGATATGATATGGCATTTATAACGCGCCTATACACAAGTGTTTCAAGGCGCGATGAGGCAAGGGAGGGAGAACAGAGGGAAGACAGAGACAACGATCCTACTAGGCCAGTGATATTGAGATCGTGCAAGTGCAGGGAAATTATGGAATCATTTTTTCCATATTATGGAACAATATGGACATTGTTCAGATTTCAACAGTTAATAAAGGCACACTCACAAGAATATTCTCTCTTTTTGCTGGTCTGTTTATCTTGTTTCCTTACTGCTTTTCTAGTTTTCTGCCTAATTGGTTATTTATTCACATTATATCGTGCTTTTGTGAAACAGCTTTGCAAGCATAATACATACAATTATAGCACTGTAGGCTTACGCATATAGTCTATTGCAAATTGTCCAAGGGAATTGACCACAAGATGTCTTCACAGGAATTCTGGGGAAGAGGGGAGAGATGAAGCAAGAGGGAAGATTAAGATTTCACCTGCATATTGACTCAGAAAATAAAGCATTTATTTTAATAGGGGTATCAACCAACTTTCTTTTTAATCAGGAGGTGCTTATTTCTGAAGCTGTTGTCGGACCAGGACTGGGATAAGATTAAAACACTAGAGTGGTTCCGGTC
Source organism: Ambystoma mexicanum (assembly GCF_040938575.1). Classification (NCBI taxonomy): domain Eukaryota; kingdom Metazoa; phylum Chordata; class Amphibia; order Caudata; family Ambystomatidae; genus Ambystoma; species Ambystoma mexicanum. Next base: position 10,711,327 of record NC_090921.1, on the reverse strand, counting down.
CCCCTGTTTTCCACTGAAGAGCCAGTTCCAGGCAGTGTTCGATGGCCACCTTCTGATGCCAATCCATTCTGTCCCAGTAGACTGAAATAGTAGCACAACCGTTAATATTACACATTCTAATGGCAACACATTGCACTTCTTGCTGGGCAATGAAAATCAGCAAAAATAAAACTTCACTTTAAAACCTAGCTTATAGTTATGATGGCTTCTAGGTTGACACAAAGGGTTTCATTTTATCTGGATATTCAAATTTGTTGAGCAACATGCTTACAAGAAGCTAGTATTCACCTCTGACATGGGGCCAACACATAGTTCCCCAGTTCTGGGACCCAAATGATGCCAAGGCATGTAGTCACGAGTTAACCAGTTCTGGTTTTACTTATACAAACAAGTGGCATCTGCGTTTAAGCCTCATTTATTCCAGCGATGCAAACACTACATTCCCCACAATGCATTGGTTTTCCTAAATGGAAGATTGGACTAGTACACCCCGGGGACAATGAGCCCCCCAGGCTGACCACACAGACACCCTCCCTGTGGACACCCATAAAGAATAGGCATTTCTTGTACTTTGCAAGTCTGATTAAAGACTTCATGTGGAATGTCTCATTTATTAAGCTACAGGCTAACAGCACAAACGAGAAAATGGCAACTTGCCCAGGATCACACACTGCAGTAAAAGTGTGAAAAGAAGCGATTACAACCTGGTCCACTCCCCTATCAGTGAGCAATGGCATCAGATGTGGACCCAGTCCAGGGAGAAACAACGAGGGGGGACCCAGTGCCAGCCAGGGAGTCAAATGGGAACCCAAGCCCAGGGAGTCAGGTGGGGACCCAGGTCTCGATAGGAGGAAGAGGCATCCACCAAGATACACATCCCACTACAAATGGAGTCAGCTACGTATCGCATTCCCAGTATTTCTTTGAATTCCAGTACTTTAAGCACTGTTTGGACTTTGACATCCCATTATGTTGTGGGAATTAATCTTGTATATGGGTACTGAGTCCCCCCATCACTTAATAAGTGATTTCAGGAAAGGAAAAAAGGGGGAGTCAGACATGTGATGTCATCAGTGATGTCATCAATGATATTTGTGATGTCATCTTTGATGTCCTGGGTGTTAGGCTTAGCAGTGCACGGTGGTGGCGCGAGTTATGGTTGCTTAGCTTACCAGAACTGGCGAATTTCAAGGGTTTTTTGGTTTTACTTGGTTTTAACAAAGTTTTTTCACTGAATTTGAAAGGTCTTTAGCAGCGCAACTTAACCATAACGTCCCTTGAACAAAGTTTTTTCACTGAATTTGAAAGGTTTTTAGCAGTGCAACTTAACCATAACGTCCCTTTAACAAAGTTTTTTCACTGAATTTCATTGGTTTTTAGCAGCGCAACTAAACCATAACGTCCCTTTAACAAAGTTTTTTCACTGAATTTCATAGGTTTTTAGCAGCGCAACTTAACCATAACGTCCCTTTAACAAAGTTTTTCCACTGAATTTCTTAGTAGTGCAACTTAACCATAACGTCCATTTAACAAAGTTTTTTCACTGAATTTCATAGGTTTTTAGCAGTGCAACTTAACAATAATAACTTTGACTTTATATACATGTCATATGGAACTGACTGAATCTCTTCTACTGTACTTTATGTCCGCAAACTCATTTAATGTTGGCGGACATGTTCGAAGAACAGTACCACTACCTAAAAACTATGAGGGGGTATGTTTGATTATTATATCATAACATAGGAACATTTAACAAATTCAAAAAGGAGCACACAAACACATTATATGTACTAATACATAAGAAATGTAACCCATATATACAACACACTAACCATCGGAGCGCTTGGATGCCTTAGGGTTGTAGCGCTATAGAAATGTTTTAACATAACATAACATAACATTCATTTAAATGCACTATGTTCTAAAATGGAATATACCACAAGAAGATAAATTGGCTTCCAACATAATTACCTCACAAACACGAGAGAACTGAGAACAAGAGCAGACCCACTGAGTACATAGGACATATCTTACCTGAAATAATAAGTGTACTTAATTGTATTCATATATTTATAAACCTTCTGTATTAGATAAAAAAAATATTATCTTTTTTTTTCTCACAGAAATGTCTAGTACTCTGGAATGGCTAGAGGAGCATTTCCCACATGAAGAAATGTCACAAGATAGTGAAACTAATGGTATCACTTTATAATATAAACCATTTAATTATTATTATTTTGTATACATGTAACATATATATATATATATATATATATATATATATATTTTGTACAGAGCATACCAAAATAGAAAATACTTCAGAAAAACCTGTTATGGATAACACTTTTCACAGTATAGAAGAAAAAATGGATTTATTGTTGACTAATTTTAATAATTTCAAAACTTTTGTGGAAGATTATTTTAAACCAAAAGCCTCGTACCATTGCCCCACATGTACTTGTCCCTCCTCACCATATCCCAGTCAATTATCCCCAAACCCTCTCCATAACCCAAACCGTTTTGATGAGACTTCCATCCCTTCTTCACCTAAGAACAATCATGTTGAAACCCCTAATTCTCCTGTTTTTGTTTCTGTTTCTGCCTCACCTTCTCTGTCATAAATTATTAATATATGTTAAATAAAGTTTAATTTTTATATTGTGTTGTAAATAGTTTTTTTTTAAAAACAATGTAGGTGTCCGCGGACAGTGCAGTTGTTCTGAAATGTTCGTAAATAAACGAAAATGGAGGTGTCCTGAACAAGACTATACCTGTTCGTACTGTTCGCTAGCAAGTTCAAACTGTTCTAAGAACACATGCGGTGTCCTGAAATGTTCGTAAAAAAAAAAATTAAAGTGTCCTAAAGAACACTATATCTGTCCGTAGTGTTCGCTATCAAGTTTAAACTGTTCTAAGAACACAATTGGTGTCCTGAAATGTTCGTACGTAAACGAAAATGGAGGTGTCCTGAAGAACACTATACCTGTTCGTAGTGTTCGCTAGCAAGAGGAAACTATTCTAAGAACACACGTGGTTTCCTGAAATGTTTGTAAAAAAAAAAATGTAAGTGTCCTAAAGAACACTATATCTGTCCGTAGTGTTCGCTATCAAGTTTAAACTGTTCTAAGAACACAATTGGTGTCCTGAAATGCTCGTACGTAAACGAAAATGGAGGTGTCCTGAAGAACACTATACCTGTTCGTAGTGTTCGCTAGCAAGTTAAAACTGTTCTAAGAACACACGCGGTGTCCTGAATTGTTCGTAATTAAACGAAAATGGAGGTGTCTTAAAGAACACTATACCTGTCCGTACTGTTCGCTAGCAAAGTTGAAACTGTTCTAAGAACACAATTGGTGTCCTGAAATGCTCATACATAAACGAAATTGGACGTGTCCTGAAGAACACTATATCTGTCCTTACTGTTCGCTAGCAAGTTTAAACTGTTCTAAGAACACACACAGTGTCCTGAAATGTTCATTTCACGAGTGACGCATTTTTAATTACTTCAGGACTTGAACAGTGTCCGTAGAACATCAACGCGCATGCGCTAACCAATCTCCTTGCATTTGGTGTCCTGCGGACATGCGCTTCCTTCGCGGACTTGTTCGCGAACGGATCATATGACCGCGCCCACGCTGATCGCGTGTTCTGAATGCGGACACTGTTCGTGTCCCCGAATAATTTAAAAGTACATTTTCAATTAATCCATAATATTTTTCAATAAAATCACATAGTAATCCTGAGTTTCTACATACCGTTTGAAACTTTCTGAACTTTTTTTTGTGTTCGATATGTCCGCGGACAGCGCGCATGTCTGCGGACTGCGCACAAGCACCCCTATAAAAGACCACGCCCTAGAGCTTATTCTCATTGTGTTTCTGGCTATTCTTCAGAACACAGCGATTTTTGCTGCCACCTGCAGATTACACCATCATCGAGATGGCATCCCTGGCTGCTGAACTGCCACCTGGTGCTGCACCTGCTTCAGCACCACCCCCACCCCCTCCACCACCACCACCTCCCCAAGGGCCTGAAGAGGGGAACAGGAGTGAGGATGCAGAGGAGGAAGAAGAGGATGATGAGAATGAGGTAGAGGAAATCCCTACTACCCGCACTAGGCATGAGTCTTGGGTGTGGCAGTTATTTACCATTCATGGGAATGGTCTTAAGGCTCGTGCGAACCGTGTTACCTGCAATGAGTGCAAAATGATACTCAGTCGTGGGAAGCACGGTAAGTACAGCTTTGGGACCACTACTATGAAGCGACACCTGAGGTAATTTCACTCTGGGGCTATTCGCAGGGTTGCACCTTGCGAAGAATGTAGCAGGTTGATTTCCTCTACTTCATCCTCGGTTTCTGATCCTGTCACCACAAGGACCACCTCTGTGGGACAGCGTCTTCCTCAAGCTGCCTCACAGGCCATACAGAATGCTGATGACCCTTACCTTTCGAGGGGGGAGCGACTTCGTAGTGCTTTTGAGATTATCGTCTCAGAGCATGAGAAGATCTGCTCACTACCCAAATAAAACCCACTCTACATCTTCCTCTCTCAGCTCGCCCTTTCTTATCCCTGTGGTTGGTGCCCCCCCCCTTTACCTTCCTTTACCCTCCTCTCCTGGTGTGTCATGTATAAAAAACCCAAAAAAATACAAAATATCAAAAATCAAAAAAAACAAATAAGGCTCTTTTCAGAGCCACCTTTCACAGTTAAAAAATAGAAGTGAAAATAAATGAAGCAGGGCCCTTTGTATTTTTTAGAAGTCCGCGGACAGTTCGCAAACATTTAAAAAATTGGGTTGCTACCCTATCACAAACATTGCAATTTTCTCTGGGAGGAAGTAGTGGCTCTGAAAAGAGCCTTTGGGAGGTGTTTGTAAGTCAAAAATTATAAATGCTTAACACCTACTTCAAAATGGATGTTGTAATTCCAAAAAAGCTCACAATGCATTTTGTACATTTCTCAGAAAAATCTGATTGCCACCATAAGTAAGATGGACTCCATCTCTGCGAAAAATGTTTGTACTACGAAACAGAATATTTTCATTGTGAAAGGAAGACATGCCAAAATCTTTTAGAAAGGCACAAACAGCTTTATTAACATCGCGCCTTGCTTTTTCCATTTGTGGATCAAATGAAGAAGAACGAAGCCACATTTGTCTCTGCGCAATCTGTGAAAATATCACTTGAGAATTAGGAAACATGTCCATAACCTTCCCAAGTCCTTCTTTCATAGCAAATTGCAAAAAAAATCCAGTCACATGTCCTAAACTGTTCCCTCCACAATGAATTACAATTATGTCTGGATGTTGCTCTGTCTCCAAAGTAGCACAGAGAGGTAGCAAGTCCAACCACTTAATTCCACGTACTCCATGCCAGTGTACTTCTACATGTGGGAATCCAAGATCTACAGCTACTCCACAGCTTTCTGCATGCACCTTCAACCAATATATCCATGAATCTCCCAAAATCCATACAATCCTTTTCCTTTTCCTAAAACACACAGACATAGCTATCTGTTGTTCTCGCAGCAAAAACAGTATATGAGAAACTCTCTTCTGGCACAACACACCCACTAAACGTTCCTGACCAATCCCTTTCAGTACTCATTCTCATTTGCATGACTTCTGAACCCAAAAATTCCCTGGATGTAACTCCCGATGTCCGCGAACTACCAGAAATACTGTACAAGTCTCCAAGATTTCTACTTGCAGCCTCATGCATATCCAATATCCATATGCATGAACACAAACTTCAGGTATGGATATTTTCTGTACAGTAGATAAACACATTTTCAAACAAACTTTTAGCTTGTGTAATCCGTAAAATGAATTTACTGTATTTTTTTCAATTTCCTAAAACCAACTATCACTTATAAACCTTTATACTATTTACTTTCTTTATACACACACACTCAAATCATGTTAAACTAACATTTATTAAATGAAATATATAGACTACATATAGTCAAACAAAATTGCATGCAAGCACAATCTATGTTTAAATCTTTAAAAAAAATACTTATACAATTTCATATTTTTTTGTTTTTATTTATTTATTTACTTAATTACTTTAATTTAGACATGACATTGAGGCGCTATTACCTAGAACAGCTTAGTTACAGAAATAGTGGTATTCACTGGTATATTATAAATTTCACAAGACATAGTAAAGATATTTATTTTGCTACAGTTGTCATTCAATACAATTTGTTCATTAAGAACATATCATATGTACTGAACTGATGCAATGTATCTTTTGTAAAGAAATTAGTTTAATGGTTTTGAAGAAGGCGCTGAGGATGTCAATTAAAAAAATCAATATCTAAATTAAAAACAGCGCTATATACAAACAAAGTTACTAATTTAAATCTTTTACAATTGCAGTGAAGACCAGTCTCCTGAAAAGAAGCAGCCGAATTCGAAGAACAAAGAATGTCCCACAAATTCCTATTTTTGGACACACAAATTACCCAACTGAACCGCTACAATTTTCATATTATGGAACAAACAACTGATTGTATTGTATACATTAGATTTACTATTTGTACTTTTCCACACCACTAGCTTACTTTTTTTTGTCATCTGAACCCCAGTTTAGTAACACATACATTCAAGAATACCTATCCCTACTAGTTGTAGTTCCCACTGCACAATCACACACCATTGCATACATCTTTATCATCTTACTCAAACACTCATGCACACAGCACACATACATTGCAGAACACCCCAACCCATACCTTCTTTATTTTTTTCAACAGACCCTAAAGAATGCCTACCAAAAGTCAAGTCCGTAGAAAGCAATGCAGAAGTAGAGCAAATGAAAATAAGTGTCCAACATAAGCATCCATCTCTAGCAGAATTTGTAAAAAAAAGTTGAAACAAAACAGCTTTCATTTAGCAGTCATTTAGTGAAACACAAGAAGTTTCAAGTACAAAAACGTTGCCTCCTCTATCAAAATGTAAAACAAACCAAAAAACAATTAACAGAAACTCAGCTATCACTACAGATAAAACTACTTCTTTACATTTTAATATAGTGCAAAGTAAGCATACCAAGAAAAGTATTTCAGCCCAAATGTACCGTCACAAAGTCCTTCAAAATCTTATAAAAACAGGAGAGAAATCAGGTTCAATGCTTAAAACCTATCGTAGGAAATTAATCTTAGAAGCGTTGATGGACAGTGCAATTCTTCCCAAAAGAAAGTTATTTATTTTACTGTTAAAATGAAACCACTAACAAAACTAATAACTACATTACAAAAAAGACTTCTCAATAAGCGAAATGTCAACAGAAAGAACTTCTTAAGTATCTGCAGAGGTGAATGAAATCACACTACGAGCACAGAAGCATATTTTAATGAAGAAGCGTACAAACAAAAGCAAACAAATACAATTGCCATACATAGCAGTGGTCGGGGTTATGAAAAAGTGAATAATACCATAATAGAACAAGAAGTACTCCTTACAAAAATATGCCCTGAAAACCTAGAATTACCCCGCCATTCAACTGAATCAGAACGTCTAGTGTACAAATGGCCATGCACGTCAATGTGTAACATTCCCAAACAATGTTTCAAATCTTTACGCCAATTCCTGAATAAATATGTAAAAAGCAAAGACAAAATCAAAATTAAATTACTGCAAAATATGGATACCTGTCCAGTGCGCAAGTACACTGGACTACAAGGACATTCATTGGCCTGCATTACAGGACCTACTTGTAAAACCACTTTCATGATATCAAAAGGATATCAACACATCATTCAACTATAAGAAATCTTATATTGTATAAGAAATCTAGTCTATAAACTGTACTATGCTAAAAGTCCTGCTTTAGCACTAGCAAATTTAAATAACATCCTTCTACATTGTACAGCAAAAGACCTACTTGAAGAAATTGACTATATCCAGAAAAAATATTTTGGAAGTGAAAGCCATTTACAGAATGAAATAGCTTTAAACCAATTAAGCAACAATTTTACACATGGCAACCTTTTGCTAAACACATACAAAAAAGAAATTAAAAAATTTAAAAGTACATCAGCTGAAGTAACAAACCATGTATGTGTATGTTGCCATAGAACTTTTTATAAAAGTAACACAATCACTGTAGACCTATCATACAAAATAGAAGACAATGAAGATTCTACATGGTTTGAATTATCTCTCTACCTTGTAGCAGAAAACAAATACGAAATAACGGAGCCCTTAATACTTTGCAGTTACTGCACTACAAAACTTGACAACAACCAAACTCCTTCACGTGCTATCACAAATAATTTTGAATTATACTCAGTACCAAAACCCCTACAACAACTTAATTTATATGAGAGCATCATAATTCAAACAGTACACCCATTTCAAGCAATAATACGCCTTCAACCAAATTACCTCCCTCTGAATTGGTAAATGGCATTCGTGGAAAAGTAGTTTATTTACCATTAGATCTAAAAGAAAATGTGCATACTCTAGGAGTGCAACGTCCAATGCAGCAATCTTTAATTATCTTAATAAATGGAGTATCTACAAAAGACAAGCAACATCTGGTAGATTTACATAAAGTTAGACAAGCCTTCCAATATCTTAAAGAGAATAATGAATATTACAAAGAAATTAATATTGAAGAAAACTTGAAAGATACAACTGAAATAATTCATGAAACACAAGAAGCTGGTCAATTTGAGCTACTAGATCCTGCTACAATATCAAATACTTTAGACCATTATACAATTCATCCTTTGCACTCTAATGACACCATAGAAGATGTACTGGAAACGTACCAAATGCGTCAAACAAAAGGATCGCCAATCAGCATATGGAAAAAAAGTATAGAAGCATGTGCTTTTCCTCTACTCTTTCCTACTGGCAAAGGAGGAAGGTATGATGATAGACCCATTCAAATATCAGCTTCAGAATACCGCTCATTACGGATGTATTCTGAAGATCCCAGATTTAGACAAAATGTGGAATACATATTCCACCTACTCTTTCAAAGTGAACTAGCAACTTTATGTTACTGAGTTGCACTCATATTAAAATCAGGATCAAGCTTTCAAAATATGACAGCTACACAATTATTAGAAAAAGTGCAACAAAAGGATGAGGTTTTACAATCAAATATTACAAATCTATTAGCAAATATGCGTGGTACTAAACAGTACTGGTTTCGACGTCATGGAGATGTACGTTGTATGATCAGAAACCTTGGCCCACCCACTTGGTTTGTTACATTAAGTTGTGCAGAATATGCATGGGAAGATTTACATGATTTCCTACGCATATCAAATAAAAACAAAACAAACATAGATATACTAACACCCGGAGAACTTTGTTCTTTGGTTCCTGTTAATGTTTCAAGATATTTTCACCATCGCTTCATTGCTATGCTACATTTTATTTGTAATAAAACTGTTCCTCCCCTTGGAGAAGTGCAACACTTCTTTTGGAGAAAAGAATACCAAGCCAGAGGAGCACCACATATCCACATGCTTTTATGGATTAAAGATGCTCCTAAATTTGGTCAAAACAGTGATGCCACTGTTTTACAGTTTATTGAAAAATATGTCACTTGTGAAATTCCATCAGAAGCCACAAATAGTGATCTTCATGCACAAATTTTACAATTTCCAAGACACAAATGTGGAAAATATTGTCGTCGCAAATACAAAAACAAAGGGAACTACTACACCAAATGCCTATTTGGTTTCCCTAGACCAGTTACAAATACAGGTCAAGTGAACAACCTCATGTCTTCAGTTAGATATAGTGATAAAGGTAAGTCACCTAAAAATACATATTACATAAGGAGAAAAGAAGAAGAAAAATATATCAATGATTATAATGCAATCATTGCCCACTTATGGAATGCAAACATAGATGTGCAGTACATTGCAGACAATTCTACTGCAGTTGCACGATATGTCACAGCATACTTAACTAAAGCAGAAAAGACAGAGCTCCAAGACCTCTGGAATCACCTGTCATCAGATAAAACAGTGTCTCAGAAATTATACAGCTTGGGCATAAAAATGCTCACCCATAGAGAATGTGGATCATATGAAGCAGCTAATCGTTTAACTGGTACTGCATTGTATGGTAAATCTGAAAATATAGTATGGCTAAGTCTTGATCCAGCTAAATCTAGAAAAAGAGTTCTAAAATCATATGAAGATATAGAAACAATAGCCAAACGTGATCCCAACAGCCAAGACATTTAAAAAAAAAACAATTTATTGGACACATACTACCCAAACAGAAGTAATACTTTGGAAAACATGTGTCTATACCACATAGCCCAAAACTACACATACAAAAATAATATGAAACCTGATGAAAAAAGGTAAATATAGAGTGACAAACTGTGAAGGGAGCTTAGTTAAACTCACTAAACCAAATTTAATTAATCATATCAAATTGTCATTAAAGACTCCTCAACATAAAGAAGTATATTACATGTCCCTGCTACAACACTTCAAACCATGGAGAAAAGAAGAACAAATACTAGATAACTATGACTCATATGAGGATGCTTTCAAAGCAAATGAAAGCACTATAACTGATGTAAACTTTACACAGTACAAAACAATGTTGCACAATGAACAGCAACATGAAGAACTCCAAGCCCAACTAGATAAGGACACTCCTGACAGTAGTCAACCTTCTGTAACAGGAAGCCAAGAACCACTGGGAGAACCACTAATAATAAATGAGACAGAATTAGCTATGATAGAAGTAGAAAACACCATGTGTCAGTATCAAGATAAAGAAGACTTAACTATACTACAATCAAAACTAAACAATGAGCAATGTAGCATTTTTCAAGAAGTAACAAAACAAATTGCACATGGTGTAAAACATGAAAATAAAGAATGTTACTGCCATAATTATAAACCTATACTACTGTACGTCAGTGGTGAAGCTGGTTCTGGCAAAACATTCCTAATCAAAATCATTAGTAAGTTCCTTCAACAATTGACAAACAACAAACTGTCAGCTGTTGTCACTGCCCCCACAGGTTTAGCTGCCTACAACATAGGTGGTGTTACATTACACCGATTACTACTATTACTAGTAGAACACAAGAACAAATTAGACTATTACAAACTTTCTGCAGAAGCTGCAATGGAACTACTCAGAGTATTGAAACAAATGAAAATGCTACTAATAGATGAAGTGAGCATGGTCTCCAACCTGATGTTAGCTTTGATTCACCTCAGCTTAGAAGAAGTACTCAAATCAGACTATGAAGAGCTCTTTGCAGGAAAACACATTATTGTTTTTGGAGATCTGCTTCAATTAACACCAGTAAAAGGTGAGCCTATTTTTAAAACATTAGGACACAAACTCTGCCATAGCATTGGAAATGTCAACTTTTGGCAACATTTCCAATACAGAGAATTAACAGAAAACATGCGGCAATCTGCAGATCTCACTTATGCCAACATTTTAAAAAGTATCAGAGTTGGTGTACTTTCTAAAGAAGCAGAAGCAATATTGAAAACCCGGCACATTCATGCACTTCATGGATATAATGCATGTGCTACAGATGTTATGGAACAATTAGTCCACAAAAATGTCAATTGTAAATGTAAATGCAAGCTGTTTCAAATTCAATGAAATCATGCTAAGTAAAGAAATGCAACCAATCATGGAAATTAGTGCACAGACAAACTAGATGTACATGGTATGACACTACCCATGTGTGACCAAGCCACAACAAGACTAAATAGTTTACAAAAATCAATCTCAAACACAGCACGCTTAGAAAAGATATTAAAATTATCCTTAAATTGCAGAGTAATGCTTAAACGTAACCTTGACGTGGACCAAGGACTAGTTAATGGAGCACTGGGTACAGTTGTTGGCTTTCAAACATACCCACGCGACACAAAAATTCAGTTTGTCAATATACTCTTTGACAAACTTTCAGAAGTAAAAAGGATAGGACGCTGAACAGCTAGATTCATTCTCTTCAAAGATATGTATGTACGCAGAGAACAATTTTCTCTAACTCTTGCATACGCAGTCATGATTCATAAATCACAAGGTCTTACCCTAGACAAAGCAATGATAGATATTGGTAACACAGTCTTTAAAGAAGGCATGAGCTACGTAGCACTATCATGCTTACGTACACTTGATGGTCTATTTCTAATCAACTTTGATGCAAGTAAAATAAACACTGATATTCCTTGCATTTTAGAATACAATAGACTTCGCTCACTATACACCACCCACCTAAACACATATTCTGTTCCACAAAAAGTAAAACGTTATAAAAGAAAAATAAATCAAACAGAAATGCAACAGGATGTCACTGCAAATCCTCCAAAGAGAGTAAAAGAAACTAATACTTCATCAAGTACCACAAGCAAAAAAGAATCAATTAGGGAAAGTAAACCAGGTACTTCTTTAAAGAAGGAAGACAAACTCCAAAAAAAGCAGTTAGATACAGAACTACCTGGACCATTTAAATTCTCAAATATAGTTGGTGTAAATTGCTACACAAATGTAGCAATGAATATTCTATTTCAATTACCACCAAATGTTGACAACATTTACTTACACAGTACAGACCCATTGTGTTTGCAAATGTTAGTACTTCACAGAAATGCAGCAAACAATCCTGACAACACGTATAGTGTTTATGGAATAAGACAACAATTGGACTTCTGTGCTGGAATGGTGAAATTCACTATAAACTCACAGGAAGATCCACAAGAATTTCTAATGTACTTACTACAAGTACTGGAAAACAAAAACATACCTATAAATGAAATCTTTCAGATTTCATACATGTGGAAACATACATGCACTCTCTGCAACAATGTGACACAAGAAGAAATCCTCAATGAACGCTTCATATATATATATCAATACCAAATTGTGAATCCATTCCATTTCAGCGACTTGTACAAAATGCAAACCATGGTAGATTATGCTCCACCCGCAATTCAGATAATCGCTCGACATTAGTAATACAAACACATAGTAAATACATAATACCAATGCTTCTACGTTACAATGCAGATGGTACCAAAAACAACTGCAAGCTGACTGGATTCACACATGGTCAAATATCACTTGATAAGAAAACCTTCACAACAATAGGTATAATCTACCACGCAGGAGCCACAACCAATTCAGGGCACTACACTGCATATATAAAAAAGAAATGTGGATGGTTTGAATGTAATGATAGTACCATTACTCTAAAGCAGAGATTACCAGAAAATCTTACAAACGCTTATTTGATGTTCTTAAAACCAAAATTTGATAACTAAACTGTATTTAAACCATAAGTAAACTTGTGTTAAAAAAATAAACTCTTAGAATACTCCAAAAGCTATCTAACTGCTCAAAGATTCTACAACTAACCAGATAAATGAATACCACTAAATTAGACTAAAAAATACACAGTTAGAATACAGCAATTGGTATCTAACTGTCCCAAAATTTAACAATATCCAAATAGATAAATCAATACCACTAAAATATATCAAAAAAATGGACAGTTAGAATACGCCAATTGGTATCTAACTGCTCCAAAAATGTATAATATCCAAACAAATAAATAATATGTTACTGCTCCAAAAAAATGCAACAAGCCAAAGTATAAAGCATTAGCCAGAAACAACAAGTGAACACTGAAAACAAACAAACAAATAAACTGTAGCATAACAGAAAAAGTTTTTTTTTTAATCCAACATGGATTTTTTTTTCTCCCACAGACCCAATGATTTTAGCAACAAATACAGAAACTGAGCAAATTGCACAGTACTCTGATTTGTAATCTACTAAATATGAGGGTCCAAAAAAATAAAGTATGTTGATTATACAATGTGATAAGTCATTACAAAATACTAATACTAACATGCTATTTTCTTTTATCATAGAAATTAACAAGAAATACATGCACTCCGGTTACTAGACCAAACAGTAAGTATACAATAATAAGGAGAACTATCACAGCATATCACATCCATAGTATCTAATACCTTTGTTCCTTATACATTTGTTTTTTCATCAAAGTTATAAGCAAATATGAATGTGATATGCTGCGGTGGTTGTGGCCAGGGCATAGAGTGTTGGGTGCATGGCCAAACAGCCATGCACCCAAGACTCTATGCCCTGGCCACAACCACCGCAGCATATCACATCCATAGAGTCAAACATTTCAACTATGGTCTATGGAAACTTTTAATGTTCACGGACATTATGAGTGTTCTTAGAACACTTTCAACTTGCCAGCGAACAATACGGACAGCGTTTTCAGGACACCCCCTACGAACATTTCAGAACAACACGATAGTTCTTAGAACACTTTCAACTTGACAACGAACAATACGGACAGTGTCCTCAGAACACCCCCATTTCATTTATGTGCGAACATTTCAGGACACTGCGAGTGTTCTAAGAACACATTCAACTTGCCATCGAACAATACGAACAGCATCTTCAGGACACCCCCTACGAACATTTCAGAACAACGTGAGAGTTCTTAGAACACATTCAACTTGACAGAGAACAATACGGACAGCGTCCTCAGGACACCCCCATTTTGTTTATTTGCGAACATTTCAGGACACCGCGAGTGTTCTTAGAACACATTCAACTTGCCAGCCACAACCCCCCATTCATATTTGCGAACATTTCGGGACACAGCGAGTGTTCGACAACGTCTTCAGAACACCCCCATTTTGTGTATTTGCGAACATTTCAGGACACAGCGAGTGTTCGACAACGTCTTCAGAACACCCCCATTTTGTTTATTTGCGAACATTTCAGGACACCGCGAGTGTTCTTGGAACACATTCAACGTGACAGAGAACAATACGGACAGCGTCCTCAGAACACCCCCATTTTGTTTATTTGCGAACATTTCAGGACACCGCGAGTGTTCTTAGAAGCGTCTTCAGAACACCACCATCTTGTTTATTTGCAAACATTTCAGGACAGCGCGAGTGTTCTTACAACACATTCAACTTGCCAGCCACAACCCCCCATTCATATTTGCGAACATTTCAGGACACAGCGAGTGTTCGACAACGTCTTCAAAACACCCCCATTTTGTGTATTTGCGAACATTTCAGGACACAGCGAGTGTTCTTAGAACACATTCAACTTGACAGAGAACAATACGGACAGCGTCCTCAGGACACCCCCTACGAACTTTCCCCGGACACCGCAAGTGTTCTTAGAACACATTCAACTTGCCAGCCACAACCCCCCATTCATATTTGCGAACATTTCAGGACACAGCGAGTGTTCGACAACATCTTCAGAACACCCCCATTTTGTTTATTTGCGAACATTTCAGGACACCGCGAGTGTTCTTAGAAGCGTCTCCAGAACACCACCATCTTGTTTATTTGCGAACATTTCAGGAAACCGCGAGTGTTCTTACAACACATTCAACTTGCCAGCCACAACCCCCCATTCATATTTGCGAACATTTCAGGACACCGCAAGTGTTCTTAGAACACATTCAACTTGACAGAGAACAATACAGACAGCGTCCTCAGGACACCCCCATTTTGTTTATTTGCGAACATTTCAGGACACCACGAGTGTTCTTAGAAGCGTCTTCAGAACACCCCCATTTTGTGTATTTGCGAACATTTCAGGACACCGCGAGTGTTCTTAGAACACATTCAACTTGACAACGAACAATACGGACAGCGTCCTCAGGACACCCCCATTTTGTTTATTTACGAACATTTCAGGACACCACGAGTGTTCTTAGAACAGTTTCAGCTTGCTTGCAAACAAAACAGACACATATTGAGTCCTCAGAACACCCCCATTCAGTTTATTTAGAACATTTCAGAACACCCGTGATGTCCGCAGACAAATTGAACACAAAAAGAACGTCTAACACATAAAAAAACACAACTTTCATCCTATCTCATACACTCCCACCCTCCCCAAACACTCCTACACACCAACACACTGTACTAAATAGAAAGTTTGAACAAATTTTCACTGTGCTGTCCGCGGACGTCCGCAAATCCAAGATGGCGGGCGCAACCAAAAATCTGACGTACTTCACGCTTCATGCCATCCAATCAGCGAACATGTTGCATGTCCGCGGACATCACACAAGCCGATTGGCCAATCAGGACACTGTCCGCGGACTGAACACGGATATCACACATTTTTTTGACCTACTTTTTGGTCATTTTAAAAAAACTACTGGATGGATTTTCACAAAATTTGCAAAAGCACACTTTCGGGACCAAGCCGCTGCTCCTGGTCCAAATTTGGTGAAAATCCGTCCAGCGGATTGGGCTGTAGACGCGAGCAAAAAATGTTTCCCATTCAGTCTATGGGAAAAAAAAGTTTTGGGACCCCCCTATAACTTTGCCCCCCCTGGATGAATCCTCACCAAACTTTGCGAAAGAATTCAGAGTGACCCAAATACTTCTTTTGCAAAGTTTGGTGATGATTCGTCCAGGGAGAGCGAAGTTATAATCCGCCCAAAAAGTGCTCTTCCTATGGAAACACCAACTTAACCATAACTACATGGCCACTACTGTGGCCATGTAATATAACATGGATACAAATTGTATTTAGTGGTGTGTAAGAGTGTTTGGGGAAGGTGGGGGGTGTATGAGATAGGTTCAATGTTTTGTTTTTTGTATGTGCTATACGCTTTTGTTGTGTTTGATTTGTCCGCAGAGAACACGGCTGTTCTGACATTTTGTAAATAAAGTAAATGGTGGGGTGTTCAGAGGAAGGAGTATGTGTCCTTTTTGTTCGCAAGCAAGGTAAAATTGAGCTAAAAACACTTGCGGTGTATTTAAATGTTCGTAAATACACAAACTGGGGGTGTCCTGAGGACGCTGTCCGTATTGTAATCTGTCAAGTTGAATGTGTTCTAAGAATACTCGTGGTGTCCCGAAATGGTTGCAATTACACAAAATGGGGGTGTTCTGAGAACGAAGTTTGTATTGTTCGTTGTCAGGTTGGAAGTGTTCTACGAACCCTCCTTTTGTTTGCTGATAGTACAATTTCCTATGGGCCTCACCTGACTTTTTGTCCACTAATGAAACGATAAATCAGGCTGGTGTGCGCCGACATTATGTGATAATCATATGACTGGCGCTATTGACCTGGCTGACTTGCTTTTGCGACACTAAATCATATCTCCTGCCCCTAAGCCTGACATTATGAAAGCATTCATATTCCCCGATTCTCTCCGTGACGTTAACGGGTGCGTCATCAAACGCGCCCAGTCGTCTCCAGTCCTACGCGACTTTACACAGAACCCGGAAGACAACACACATTATGTCACAACACAGTGCGCCACAATTCGGAATATGAAACTGTGATTTAAAAGCAAACAGCAAGATTGTAAATTTTGTAAAGTACATTTATTTGACATCAAATGTTTAGAGAATATTCAGCGATTTGCATTTGTCTTTGTTGTCGATCCGCAAAAGTTCATGTTGAGCCACGCGATGTTCCTTTGCGGTAGAGAGGGTGTTAGATCAGCTTAGAACACAGTGCGCCACAATTCGAAATATGAAACTGTCGTTTAAAAGTAAACAGCAGGATTTTACATTTGGTAAAGTACATTTATTTCACATGAAATGTTTAGTGAATATTCAGCGATTTGCAATTGTCTCTGCTGTCGATCAGCAAAAGTTTATTTCGAGCCACTCGCTGTTCCTTTGCGGTAGATAGGCTGATGGTTTATGATAAAAGCAGTAAATGGTCACACTGATAATCGGAAGGTTGCTCCAACAACGAGGCATTAGACCACCATAATGGTTGGTATGTTGCTTCTAGCCGCTAGTATTGCGTAAGGGCACATTGGTCCTTCGCGATTGTCCCATAAAATGGTGAGGGTCATGAAGTTGCTTACATGGAGCTGCACCTGGCAGTTGAAAAATCCATCCGCTGGAGTCTGAAAATCGTGACATTGGCAAAAAGGGGCAACATACCTGTTTTAAAAACATAAATTAGTCTCACCAGCCGATCTTTATTAAAAATATTCATTTAATTATTAGGGCGTGAAACTATTTGCTAGCGAAGATAGTGCAAAGGAGTATGTTAACAATAAAATTTTCGCATTTATATAGCGCTAAGAACCGTCATGTATCTCAGCGCTGCTTATTATTACCCACGGTGTGTGGTGCTCATTTATCGACCACGGAAGGATGAAAGGCTGAGTTTGGCCGTGCCGGGATTCGAACCTGCGTTAGCAAGCTGTGCACGGATGTTAAAGCAAGCACTCTACTCGCTGTGCCACTTGTCCGGCTACAGTGCAGTGGCACAGCGAGTAGAGCGCTTGACCGGCTACAGACCGGTTAAATTATTTCTATTAACCCACCCTGTGTCGTCTGCCTTTTTCAGAGCCCTCTAAACGACAGGGGATCAATTCAGCGGTGATAGTGCGCGGTAGAAACAATATGCCACATTGAACGAACAAGTACAACTTTACCGGGCTTTAATGCCACGCTATTGTTATTATATTCCGGTATAAAATAATCTAAAGGGTTACTTACATTATAATTGCATTTTCCATTGTCCAACTGTAGTGCAGTCCCAAAATACGACTCCGCGTGTGCCAACAATCTTTCTCAAAGTGATATAATATACAAAAGTGGTTTCGTTTCAGAAATGTCATCTTTATCGTGTCTTACGATTTTGCTACACTTCAAAAGAAGTCTTTCAGCACAAACTCTGTCTGTCAAGGTAAAAAAAAATAGAACCTTATACTGGGAGTCGTGGGCCTCTCCGGGCCGCGAGAAAAAAATGGAAGCAGCTGACCTTCACTGTGAACGAGCATAAATGCTTACTTTGCAACATTCTGTGTAAAGCCATTTGTGAGAACTTGCTGTTTACACTACATCTTTGTATATTGTTTGCGTGCTAATAAAAAAAGTTTGTTTAAGGGACGTTATGGTTCCAAGTAAAGCCGAAAAAACCCTGAAATTCGCCAGTTATGGTAAGCTAAGCAACCATAACTCACGCCACCGCCGTGCACTGCTAAGACTAACACCCAGGACATCAAAGATGACATCACAAATATCATTGATGACATCACTGATGACATCACATGTGCATTTACTTTTCATGAAATTTGTGCACTAGGGATTTTTATTATAATATTGCGAAAAAAGTGTCAAGGATCATTGCAATAAATATCATACCATAATTAGTGCTTTGAACAATGCATTGATATAAATAGCATTGTATTGTGGGGTTCTATCTAGTATACTGAGCTACTAATGGAGAAAAATAGCATTGTGTGCAGCGTTCAAGATGAAAGTAAAATAATTGTAATGTTAATATGTTGAATAATGAAATGATAATTGTCCTGAAATGTTCGAAAATAAACAAAATGGGGATGTTCTGAGAAAAGTTCTTCGTATTGTGTGACTGCTTAGCTGTATGCAATGAGGGAATGGCACAGAGAGTGAAGTGGAAATGGTAGAAGGGGTGTCGAAGAGTTACGCGGTCCGTGGACACCGCGGCTGTCCGTGGACAGGGCGTGCTACATCCGGGGTTTTCCAGCAAATCCAACATGGAAAGAAGACTGTACGGATTAGCCAATCAGATGTCGAGGTTGTGGATTTGTGTTGAAAGAGAGTGTGTGTGGTGAAGATGGCAGAAGTAGAGAAAGTCAGGGTGTTGGTGCTTGGAGATATGTTTGTGCATGGTTTACAACAGTACGCTCGATGCAGGCATGTTGAAAAGAACTTTCATGTGAAAGGAGTGGAGGTGGTGTGGAGCACTGTGCCTGATTGCAATGTACAGGGAATTGTACAAGTTTGTGAGGATATGGCTACGATGAACAGTCCGCATGTGGTAGTTTTGCACTATGGTGCTTTCCATTTGGGCAACGTCAGTGCCCCTACTTTGTTGGCTGATTTGGAACGCTTGGTTCAAGCCGTAATGAAGATCCTTCCAAATGCGAAAGTAATTTTTTTCTGGATTACTACTTAGGGCAATATGGGACAATAGTTCAGTTTTTTGTCCTCAGCAAAACATTGTTAGGTGTGTCATCAACCGAGGCATGTGTGCCTTCATGCTTAGAGCTGGTATGTTCTTCTGTAATAATGAGAATATTGATGCCAGTAATACTGTTAATTTTAAAGAAGATGGCATCTCTTTATCTTTTACGGGAAATGCCTTTCTATTTTGGAATGTAAGGGTTGCTTTGGAGAAGGTTATGTGAAGATTTTAGGAGTAAAGTAAGAAAAAAAAACAAGAAAAAAAATACAAAATAACAGGTGTCTGTCAAGCATCTATAAAAAAACCAAAATAAACGGCTCTTTTCAGAGCCAACTTCAAAGGGGAAATGGGGCACATTATTTAAATTTACATTCACCACGCTTAAATTCTCGATATGTCCGCGGACATGGCGGTAGTCCGCGGACATCAAAATCACTATGTGGGGGTTCAGTATGTTCTATGTTACATGTATATGAAGTCAGGGATATTATGGTTGTGCTACTAAAAACCTATGAAATTTAGTGAAAAAACTTTGTTAAAGGGACGTTATGGTTAAGTTGCGCTATGAAAAACCTATGAAATTCAGTGAAAAAACTTTGTTAAAGGGACGTTATGGTTAAGCTGCACTACTAAAAACCTATGAAATTCAGTGAAAAAACTTTGTTAATAGGACGTTATGGTTAAGTTGCGCTACTTAAAATCTATGAAATTCAGTAAAAAACGTTGTTGAAGGGACGTTAAGGATCCAAGTAAAACCGAAAACCCCCTGAAATTTGGCAGTTATGGTAAACTAATCAACCATAACTCTCGCCACCACCGTGCACTGCTAACACTAACACCCAGGACATCAAAGATTACATCACAAATGTCATTGATGACATCACTGATGACATCACATGTCTGACTCGCTGTTTTTTCCTTTAGTGATATATCTTAGACAGTAATAGTTAGGAACAAAGGAATCAAAAAAGTACTATATTTGTAGACTTATACTTCAAATATGTTCTTACTCAGTAATAATTCAGTTAGGGGCCACTCACAGCATATGAAACATACACATAAGGAAAATACACACTTAAAAAATAGCAATGATTTTTGTGTATGAAGACAATCAGTAAGGTTATCAATACTTTCTTATTGTTCTGCTGTTTTTTTTATTACTGTACTCTCTTGATGTGCTCATATTTATATTTGCATTAGTTTCTTTAGGGTGCAGTCACATCATGTATTATTTGTACATAGGGAAGAAGTAGGTTTGAAGCAGAACAATCATGTCTGTGAATAAAGATAATCAGTTAGGTTACGAACATTTTCTAGTTCTACTGCTGCTTTTTTGCATACCTCACTTTCCCTGTATAAACTCATATATTGTGTTGTTGTGTGTTTGTGTTTTTTCTGTAATAATGAAATTATATAGTAAGTGGGTTTTATTAGCTACTTACTACATGTTGCACAGTACACAAAACCCTGATAAAAAAGCATTTATCACTTTACTATTCAACATGGGAAGATTATGAATATTGCACCTCCATCATGTATGCTGCACACAATGTTTATGTTTATACATGAGTAGCTTATTATACTGTAAAGAACTTCATAATACAATGGGCCTCATTACAACTACTCCGGTCCGGACTTAACACTGCCGGTATAACCATACCGGCACCGTTTCCGCGTCGTCCAATCAAAAAGCAGCATATAAACACATTATATGTAATAATACATAAGAAGTGGAGCCTATATTTGTAACACATCAACCATCCATTTAAATACCATATGTACTAAAATGGAATATACCAAAACAAAAAAGATATGCCTCCAACATAATTACCTCAAAGAAACAGAACAGATAGGAGCAACAGCCGACATACACAACAGTAAGAACACAATTTACCAGAAGCTAGTGAGTAAACTTCATTTTTATTATATATTTCTAAATTTTCTGTATTAGGTACACTTAAAGTAATATATATTTTTTTTACACAGAAATGGCCGGTACATTGGAATGGCTTGAGGAAAGTTACCCACGTGAGGAAATGACTGAAGATAGTGATACTAATAGTAGACACTTCTCTATATAACCAAATTAATAATCATAACTTTGTGTGTACTTAACATTTTTAATTTTTTTCACAGACCATACAAACATTGTGAATAATGCACCTAAAGACACATCAGAACATACTCTGCACCGCATGGAAGAAAAAATGGACATGCTAATGGAAAATTTCACATGTTTTGAAACTATTTGTAGAGGACAACATAAAAGAAAAAATGAAATATCATTGTCCCACATGTACCTGTTCCCCCTCTCCATGTCCCAGTCAACTATCCCCAAACCTTCCCCACCAAGAAAAACGTTACGATGAGACTTCCATCCCCTCATCTCCTCCCATCCATCCTCTCCAAACCCCCAATTCCCCTGTGTTTGTGTCAGTTTCTGCTTCCCCCTCTCTTGCAAAATGGGGGTGTCCTAAGAACACTAAACCCATCCGTACTGTCCGCAAGAAAGATGGAACTGTTCTCAGAACACACTCAGGGTCCTGAATGTCCGCAATTGACCAAAATGGGGGTGTCCTAAGGACACTAAACCTGTCCGTAATGTCCGCAGGCAACTTGAAACTGTTCTAAGAACATGCACGGTGTCCGGGTTGTCCGTAATTAACCAAAATGGGGCATTCTAAGGACACTATGCCTGTCCGCACTGCCTGCAGAACATCTACGCACATGCGCAGCACACCCATAAGTACTACGAACATTGCGCCTGTTCGTAACTGTCTGTCTCACTTGTGTCACACTTTTAATTAATTTCAGGACCTGAACACTGTCCGTAGTACACCCGCGCACATGCGTCCTGCCGTTCTCATACATTTGGTGTCCTGTGGACACCCATTCCTTTCGCAGACGTGTTTGTGACGTCATCATGTGACCGCACCCCCGCTCAGCATGTGTCCTGAATTGCAGACACTGTCCGGATCCCCGAACATTTAAAAAGTACATTTTCAGGCAATCCAAAGTATTTTATAGTAAAAATTCACCATAGCACATGTCCCAGACAATGATCCTAACTTTCTACATACTTTTTGGAACTTTTTGAGCCTTTTTGGAATGTTTGATCTGTCCGCGGACAGTGTGGGTGTCCGCGAAGCGTGCACCCACACCCCTATAAAAGGCCACACCCCAGAGCTCATCCTCATTGTGCTTTCGGCTATCTGACAAAGCATTGTCTACTTTGGCTGGTATTTTGCTGCTCTTGCTGCTGCTTTCCATGAGACCTGATGCCATCAATGTTTGCTGCTCCAGCTGGTGCTACATCTGTCTCAGCACCACCCCCACTCCCTCCACCACCACCACCTCCCCAAGGGCCTGAAGAGGGGAACAGGCATGAGGATGTAGAGGAGGAGGATGAAGAGGATGAAGAGGATGAGGTAGTGGTAGTCTCTACTGCCAGCACTCGCAGTGAGTCTTGGGTGTGGTGGTTATTTACCATTCAAGCTGACGTACCAAAAGCATGTGTGAACAAGGTCACCTGCAACCAGTGCAAAATGGTGCTGAGTCATGGGAGGCCTGGTTCGTACAGCTTTGGTACGACATCTATGAAGCAACACCTAAGGTCATTCCACGGTGGGCAATTCGCAAGGTTGTACCTTGGGATCAATGTAGCAGATTGTGTTCCTCTACCACATCCTCCGTTTACGCTCCTGTCACCACAAGAGACACTCCTGTGGGACAGCGCATCCCTCCAGCTGCCTCACAGGCCATCCATGATGCTGATGACCCTTACCTTTTGAGGGTCACAGTTTTGTGTATGTACTGCGATGCAGTACTCTGCAGGGGGGCGAGACTACGAAGTGCTTTCTAGACTGTGGTCACGGAGCACAAGAAGACCTGCCCACTAACTAAGTAAGGCCCACCCTACATCTGCCTCTCTCCACCTGTCCTTTCTTATCCCTGTAGTTGGTCCTCCCCTTACCCTCCTTTCCCCTCCTCTCCTAGTGTTTAAAAAAACAAAACAAATATAAAACAAAACAAAAAAGGCTCTTTTGAAAGCCGCCATTCACAGTCTAAAAATAGAAGTGACAATTAAATGAAGCAGGGCCCTGTGCATTTTTTAGAAGTTTGTGTACATCTAAAGTTTTGGGGTGCTTCCCTATCAAAAACATTGCACTTTTCTCTGGGAGGAAGTGGTGGCTCTGAAAATAGCCTTTTGGTAGTGTTTCTTTTGTGTTTGAAAAACTTGAAATAGTCAACACCTACTGCAAAATGGGTGGCTGTAATTCCACAAAAGGTCGCAATGCATTTTGTAAATTTCTCAGAAAAATCAGATTACCAGCATAAGTAAGATGGACTCCATCTCTGCGAAAAATGTATGCGCTATGAAACATAATATTTTCATTGTGGAAAGAGGACATGCCAACATCTCTTAGAAAGGCACAAACAGCCTTATTAACATTCCACCTCGCTTTCTCCATTTGTGGACCAAATGAAGAAGAACGCAGCCAGATTTGTCCCTGCGCAATACGAGAAAAAATTACTTGGGAATTTGGAAACATGTCCATGACCTTTCCAAGTCCTTCGTTCAATGCAAATTGCAAAGAAATTCCTGACACATGTCCTAAACTGTTCCCTCCACAATTAATTATAATTATGTCTGGGTGACACTGTGTCTCCAAAGTAGCACAGAGAGGTACCAAGTCCAACCACTTCATTCCACGCACTCCATGCATTGCACTTCCACATGAGGGAATCCAAGATCTGCAGCTACTCCACCGCATTCTGCATGCACCTCCAACCAATGTATCCATGAATCTCCCAAAATCCAGATAATGGGCCTCATTCCGCGATTGGAGGTAGTCATGGTGTATTATAGAATTACACACAGCCATTAAAAGGTCATGCATCTTCATACACTCACACACATAGACACTATCATTAAAAAGCTTCCTGCTGCAATAACACCACTACCTGTAAATCACATCCTTGTGCTTTATTACCCACACCTTCACAAATGCATAGATTCCATGCTTTTCTATACAGTTTCTGCCATTTATTTATAGAAATGGCAAAATAAATATATCATTATTTCTTTTCTCCTAACATCCTATAACACAGCTTTACAAAACAAAGTGAGTTTCATACAGTTAATATTCTACTCATTTGCAAAGCATGCTGAAATAAAATATTGTAAATAAAATATAAATGCTGCACATAGTCAAATGAAACTGCATGCATACACTATGTTCAGATATCAAACAAAATACTACTACAAAAACATAAAAATCAACGTCTCAATTAACATCAGTGCTATAAACACACAAAATTACTAACTTCTTTCTTTTACAATTGCAGTGAAGACCACTCTCCTGGAAAACAGCAGCATCTGAACTACAAACAACAACTCCAAAGAAACCTGCTCATTCCACAAAAAAAGAGTTGGTACAATACGACCTTAATTTCTCTCCCTAGTCTTTAAATATCTCCATGGTCTTGCTCCCCTTTATCTCTCCTCCCTCCTCTCTTTCTACACTCCCTCCCACTCCCTTCACTCTGCTGACCACTTCCTTCTCACTGTTCCTCCTTCCACTTGTGCCGCATCCCGTTTCCGCTCCTTCCATCTCCTAGCCCTCATGCACTGGCACTCCTTACCACTCTCACTCCGCTCTATTCATAGCCTTTCCTCATTCCACACTTCCCTCAAATCTCTCCTTCTCCATTCCCCACAATGAAATCCCTCCCCATTCTTGCCCCCTCCCCCCTTGCCTTATCTCCTTGATCATCTCCCTCCCCTACCCTCTCACCCCATTCTCACTCTTCACCACATCTGTTTCCCTCCTCCTCCTCTTCCCCACCCCTCCCTCTCACTCTCAGTTCTACTGCACTACTCTCCTCTCCCCTTCAGTTTAATTGCTATACTTACTGTTTTGTTGTGCGGTTGATTCATGTAATTCGTGCACCAATAAAATGAAGATTTGTGCCCATTCTGCTCACAAATCACCATTTATTAAACAGGGATTAGCAGGCAGAATGACACACAAATCCCCATTTTGGGAACACAAATAACATAACTCAACCCCTAGAATGTTAGTATTACAAAACAAAGAACGGTTTTAATGTTATACCATTGGATTTACTATTAGCTCATCTCCTCACCACTAGCTCACTTTCTACTGTCATCTGAACCGCAGTATAGTAACACACAAATAGAATAATAGCCTTCCCAACTAATTGTAGCTGCCCAATGCACAATTACACACCACCACATACATCTTTACCATCATACTCAGACACTCATGCATACAGCACACATACATTGCACAACCGCCCAACCCATACCTTCTTTTTTTGTTTCAACAGACCCCACAGAATGCCTACAGAAAGCAAGTCTGTAGAAAGCAGCCCAGAAATAGAGCAAATTAAAAGAGAAGTGTCCAAAATAAGCATCCATCTCTAGCAGAGTTTGTACAAAAAGTTCAAACAGAACAGCTAATACAGTCATTTAGCAAAACAAAACAATCTTCCAGTACAGAGACTTTGCCTCCTCTATCAAAATGTAAAATAAAACCGAAAATGATTAAAAAGAATGCAGCTACCCCTACTGCTAAAACTGCTCCTATAAATCTTGATATGGTGGCAAGTATCCATACCAAAAGAAGTATTTTAGCAAAAATGTTCCGCCAAAGAGTCCTTCAGAATCTTATAAAAACAGGAGAGAGATCATGCACAACCCTTAAAACCTACCGTAGAAAATTAATCGTGGAAGCTTTGATAGATAGTGCAATCCTTCTCAAAAGAAAGTTATTTATTTTAGTGTTATACAGAATGAACCCACTAACAAAATGAACTGCTAAATTATAAAAAAAACTTCTCAATAAACGGAATGTCAACAAAAATAACTTCTTAAATATCTGTGGAGGTGAATGGAGTCACACCACGACTACAGAACCATATTTTAATGAAGAAGCGTACAAACAAAATCAAACAAACACAATTGCCATTCATAACAGTGGACGAGGTTATGAAAAACGTAATAATACCATAATGCAACAAGAAATACTGCTTACAAAACTATCTCCTGAAAACTCAGTATCAACTCTCCATTCGACTGAACCAGAACGTCCAGTATACAAATGGCCATGCACGTCAATGTATAACATTGTCAAAATATCTTTCACATCTTTACAACAGTTCCTCAATTAATATGTGAAAGGCAAAGACAAAATCAAAATGAAACTGCTGCAAAATATGGATACCTGTCCAGTGCGCAAATACACAGGACTACAAGGACATTCATTGGCCTTCATTTCAGGACCTATTTGCAAAAGCACCTTCCATCATATCAAAATGATATCAACACATCATTCAACTATAAGAAATCTAGTCTATAAACTGTACTATGCTAAAAGTCCTGCTTTTGAACGAGCCAATTTAAATAACAATCTTCTACATGGTACAGCCAAAGACCTACTGGAAGAAAAAGAGCATATCCAGAAAAAATATTTTGGAAGTGAAAGCCACTTAAAAATACAAAATACAGTAGCTGTACAACAGACTAGCAACAATTGTACAGATGGCAATCTTCTACTACACACATTCAAAAAAGAAATACTAAAATGTATAAGTACATCCGCTGAAGTACCAAACCATGTGTGTATGTGTTGCCGCTGAACTTTTTATAAAAGTAACACAAAAACTATAGACATAACATACAAAATAGAAAACAATGAAGATTCCAAATGGTTTGAATTAGCTCTCTACCTTATAGCAGAAAACAAATACCAAATAAGCGACCCCTTAATACTTTGCAGTTACTGCACTACAAACTTGACAACAATCAAACTCCTTCACGTTCTATCAAAAATAATACAGCTAAATTACCTCCCTCTGAATTGGTGAAAGGCATTTGTGGCAAAGTAGTTTATTTACCATTAGATCTAAAAGGAAATGTGCACACTCTGGGAGTGCAACGGCCAATAGAGCAATCTTTAATTGTCTTAGTAAATGGTGTACCAACAAAAGACAAAAGAAATTGGCAACACCTCATAGACTTACATAAAGTTAGACATGCCTTGCAATATCTAAAAGATAATAATGAATACTACAAAGAAATAAATATTGAAGAAAACTTGAGGGAAACAACGGAAATAATGCAAGAGTCAAACAGAAACTGGTCAATTTGAACTTCTAGATCCTGCTACCGTATCCAATATTTTAGACCATTATACAATTCATCCATTACACTCTAATGACACCATAGATCAGTGGTCTTCAAACTTTTTTAGCCTGGGCCCCCCCTGAGCAAAGTTTGGGCAGGCCAGGCCCCCCCAAAGTGCCAGATGGACAGTATGTAGAAATCGCTATGAACTTGTGCGTGCCGTCAATGCAACCTACTCCCAGTACAGACCCTGGGCTCCCCCCCCTACTCCCACCACTATCTCCGTGCGGCCGCCCATCCTACTCCCACCACAGTCCCATAACACAAGCATACACACATCCATACACATTTAAATAAAACATAAAATCGCCATAAATGTACCTCGCGTGGTTTCTAAAATGCCCCACTCCAGGTTGCTCTGTCCGTATATGCGAGGAGGCGCAGGAGCACCCCTTCACACATACATACATGCAATGCCCCAGCCAGCATTTCCAATGATCTATGCAAGGTTGGCGAAGCAAAACACCCCCAGCGTTGCATGGCTCAGTCATCATGTGCGGTTGGGGAAATGAATTGTCAAAAGCAAACAGTTTCCCTTTGACAGTTCAGCCAGCCCAGCAGCACTCCCTCAGCTGGACAAAGCAGCTGAGGGAGTGCTCAGTGTTTCACTGGGCTGGCTCCTCCACAATGGGTGAGGTGGCCAGTGGTGGACGCCCCCTCACCCAATATGTATGAGCCGGCAGGCTTGGACTGGCCTATAGGGCAATAGGGCGATGACCGTACCAAAAATGGAAAATGCTAGTTTAGGCCAGTAAAAATGGGCCCCTTTATTTGGCCAATGTGGGCCTGTTTGAAGAGTTACTTCACTATGCAGCTAGTAGTTTTGACCATTGTTGCTGAATACATATTCTTTAAATATCACCATTTGTTTACATTTGAACACAAAACAACCCCTTGGGTACTATTCAAACAGTCTGTGACTAAACACTGAACATCCATTTGCAACTGCTGGCCATTTTTTCATTGGTGCCCAAGATTCGTAATGAGCAGTATTCTGATGCTGTTATCTGAGTGGGTCTATCATCGTATCTTTCTCCTTTGCCACTAGGAAATAGTAGTGGAAAAGCATGTGCTTCTATACTTTTTCCCATATGCTCATTGGTGACCCTTTGGTTTGTTTGCATTTAGTAAGTTTCTAGGGCATCATCTATGCTCTCATTAGAGTGCAATGGATGAATTGTATAATGGTCCAAAAGAGTGGATACTGCAGTAGGATCCAGAAGTTCAAAGTGACCAGTTTCGGATGAGTCTTGAATGATTTCAGTTGTTTCCCTTAAGCTTTCTTCACTATTTATGTCTTTAGTCATTATTGTGTTTCAGATATTGCAAGGCTTGTCTAACTTTACGTAAGTCCACGAATTGTTGCCAAATCTTTTTGTCTTTTGTTGGTACACCAATTATTAAGACAATTAAAGATTTTTCTATTGGACGTTGCACTCCTAGAGTGTGCACATTTTCTGTCAGATCTAACACAAATAAACTACTTTGCCACAAATGCCTTTCACCAATTCAGAGGGAGGTAATTTTGCTGTTTTTGGTTGAAGGCATATTATTGCTTGAAATGGGTGTACTGTTTGAATTATGATGCTCTCATACAAATTGAGTTGTTGCAGGGGTTTTGGTAGTGGGAATAATTCCAAATTATTTGTGATAGCACGTGAAGGAGTTTGGTTGTTGTCAAGTTTTGTAGTGCAGTAACTGCAATGAATTGATGTTGTTCGGCTCCAGTCGTCAGTTGGAGAATCTGGGAGCAGAGTATAGCTCTTTTCAAATTAAAAATGCCACCATCCAAGTGGTCCCTAAGGTGAAGACCCTAGGCATGATGGTCGATTCAGCTGTTGACTCTCACGCCCAAACTAACTTCCTCCCAAAAAATTCAGCTTACTATCTTAGGCTCATGAAAGCAATCAAACCATTGCTTAATGAAGCAAACAGGGCAACGATAGCCAGAGCCATCATTCTCTCACGGCTAGACTATGGGAACGCCCTGCTGTTGGGGGCCACATCCAAGGATCTATCTAGTTGTCAGGTGATCCAGAACAATGCGGTCAGAATAGTAAAAAATCTGAAAAGGAAAGACCATGTCACTAAAGAGAGGCTAGCGCTGCATTGGCTCAGGGTAGAGGAGCGCATTAAGTTCAAAGCCCTCTGCCTGGTTCATAAATGCCTGTATGGCTCAGCACCTTCCTATCTGAGAACACACTTAAGGCCCTATAATCCCACCAGAAACCTTCGCTCGGGTGGAAAATGTCTTCTGCTTGTGCCCAAGTTTAAGCTAAAAACAGGGTTGGGTAGATCCTTTCTCGTGCTGGCTCCTAAACTGTGGAACAGCGTCCCCGAATCACTTAGGTCCGAAGCCAGTCTCCCAATCTTCAGGAAGAGGCTGAAGACTTACCTCTTTAGATAAGAACCCGTGGACGCAGGTCCTTAGTTAGAATTCGTGAAGCTTCTTAGCTAGCTGTACCATTTGTTCGTCCCTTACGTGCTGTTTGTCTTTGGTCTTGTAGCAGCAGTGTTTTATGTACAAGCGCCCTGATGCCTGCGGGCTACCGGCGCTATATAAAACTAAATACATACATACATACATACATACATTAGGATTTCACTTATTTGGTATTTGTTTTCTGCTAAAAGGAACAGCGTTAATTCAAACCATTTGGAATCTTCATTGTCTTCTATTTTGTATGTTACATCTATAGTTTTTATGTTACTTTTGTAAAATGTTCTGCGGCAACACACACACACACACACATGGTTTGGTACTTCAGCTGATGTACGTTTACATTTTAGTATTTCTTTTTTGTATGTGTGTAATAGAAGGTTGCCATGTGCAGAATTGTTGCTAGTCTGTTCTAAAACTATTGAATTTTGTACGTGGCTTTCACTTCCAAAATATTTTCTCTGGATATGGTAGATTTCTTCTTGTAGGTATTTGGGTGCACCATGCAGAAGAGTGTAATTTAAATTGGCTAGTTCTAAAGCTGGACTTTTAGCATAGTACAGTTTATATACTAGATTTCTTACATTTGAATGATGTGTTAATATCATTTTTATATCATGGAAGATGCTTTTGCCAATAGGTCCTGAAATGCTGGCTAATGAATGCCCTTGTAGACCTGTGTATTTGCGCACTGGACAGGTATCCATATTTTGGAGCACTTTCATTTTGATTTTGTCTTTACCTTTCACATACTGATTGAGGAACTGGCGTAAAGATTTGAAAGATTTGTTAGGAATGTTACACATTGACGTGCACAGCCATTTGTATACTGGACGGTCTGGTTCAGTCGAATGGAGAGGTAATTCTGAGTTTTCTGGGGTTAAGCAGTGTTTCTTGTTCTATGATGGTATTATGGATTTTTTCATATCCTCGTCCACTCCTATGGATTGCAATTGTGTTTGTTTGATTTTGTTTGTATGCTTCTCCATTCAAATATGTTTCTATGTTTGTTGTGTGACTCCATTCACCTCCACAAATATTTAAGAATTTATTTTTGTTGACATTATGTTTATTGATAAGATTATTTTGTAGTTTAGTAGTTTTGTTAGTGGTTTCATCCTGTCTAAAACAGAAGAAGTTAAAATAAATAACTTCCTTTTGAGAAGGATTGCACTGTCTACGAGAGCTTCTAGGATTAATTTTCTATGGTACGTTTTAAGGGTTTGTTACGCTCACCTGACTCCCACAGAGGCGCTGACCAGGACTGGAATGAAGTTGCTTCTTCCGGTGAGGCGCTGGACTCAGAGTATGGCAGGGCCGGTTCTTCTGTATGTGAAAAGGGAGGGGCGTTAATGATCTGCGGGGCAATGTGCAGCTTCCCACTCCCTTCACCTCCTGAACGAAACCCCTTTCTGTAATTCCCCTAGAATCTCACCTTTGGTTTTGTGATGGCGAGCTCTCCTTCCTGCTTCTGGTGCAGGGGCGCGTTGAAACCCAGTTAATTCACTGGATTCACTCTCATACATCCATGTTGGTTCTGCTAATGTCCGAGAATAGAAAGTCTCTATTGTCTTTCTTTCAGGTACAGAACGTGGATCCCGAGAAGAGCGATTAAAACGATGAAGAATGCTCAGGTTAGTGTTCAAAGAATGTTTTTCTCTGAGTGCAATTTTAAATGCTAATGCAGATGTCTTTTTCCCCATAGGGGCCGGGGTCAGAATGCTGAACGAGCATAGACCCGAAACGAGAGGTAAGTTCCGGTAAGTCTTTAATGAGAGTCTTTATTATGTCTTTTCATTCTCTCATTAATTCCGCTGTCTTTCTTTTCCCCTTAGGGGCCGGGGTCTGCAGGTGCCTGTATGCGGCAGAGACCCGAAATGAAGTATGACCCAAACAGGTAAGTCTAAATGGAAGCTCTGGCTTTCCTTATGCTCTTCTCACTCTCACCTTTGTTTTTCTGTCTTTTTCCCCAGGTGCCGGGTTGATGCAGCGAATCCGGACGAGCGCCACTGGCAATGGAGGCTGGCAGCAAGGTGAGTGAAATGCGGCGCGGCAGCGACGGGTGAGTTGACCTTTTAAAATGAAAGTCTTTCCTTTTCAGGATCGCCGACGGGACGACTCTTGGACGAGGTTGAAACAAGTAAGGGCTCTTCTTTTGTCCAATTCTTTCTCCTTCTCCACATGCAGGTGTTTCTGGATGCAGGCGGGCGTGGCAGAAGTCAAGAAGCAGGAGCAGGCACGGTGAGCGTCCAGCTGCTAGATGCAGAACAACGCGAAGAAGTCCCAGGTATGTATCCTTCCACTCAGGTATGTATTCTTCCTCAGGCCACACCCATGTGGTTAAGTAGTTCTAGAGACAAAATAGTCCCATCCAGGCCTCAAGGGGGCCTGGATGTTGCAGCAAGGTCTACATCAGGTAAGTGTACACCCAAGCACTTAAACACAAGTCCTCGATTATGAGCCTGGCACCTAAGGCGCCAGGACTGGGGTCCAATATGAGCCTGGTGCCTAAGTCGCCAGGATTCAGTCCAAAGGGCCCCGACTTGGGCCCGCTGAGACCTTCCTGGGGGAAATGATGCCTTCCTCTGGGGTTGCTGGGCCCGGCCTGGTTCGTTAGAGGTAGGCATCATGACAGGGTTGTGGATGATTTCACTCCTCTTCTTATTAGATTCTGAAAGACTGTGTGGCGGAACATTTTTGCTAAAATACTTTTTTACTATGGTTTCTTGCTAATATATCAGGATTTATAGGAGAAGTGTTAGCAGTAGTGGTAGCCAAATTCTTGTTAAGCATTTTCTGTTTCGTGCCACATTTTGATAGAGGAGGCAAAGTTTCTGTAGTTGAAGCTTCATTTGTTTCGCTAAACAACTGTGTTAGCTGTTTTGTTCCAACATTGTCTACAAACTCTGGTCGAGATGGATGCTTACTTTGGACACATTTATTTTCATTTTCTCTATTTCTGCGTTCCTTTCTACAAACTTGCTTTTTGGTAGGCATTCTTTGGGGTCCTATGAAAAAAAAGAAGGTATGGGTTGTTCTGTTTTACAATATATGTGTGCTGTGTGCATGCGTGTATGAGTTTGATGGGGAAGATATATGTGGTGGTGTGTGAATGTGCATTGGGCAGTTACAATGAGCTGGGAAGGCTATTCCTCTGTTTGTATGTTACTACACTGCGGTTCAGATGAGAGTAGAAAGTGAGCTAGTGGTGAGGAGAAGCATTAATAGTAAACGTAATGATATAAAATTAAAACAGTTGTTTATTTTGTAGTACTATCATTCTAAGGGTTGAGTATGTTATTTGTGTTCCAAAAAAACAGGGATTTGTGTGCCATTCTGCCTGCTAATCTCTGTTCAATAAATGGGGATTTGTGGGCAGAATGGTTCAAAAATCAAAGTTTTTTTGGTGTGCAAATTACATAAATAACCCACAAAGTTTCTTTGAGGAACAGGAAGAATATAAAGGTAGTTTTGTACTTACTTTTTTTGTGCAATGACCAGGTTTCTTCGGATATGTTGTTTGTAGTGTAGATGCTGTCGATTTTCAGGAGAGTGGTCTTCACTGCAATTGTAAAACGAAGAAGTTAGTAATTTTGTGTGTTTATAGCACTGATGTTTATGTACACGTTCATTTTTCAGCTTTCGTGGAAGTATTCTCGTTTGATATCTCAACACAGTGTATGCGTGCATTTCATTTGACTATGTGCAGCATTTATATGTTATTTGCAATATGTTAGTTGAACCTGCTTCGCAAATGAGTAGAATTTTAAGTTCATGAAATTCCTTAGTTTTTTTCCAGCTGTGTTGTAGATAGCAGAGTGTTTTGGAAGTGATATGTTATTATAGTAGATGGGAAACATTTTAATACTTTCATTTTATAAGTAGGAATGCGAAAAATCGGGAGCACCTGAGAGGGAGATGTCACCACAGTAATCGGGAACGTTTATTTTTCTAGTGCGATCGCATTGGAAGTAGCATTAATTTAGGCAGAAGACAGTAAAAAATTGTGACATTTCTTAATGAAAAATCGAGTTTCATGCATAAACCGGGAGTGTTGGCATGTATGTATAGGTTATGCGGGAGATAGCAAGAAGTAGTGCGAATTTTCAATGAAAAATCGGAAGTCTCGCGCTTAAAGCGGGAGCATTGGTATGTATGTATCGGCTATGCAGATTTAGTGGCATTAATTTGTTTACATGGAATCATAAGACTTGCACATGTACTCTGAATAAAATATGCATACCTGTACTTTGTAATCATGCATGTGATGTCATCTTTGATGTCCTGGGTGTTAGTCTTAGCAGTGCACGGTGGTGGCGCGAGGTGGCGAGTTATGGTTGCTTAGCTTATCATAACTGGCGAATTTCAAGGGTTTTTCGGTTTTACTTGGAACCATAACGTCCCTTTAACAAAGTATTTTCACTGAATTTCATAGGTTTTTAGTAGCGCAATTTAACCGTAACGTCCCTTTAACAAAGTGTTTTCATTGAATTTCATAGGTTTTTATTAGTGCAACTTAACCATAATGTCCCTTTAACACATTTTTTTTTTACTGAATTTCATAGCATCCTAGGTCCTCAAAGTGGGAACCCCGGGTGGTAAAAAAAGGGTTTTTCTTCCCAAGGAAGGAAAATCTTTTACCAAGATGGCCACCATGGAATGGGAAGGCGGAGTGTATAAAGAGAACACAACAGGGAATCAGCGGCGGGTGTGGAAAACAAGATGTCAACAAGGGGAATCATAGGAGGGGGGACAAGAGGAAGACACGGGGCTTGAGCGGGGGGAACAGGAGGAAGGCACAGGGCATGAGCAGGGGGAGGGGAGAACAGGAAAGAGACACGGGGCATGAGCGGGGGTGGGGGAACAGGAGGGAGACACGGGGCATGAGCGGGGAGTGGGGAGGTACATGAGGGAGACATGGGGCATGAGCCGGGGGTGGGGAGTACACGAGGGAGACATGGGATATGAGCAGGGGGTGGGGGAAACAGGGGAGAGACACGTCATGAGCGGGGGATGGGGTGAACAGGGGAGAGACACAGGGCATGAGCAGGGGCTGGGGGGAACAGAGGAGACACGGGACATGAGCGGGGGGTGGGGGGAACAGGAGGGAGATACGGGGCATGAGCGGCGGGTGGGGGGAAAAGGGGAGAGACACGAGGCATGAGCGGGGATGGGGGAACAGGGCAGACATGGGGCATGAGTGGGGGGTGGGGGTAACACGAGGGAGACACGGGGCATGAGCGGGGGTGGGGGTACAGGAGGGAGACACGGGGCATGAGCGGGGGGTGGGGAGGAACAGGGCAGACACGGGGCATGAGCGGGGCGTGGGGGGTAACACGAGGGAGACACGGGGCATGAGCGGGGGTGGCGGTACAGGAGGGAGCCACGGGGCATGAGCGTGGGGTGGG
Source organism: Ambystoma mexicanum (assembly GCF_040938575.1). Classification (NCBI taxonomy): domain Eukaryota; kingdom Metazoa; phylum Chordata; class Amphibia; order Caudata; family Ambystomatidae; genus Ambystoma; species Ambystoma mexicanum. The sequence goes on along the minus strand of NC_090921.1, from coordinate 10,675,299 downwards.
GGAACAGGGCAGACACGGGGCATGAGCAGGTGGTAACACGAGGGAGACACGGGGCATGAGTGGGGGTGGGGGGTACAGGAGGGAGACACGGGGCATGAGCGGGGGGTGGGCAGAACAGGGCAGACAGGGGGCATGAGACCGGGGTGGAGAGGGGAAAGAAGGGAGACATGGTGCATGAGCGGGGGGTGGAGGGGAACAGGGGAGACATGGGGCATGAGCGGGGGTGGGGGGAAAAGGAGGGAGACAGACACGGGGCATGAGCAGGGGGTGGGGGGACAGGAGGGAGACACGGGGCAAGAGCGGGTGTTGGGGGTACAGGAGGGAGACAGACACTGGGCATGAGCGGGGGTGGGTGGGACAAGGAGGGAGACAGACACAGGGCATGAGCGGGGGTGGGGGACAGGAGGGAGACACGGGGCATGAGCGAAGGGTGGGGGGTACAGGAGGGAGACACAAGGCATGAGCAGGGGGTGGGGGGTACAGGAGCAAGACTCGGGGCATGAGCAGGGGATGGTGTCAGTCTAGAAATACGGATACCTCTACTTTGAAACTGCAAACGCATTTTGGTGGCCGTGGGCCAACCGTCTCATGCACGATATGACAAAATATAGGTTTCGAGTTTGTTAATGAACGGCCTTTTTGATGTAACATGAATCGCCATTTTGTTTTCTAACCATTGCTCATTGCTTTCTGTTCCTATTTCTTTGCAGTATATTTTCCGCTTACACTGCTCGACTGTGAAACATTGTTGTCTGTATGTGAAAAGGACAAGGGCACAGGGCCGTGAGGATAACAAGAGTTTTCTGAAACACAAACGTAGGCAGCGCCAGGAAGAATGCCCGGCTCCCTCCCGAATGTAGCCTTGAAGCAGAGCTGCAGGGCATTTAATCATTTCAGAGCTGCCAGCCAGTCTCGTTATATGGTAGAATATGTTAGAATAATACCGCTAAAGGCTTGAATTATGCTTTTCTTATGGCTCCCCTTTGCTGAGCCCGCTAGAGCATGTCGGCTCCCAGGACGCGAATAGCACCTGATAGATAGCAAGGTCCGGAATGCAACTCTCCCCGTATGTAGTTCGCTTCCAAGAACAGAAGCGCTGTGTTCTATTCAACAACTGAAAGATGCCTTCGCACTCACACATTGCAAATTGTTACTAGAATAGATGTTTGAAGGTGTCATAGTGGTCGGAGATGTCCATCATCACACCAAGTTCAAAGAAATCCAATAAAGGGGGGTGTAAACATGCCATAGCTGATTGTTTGATATGCATTTTGTATATATGTAACTGATGTACGTAGTTCACTCTCTTGCGTCCCTCGAGGTCTAGAGATAAATGTCGCGGGGCGTGAGACAGAGTTGGTCAACTGAGATTTTGCTTTGCAATAAAACCCTAGCTTTCGGAATACAACCTTGTGTCTGGCGTCTCTATCGTGTGTGGTGACTCGCCTTGTTTCCATAGACGTCAGGGTCCCCTAGGGGCCCCTTTCAGTGGGGGGTACAGGAGTGAGACACGGGCCATGAGTGGGAGGTGGGGGGAACAGGGCAGACACGGGGCATGAGTGGGGGGTGGGGGGAAAGAAGGGAGACACAGGGCATGAGCCCGGGGTGGGGGGGAAAGAAGGGAGACACGGGACATGAGTGGGGGGAAGAAGGGAGACACGGGGCATGACCTGACCGGGGGTGGGGGGGAAAGAAGGGAGACATGGGGCATGAGCAGAGGGCGGGGGGGAAGAAGGGAGACACGGGGCATGAGCGGGGGGTGGGGGGAAGAAAGGAGACACGGGGCATGAGCGGGGGTGGGGGGAAAGAAGGGAGTCACGGGGCATGAGCGGGGGTGGGGGGGAAAGAAGGGAGACACGGGACATGAGCGGGGAGTGGGGAGGGAAAGAAGGGAAACACGGGGCATGAGCCGGGGGTGGGGGGGCAAGAAGGGAGACACGGGCATGAGCGGGGGAAAAAAGGGAGACACGGGGCATGAGCAGGGGGTGAGGGGGAAAGAAGGGAGACACGGGGCACGAGGGGGGGTGGAGGTGGAGAAGGGAGTCATGGGGCATGGGCGTGGGGTGGGGAGAAATGGGGCATGAGCGGGGGGTGGGATGGAAAGAAGGGAGACACGGGGCATGAGCGGGGGGTGGAGCGGGAAGAACAGAGACACGGGCATGAGCATGGTGTGTGGGGGGAAGAAGGGAGAAACGGGACATGAGCAGGGGGTGGGAGGGAAGAAGGGAGACACGGGGCATGAGCGGGGGGTGGGGGGAAAGGAGGGAGACAGACATGGGGCATGAGCGGTGGCGGGGTGGAACAGGAGGGAGACACGCGGCATGAGCGGTAGGTGGGGGGTACAGGAGGGAGACAGACACGGGGCATGAGCGGGGTGTGGGTGGGACAAGGAGAGAGACAGACATGGGGCATGAGCGGGGGTGGGGGGTCAGGAGGGAGACACAGGGCATGAGCGGACAGTGGGGGGTATAGGAGGGAGACATGGGGCATGAGCAGGGGGTGGGGGTACAGGAGTGAGACACGGGGCATGAGTGGGGGAACAGGGCAGACACGGGGCATGAGAGGGGGGTGGGGGGAAGAATTGAGACACGGGGCATGAGCGGGGGAAGAAGGGAGACATGGGGCATAGGCAGGGGGTGGGGTGGAAAGAAGGGAGACACGTGGCATGAGCGGTGGGTGGGGGGAAGAAGGGAGACACGGGGCATGAGCAGGGGGTGGGGGAAAGAAGGGAGACACGGGGCATGAGCGGGGTTGGGGAGGGAAAGAAGGGAGACACGGGGCATGAGCGGGGGGTGGGGGGCAAGAAAGGAGACACGGGGCATGAGCGGGGGAAAGAAGGGAGACACGGGGCATGAGCGGGGGGTGGGGGAAAGAAGGGAGACACGGGGCATGAGCGGGGGGTTGGGGGGAGAAGGGAGACATGGGGCATGAGCGGGGTGGGGAGGTAAGAAGGGAGACATGGGGCATGAGTGGGGGGTGGGGGGGAAAGGAGGAAGACACGGGGCATGAGCGGGGGGTGGGGGGGAAGAAGGGAGACACGGGGCATGAGCGGGGGGGAAAGAAGGGAGACACAGGGCATGAGCGGGGGGTCGGGGGGAAAGAAGGGCGACACAGGGCATGAGTGGGGGGTGCGGGGGAAAGAAGGGAGACACGGGGCATGAGCGTGGGGTGGGTGGGAAAGAAGGGAGACACGTGACATGAGCGGGGGATGGAGGGGGAAAGAAGGGAGACATGGGGCATGAGCGGGGGAAAGAAGGGAGACACAGGGCATGAGCAGGGGGTGGGGGGAAGAAGGGAGACACAGGGCATGAACGGGGGGTGGGGGAGAAAGTAGGGAGACATGGACATGAGCGGGGTGTGGGAGGGAAGAAGGGAGACACGGGGCATGAGCAGGGGTGGGGGGAAAGAAGGGAGACATGGGGCATGAGCGGGGGTGGGGGGGAAAGAAGGGAGACACGGGGCATGAGCGGGGGTGGGGGAAAGAAGGGAGACACGGGCATGAGCAGGGGTGGGGGTGAAAGAAGGGAGACACCCGGCATGAGCGGGGGGTGGGAGCGAAAGAAGGGAGACATGGGATAGAGCGGGGGGTGAGGTGTGAAAGAAGGCAGACACGGGGCATGAGCGGGGGGTAGGGGGGAAAGAAGGGAGACACGGGGCATGAGCGTGGGGTGGGTGGGAAAGAAGGGAGACACGTGACATGAGCGGGGGATGGAGGGGGAAAGAAGGGAGACATGGGGCATGAGCGGGGGAAAGAAGGGAGACACAGGGCATGAGCAGGGGGTGGGGGGAAGAAGGGAGACACAGGGCATGAACGGGGGTGGGGGAGAAAGTAGGGAGACATGGACATGAGCGGGGTGTGGGGGGGAAGAAGGGAGACACTGGGCATGAGCGGGGGTGAGGGGAAAGAAGGGAGACACGGGACACGGGGCATGAGCGGGGGTGGGGGGAAGAAGGGAGACACGGGGCATGAGCGGGGGTGGGGGAAAGAAGGGAGACACGGGCATGAGCAGGGGTGGGGGGAAAGAAGGGAGACACGGGACACGGGGCATGAGCGGGGGTGGGGGGGAAAGAAGGGAGACACCCGGCATGAACGGGGGGTGGGAGCGAAAGAAGGGAGACATGGGATAGAGCGGGGGGTGAGGTGTGAAAGAAGGGAGACACGGGGCATGAGCAGGGGGTGGGGGTGAACAGGGGAGACATGGGGCATGAGCGGGGGGTGGGGGGAAAGAAGGGAGACACGGGGCATGAGCGGGGATGGGGGGACAAGGAGGGAGACAGACACAGGGCATGAGCGGGGGTGGGGGACAGGAGGGAGACACGGGGCATGAGCGAAGGGTGGGGGGTACAGGAGGGAGACACAAGGCATGAGCAGGGGGTGGAGGGGGGTGGTGTCAGTCTAGAAATACGGATATCTCTACTTTGAAACCGCAAACGCATTTTGGTGGCCGTGGGCCAACCGTCTCATGCACGATATGACAAAATATAGGTTTCGAGTTTGCAAATGAACGGCCATTTTGATGTAACATGAATCGCCATTTTGTTTTCTAACCATTGCTCATTGCTTTCTGTTCCTATTGCTTTGCAGTATATTTTCCGCTTACACTGCTCGACTGTGAAACATTGTTGTCTGTATGTGAAAAGGACAAGGCCACAGGGCTGTGAGGATAACAAGAGTTTTCTGAAACACAAACGTAGGCAGCGCCAGGAAGAATGCCCGGCTCCCTCCCGAATGTAGCCTTGAAGCAGAGCTGCAGGGCATTTAATCATTTCACAGCTGCTAGCCAGTCTCGTTATATGGTAGAATATGTTAGAATAATACTGCTAAAGGCTTGAATTATTCTTTTCTTACGGCTCCCCTTTGCTGAGCCCGCTAGAGCATGTCGGCTCCCAGGACGCGAATAGCACCTGATAGATAGCAAGGTCCGGAATGCAACTCTCCCCGTATGTAGTTCGCTTCCAAGAACAGAAGCGCTGTGTTCTATTCAACAACTGAAAGATGCCTTCGCACTCACACATTGCAAATTGTTACTAGAATAGATGTTTGAAGGTGTCATAGTGGTCGGAGATGTCCATCATCACACCAAGTTCTAAGAAATCCAATAAAGGGGGGTGTAAACATGTCATAGCTGATTGTTTGATATGCATTTTGTATATATGTAACTGATGTACGTAGTTCACTCTCTTGCTTCCCTCGAGGTCTAGAGATAAATGTCGCGGGCGTGAGACCGAGTTGGTCAACTGAGACTTTTGCTTTGCAATAAAACCCTAGCTTTGGGAATACAACCTTGTGTCTGGCGTCTCTATCGTGTGTGGTGACTCGCCTTGTTTCCATAGACGTCAGGGTCCCCTAGGGGCCCCTTTCAGTGGGGGGTACAGGAGTGAGACACGGGGCATGAGTGGGAGGTGGGGGGAACAGGGCAGACACGGGGCATGAGTGGGAGGTGGGGGGAACAGGGCAGACACGGGGCATGAGCCCGGGGTGGGGGGGACAGAAGGGAGACACGGGGCATGAGCGGGGGGAAAGAAGGGCGACACAGAGCGTGGGGAAGAAGGGAGACACGGGGCATGACCGGGGGTGGGGGGGAAAGAAGGGAGACATGGGGCATGAGCGGGGGGTGGGGGAAAGAAGGGAGACACGGGGCATGAGCGGGGGGTGGGGGGAAAGAAGGGAGTCATGGGGCATGAGCGGGGTGGGGGGAAGAAGGGAGACACGGGGCATGAGCGGGGGGTGGGGGAAAGAAGGGAGTCACGGGGCATGAGCAGGGGGTGGGGGGAAAGAAGGGAGTCACGGGGCATGAGCGGGGGTGGGGGGGCAAGAAGGGAGACACGGGCATGAGCGGGGGAAAAAAGGGAGACACAGGGCATGAGCGGGGGGTGAGGGGGAAAGAAGGGAGACAATGGGCACGAGGGGGGGTGGAGGTGGAGAAGGGAGTCATGGGGAATGGGCGTGGGGTGGGTGGGAAGAAGAGAGAAATGGGGCATGAGCGGGTGGTAGGGGGGAAAGAAGGGAGACACGGGGCATGAGCGGGGAGTGGAGGGGGAAGAAGTGGGACTTGGTCATGAGCAGGGGGTGTGGGGGGGAAAGAAGGGAGACACGGGACATGAGCAGGGGGTGGGAGGGAAGAAGGGAGACACGGGGCATGAGCGGGGATGTGGGGGGAAAGGAGGGTGACAGACATGGGGCATGAGCGGGGGCGGGGTGGAACAGGAGGGAGACACGGGGCATGCGCGGGGGGTGGGGTTACAGGAGGGAGACAGACACGTGGCATGAGCGGGGTGTGGGTGTTACAATTAGAGAGACAGACTTGGGGCATGAGCGGAGGTGGGGGGACATGAGGGAGACACAGGGCATGAGCGGACGGTGGGGGGTACAGGAGGGAGACATGGGGCATGAGCAGGGGGTGGGGGGTACAGGAGTGAGACACGGGGCATGAGTGGGGGGAACAGGGCAGACACGGGGCATGAGAGGGGGTGGGGGGTAGAATTGAGACACGGGGCATGAGCGGGGGGAAGAAGGGAGACACAGGGCATGAGCAGGGGGTGGGGGGGAAAGAAGGGAGACACGTGGCATGAGCGGTGGGTGGGGGTAAGAAGGGAGACACGGGGCATGAGCAGGGGGTGGGGGAAAGAAGGGAAACACGGGGCATGAGCGGGGTTGGGGAGGGAAAGAAGGGAGACACGGGGCATGAGAGGGGGGTGGGGGGCAATAAAGGAGACACGGGGCATGAGCGGGGGAAAGAAGGGAGACACGGGGCATGAGTGGGGGGTGGGGGAAAGAAGGGAGACACGGGGCATGAGCGGGGGTGGGAGGAGAAGGGAGACATGGGGCATGAGCGGGGTGGGGAGGTAAGAAGGGAGACATGGGGCATGAGTGGGGGGTGGGGGGGAAAGGAGGGAGACACGGGGCATGAGCGGGTGGTGGGGGTTAAGAAGGGAGACACGGGGCATGAGCGGGGGTGGGGGGGAAAGAAGGGAGACACAGGGCATGAGCGGGGGCCCGGGGGGAAAGAAGGGAGACACGGGGCATGAGGGGGGGTTGGGAGTGAAAGAAGGGAGACACGGGGCATGAGCGGGGGGTGGGTGGGAAAGAAGAGAGACAAGGAACATGAGCGGGGGGTGGAGGGGGAAAGAAGGGAGACATGGGGCATGAGCGGGGGAAAGAAGGGAGACACAGGGCATGAGCAGGGGGTGGGGGGAAGAAGGGAGACACAGGGCATGAACGGGGGGTGGGTGAGAAAGAAGGGAGACATGGACATGAGCAGGGTGTGGGGGGAAGAAGGGAGACACGGGGCATGAGTGGGGGTGGGGGGAAAGAAGGGAGACACGAGGCATGAGTGGGGGTGGGGGGGAAAGAAGGGAGACACAGGGCATGAGCGGGGGGTGGGGGAAAGAAGGGAGACACGGGGCATGAGCAGGGGTGGGGGTGAAAGAAGGGAGACACCAGGCATGAGCGGGGGGTGGGGAGCGAAAGAAGGGAGACATGGGATAGAGCGGGGGGTGGGGGGGAAGAAGGGAGACACGGGGCATGAATAGGGGGTGGGGGTGAACAGGGGAGACACGGGGCATGAGCGGGGGGTGGGGGGAAAGAAGGGAGACACGGGGCATGAGCGGGGGTGGGGGGCGAAGAAGGGAGACACGGGGCATGAGCAGGGGGTGGGGGAAAGAAGGGAGACACGGGGCATGAGCGGGGGTAGGGGGGGTGGAAAGAAGGGAGACACGGCGCATGAGGGGGGTGGGGGGAAGAAGGGAGACACGGGGCATGAGCGGGGGTTGGGGGTGAACAGGGGAGACACGGGGCATGAGCGGGGGGTGGGGGGAAAGAAGGGAGACACGGGCATGAGAGGGGGTGGGGGGAAGAAGGGACACACGGGGCATGAGCAGGGGGTGGGGGAAAGAAGGGAGACACAGGGCATGAGCGGGGTTGGGGAGGGAAAGAAGGGAGACACGGGGCATGAGTGGGGGGTGGAGGGCAAGAAGGGAGACACAGGGAATGAGCGGGGGAAAGAAGGGAGACACGGGGCATGAGCGGGTGGTGGGGGAAAGAAGGGAGACACAGGGCATGAGCGGGGGGGGAGATGGGAGACATGGGGCATGAGTGGGGGGTGAGGGGGTAAGAAGGGAGACACGGGGCATGAGCGGGGGGTGGGGGGGAAAGAAGGGAGACACGGGGCATGAGCGGGTGGTGGGGGAAAGAAGTGAGACACGGGGCATGAGCAGGCGTGGGGGGAAAGAAGGGAGACACAGGGCATGAGCGGGGGGTGAGGGGAAAGAAGGGAGACACGGGGCATGTGTGGGTGGTGGGGGTGAAAGAAGGGAGACACAGGGCATGAGCGGGTTGGTGGGGGGGAAAGAAGGGAGACACGGGGCATGAGCAGGGGGTGGGGGGAAAGGAGGATGACACGGGGCATGAGCGGGGGGTGAGGGGGAAAGAAGGGAGACATGGGGCATGAGCGGGGGAAAGAAGGGAGACACAGGGCATGAGCAGGGGGTGGGGGAAGAAGGGAGACACGGGGCATGAACAGGGGGTGGGGGAGAAAGAAGGGAGACACAGACATGAGCAGGGGGTGGGGCGGAAAGAAGGGAGACACGGGGCATGAGCGGGGGGAGGAGGGAAAGAAGGGAGACACGGGGCATGAGTGGGGGGTGGGGGGAAAGATGGGAGACACGCGGCATGAGCGGGGGTGGGGGGAAAGAAGGGAGACACGGGGCATGAGTGGGGGTGGGGGAAAAGAAGGGAGACACAGGGCATGAGTGGGGGTGGGGAGGGAAAAGAAGGGAGACACAAGGCATGAGCGGGGAGTGGGGGGTTGAAGGGAGACACAGGGCATGACCGGGGGAAAGAAGGGAGACACGGGGCATGAGTGGGGGTGCGGGGAAAGAAGGGAGACACAGGGCATAAGCAGGGGTGGGGGGAAAGAAGGGAGACACGGGACATGAGTGGGTGGTTGCGGGGCAAAGAAGGGAGACACGGGGCATGAGCAGGGGGTGTGGGGGAAAGAAGAGAGACATGGGGCATGAGCGGGGGTGGGGGGGAAGAAGGGGGACACGGGGCATGTGTGGGGGGTGGGGGAAAGAAGGGAGACACGGGGCATGAGTGGGGGGAAAGAAGGGAGACACAGGGCATGAGCGAGGGGTGGGGAGGGAAAGAAGGGAGACACGGGGCATGAGCAGGGGGTGGGGGGGAAAGAAGGGAGACACGGGGCATGAGCGGGGGGTTGGGGGAAAGAAGGGAGACACGGGGAATGAGCGGGTGGTGGGGGAAAGAAGTGAGACACGGGGCATGAGCAGGCGTGGGGGGAAAGAAGGGAGACACAGATCATGAGCGGGGGGTGAGGGGAAAGAAGGGAGACACGGGGCATGTGTGGGTGGTGGGGGTGAAAGAAGGGAGACACAGGGCATGAGCGGGTTGGTGGGGGGAAAGAAGGGAGACACGGGGCATGAGCGGGGGGTGGGGGGAAAGAAGGGAGACACGGGGCATGAGCGGGGGGTGGAGGGGGAAAGAAGGGAGACATGGGGCATGAGCGGGGGAAAGAAGGGAGACACAGGGCATGAGCAGGGGGTGGGGGGAAGAAGGGAGACACGGGGCATGAACAGGGGGTGGGGGAGAAAGAAGGGAGACACAGACATGAGCGGGGGTGGGGGGAAAGAAGGGAGACACGGGGCATGAGCGGGGGGAGGAGGGAAAGAAGGGAGACACGGGGCATAAGCGGGGGGTGGGGGGAAAGATGGGAGACACGCGGCATGAGCGGGGGGTGGGGGGAAAGAAGGGAGACACGGGGCATGAGCGGGGGGTGGGGGAAAAGAAGGGAGACACGGGGCATGAGTGGGGGTGGGGAGGGAAAAGAAGGGAGACACGAGGCATGAGCGGGGGATGGGGGGTCGAAGGGAGACACAGGGCATGAGGGGGGGAAAGAAGGGAGACACGGGGCATGAGTGGGGGGTGCGGGGAAAGAAGGGAGACACAGGGCATAAGCAGGGGTGGGGGGAAAGAAGGGAGACACGGGACATGAGTGGGTGGTTGCGGGGCAAAGAAGGGAGACACGGGGCATGAGCAGGGGGTGGGGGGGAAAGAAGAGAGACATGGGGCATGAGCGGGGGTGGGGGGGAAGAAGGGAGACACGGGGCATGTGTGGGGGATGGGGGGAAAGAAGGGAGACACGGGGCATGTGCGTGGGGTGGGGGAAAGAAGGGAGACACGGGGCATGAGCGGGGGGAAAGAAGGGAGACACAGGGCATGAGCGAGGGGTGGGGAGGGAAAGAAGGGAGACACGGGGCATGAGCAGGGAGTGGGGGGAAAGAAGGGAGACACGAGGCATGAGCTGGGGGTGGGGGGGAAAGAAGGGAGACACAGGGCATGAGCGGGGGAATGAAGGGAGACACAGGGCATGAGCAGGGGGTGGGGGGAAGAAGGGAGACACTGGGCATGAACAGGGGGTGGGGGAGAAAGAAGGGAGACACAGACATGAGCGGGGGGTGGGGGGAAAGAAGGGAGACACGGGGCATGAGCGGGGGGAGGAGGGAAAGAAGGGAGACACGGGGCATAAGCGGGGGGTGGGGGGAAAGATGGGAGACACGCAGCATGAGCGGGGGGTGGGGGGAAAGAAGGGAGACACGGGGCATGAGCGGGGGGTGGGGGAAAAGAAGGGAGACACGGGGCATGAGTGGGGGTGGGGAGGGAAAAGAAGGGAGACACGAGGCATGAGCGGGGGATGGGGGGTCGAAGGGAGACACAGGGCATGAGGGGGGGAAAGAAGGGAGACACGGGGCATGAGTGGGGGGTGCGGGGAAAGAAGGGAGACACAGGGCATAAGCAGGGGTGGGGGGAAAGAAGGGAGACATGGGGCATGAGCGGGGGAAAGAAGGGAGACACAGGGCATGAGCAGGGGGTGGGGGGAAGAAGGGAGACACGGGGCATGAACAGGGGGTGGGGGAGAAAGAAGGGAGACACAGACATGAGCGGGGGTGGGGGGGAAAGAAGGGAGACACGGGGCATGAGCGGGGGGAGGAGGGAAAGAAGGGAGACACGGGGCATAAGCGGGGGGTGGGGGGAAAGATGGGAGACACGCGGCATGAGCGGGGGGTGGGGGAAAGAAGGGAGACACGGGGCATGAGCGGGGGTGGGGGAAAAGAAGGGAGACACGGGGCATGAGTGGGGGTGGGGAGGGAAAAGAAGGGAGACACGAGGCATGAGCGGGGGATGGGGGGTCGAAGGGAGACACAGGGCATGAGGGGGGGAAAGTAGGGAGACACGGGGCATGAGTGGGGGGTGCGGGAAAGAAGGGAGACACAGGGCATAGGCAGGGGTGGGGGGAAAGAAGGGAGACACGGGACATGAGTGGGTGGTTGCGGGGCAAAGAAGGGAGACACGGGGCATGAGCAGGGGGTGGGGGGGAAAGAAGAGAGACATGGGGCATGAGCGGGGGTGGGGGGGAAGAAGGGAGACATGGGGCATGTGTGGGGGGTGGGGGGAAAGAAGGGAGACACGGGGCATGTGCGTGGGGTGGGGGAAAGAAGGGAGACACGGGGCATGAGCGGGGGGAAAGAAGGGAGACACAGGGCATGAGCGAGGGGTGGGGAGGGAAAGAAGGGAGACACGGGGCATGAGCAGGGAGTGGGGGAAAGAAGGGAGACACGAGGCATGAGCTGGGGGTGGGGGGGAAAGAAGGGAGACACAGGGCATGAGCGGGGGAATGAAGGGAGACACAGGGCATGAGCAGGGGGTGGGGGGAAGAAGGGAGACACTGGGCATGAACAGGGGGTGGGGGAGAAAGAAGGGAGACACAGACATGAGCGGGGGGTGGGGGGAAAGAAGGGAGACACGGGGCATGAGCGGGGGTAGGAGGGAAAGAAGGGAGACACGGGGCATAAGCGGGGGGTGGGGGGAAAGATGGGAGACACGCAGCATGAGCGGGGGGTGGGGGGAAAGAAGGGAGACACGGGGCATGAGCGGGGGGTGGGGGAAAAGAAGGGAGACACGGGGCATGAGTGGGGGTGGGGAGGGAAAAGAAGGGAGACACGAGGCATGAGCGGGGGATGGGGGGTCGAAGGGAGACACAGGGCATGAGGGGGGGAAAGAAGGGAGACACGGGGCATGAGTGGGGGGTGCGGGGAAAGAAGGGAGACACAGGGCATAAGCAGGGGTGGGGGGAAAGAAGGGAGACACGGGACATGAGTGGGTGGTTGCGGGGCAAAGAAGGGAGACACGGGGCATGAGCAGGGGGTGGGGGGGAAAGAAGAGAGACATGGGGCATGAGCGGGGGTGGGGGGGAAGAAGGGAGACACGGGGCATGTGTGGGGGGTGGGGGGAAAGAAGGGAGACACGGGGCATGTGCGGGGGGTGGGGGAAAGAAGGGAGACACGGGGCATGAGCGGGGGGAAAGAAGGGAGACACAGGGCATGAGCGAGGGGTGGGGAGGGAAAGAAGGGAGACACGGGGCATGAGCAGGGGGTGGGGGGGAAAGAAGGGAGACACGAGGCATGAGCGGGGGGTGGGGGGGAAAGAAGGGAGACACAGGGCATGAGCGGGGGAAAGAAGGGAGACACAGGGCATGAGCGGGTGTTGGGGGGGAAGAAGGGAGACACGGGGCATGAGCGGGAAGTGGAGATGACACGGACCATGAGCGGGGGGTGGGGGGAAAAGGAGGGAGACAGACACGGAGCATGAGTGGGGGTGGGGGTGAACAGGGGAGACACGGGGTATGAGCAAGGGGGTGGGGGGAACATGAGGGAGAAATGGGACATGAGCAGGGGGTGGGGGAACAGGGCAGACACGGGGCATCAACAGGGGGTGGGGGGGACACGGGGCATGAGCGGGGGTGGGGGGTAACACAACGGAGACACACGGGGCATGAGCGGGGGGTTGGGGGGGAACAGGGCAGACACAGGGCATGAGCGGGGCATGGGGGGACACGGGGCATGAGCGGGGGTGGGGGGTACACGAGGGAGAGAGACATGGGGGGGCATGAGCAGGTTTTGGGGTGGTACACGAGGGAGACATGGGGCATGAGGGGGGGTGGGGGAACAGGAGGGAGACACGGGGCATTAATGGGGGGTGGGGGGTAACACGAGGGTGATACGGGGCATAAGCGGGGGTGGGGGAAACAGGGCAGACACGATGCATGAGCTGGAGATGGGGGTAACACGAGGGAGACACAGGGCATGAGCGGGGGGTGGGGGAACATGAGGGAGACACGGGGCATGAGCGGGGTTGGGGGGAACAGGACAGACACAGGGCATGTGCGGGGGGTGGGGGAAAGAAGGGAGACACGGGGCATGAGCAGGGGGAAAGAAGGGAGACACAGGGCATGAGCGAGGGATGGGGAGGGAAAGAAGGGAGACACGGGGCATGAGCAGGGGGTGGGGGGAAAGAAGGGAGACACGAGGCATGAGCGGGGGGTGGGGGGAAAGAAGGGTGACACAGGGCATGAGTGGGGGAAAGAAGGGAGACACGGAGCATGAGCGGGTGTGGGAGGGAAAGAAGGGAGACCCAGAGCATGAGCGGGGGGTGCGGAGGAAAGAAGGGAGACACGGGGCATGAGTGGGGGGTGGGGGGTACAGAGGTAGATACGGGGCATGAGCGGGGGTTGAGGGGTACAGGAGGGAGACACGGGGCATGAGTGGAGGGTGGGGGGGAAGAAGAGAGACACGGGGCATGAGCGGGTGGTGGGGAGGGTAAGGACGGGAGACACGGTGCATTAGCGAGGGGTGGGGAGGGTAAAGACCGGAGACATGGGGCATGAGCGGGGGTGGGGGGGAAAGAAGGGATTCACAGGGCATGAGCGGGGGGTGGTGGGGAAGAAGGGAGACACGGGGCATGAGCGGGAGAACGAATGGAGACACGGGGCATGAGCGGGGGTGCGGAGGAAAGAAGGGAGACACGGGGCATGAGCGGGGGGTGAGGGGGAATGAAGGGAGAAACGGGGCATGAGCGGGGGTGTGGGAAAGAAGAGAGACACAGGGCATGAGTGGTGGGTGGGGGGAAAGAAGGGAGACACAGGGCATGAGCGAGGGGTGGCGGAGAAGAAGGGAGACACGGGGCATGAGCGGGGGGTGGGGGGTACAGGAGGGAGACACGGGGCATGAGCGGGGGTGGAGGGTGGAAAGAAGGGAGACACAGGGCATGAACGGGGCATGGGGAGGGTAAAGAAGGGAGACACGGGGCATGAGCAGGGGGGAAGAAGGGAGACACAGGTTATGAGCGTGGGGTGGGGGAAGAAGGGAGACACGGGCCATGAGCAGGGGGTGGGAGGAAGAAGGGAGACACGGGGCAAGAGTTAGGGGTGGGGGGGAAAGAATGGAGACATGGGGCATGAGCGGGGGGTGGGGGAAGAATGGAGTTACGGGGCATGAGCAGGGGGTGGGGGGGAAAGAATGGAGACATGGGGCATGAGCGGGGGGTGGGGGGTTCAGGACAGAGACACGGGGCATGAGCGGGGGGTTGGGGGAAGAAGGGAGACACAGGGCATGAGCGGGGGGTGGAGGGGGAAAGAAGGGAGACACGGAGCATGAGCGGGGGGTGGGGGGAAAAGAATAGAGACATGGGGCATGAGCAGGGGGTGGGGCGAAAGAAGAGAGACACGGGGCATGAACGGTGGGGGGAGAGAAGGGACACATGGGGCATGAGCGAGGGGTGGGGGGAAGAAGGGAGACACGAGGCATGAGGAAGGGGGTGGAGGGGATGAAGGGAGACATGGGGCATGAGCGGGGGTGGGGGGGAGATATGGAGCATGAGCGGGGGGTGGGGGGAAAGAAGGGAGACACGGGGTATGAGCGGCGTGGGGGTAACACACGAAGGAGACACGGGGCATGAGCAGGGGGTGGGGGGAACAGGGCAGACGTGGGCATGAGCAGGGGGGTAAGACGAGGGAGACACGTGGCATGAGCAGGGGGTGGGGGAACAGGGCAGACATGGGGCATGAACAGGGGTGTGGGGGGGAAAGAAGGGAGACATGGGGAATGAGCAGAGGGTAGGGGTGAACGGGGGAGACATGGGGCATGAGCGGGGGGGGGGTGGGGACAGGAGGGAGACACGGGGCATGATCAGGGGATGGGGGTACAGGAGGGAGACACGGGGCATGAGGGGGGGTGGGGAGAACAGGAGGGAGACACAGGGCATGAGCGGAGGTGGGGGGAAGAAGGGAGACACAGGGCATGAGCGGGGGTGGATGGGGAAAGAAGGGAGACACGGGGCATGAGCGAGGGGTGGTTGGTGAACAGGGGAGACACGGACCATGAGCGGGGGGGGAGAAGAGAGACACGGGGCATGAGCGTGGGGTGGGGGAAAGAAGGGAGACACAGGTCATAAGCGGGGGGTGGGGGGGGAGAAGGGAGACACGGGACATGCGAGGGGGGTGGGGGTGAAAAAAGGGAGACACGGGGCATGAGCGGGGGGTGGGGGAAAAGAAGGGAGACAGGGGGCATGAGCTGGGGGTGGGGGAAAATGAGGGAGACACAGGGCATGAGCAGGGGTTGGGGAGTACAGGAGGGAGACACGGGGCATGAGCAGGGGGTGGGGGGAAGAAGGGAGACACGGGGCATGAGCAGGGGTTGGGGGGAATAAGGGAGACCCAGGGCATGAGCAGGGGGTAGGGGGAAGAAGGGAGACACAGGGCATGAGCGGGGGGTGGGGGGAAAGAAGGGAGACACGGGGCATGAGCGGCGGGGAGGGGGGGAAAGAAGGGAGACACGGGGCATGAGCGGGGGTGGGGGGGAAAGAAGGGAGACATGGGGCATGAGCGGGGGAAGAAGGGAGACACGGGGCATGAGCGGGAGAAAGAAGCGAGACACGGGGCATGAGCGGGGGTGTGGAGCAAAGAAGGGACACACGGGGCATGAGCAGGCAGTGGGGGGGAAAGAACGGAGACACGGGGCATGAGCGGGGGTGGGGGGAAAGTAGGGAGACACGGCTCATGAGCGGGGGTTGGGGGGAAAGAGGAGAGACACGGGGCATGAGCGGGGGGTCGGGGGGAAAGAAGGGAGACACGGGGCATGAGCGAGCGGTGGGGGGGAAGAAGGGAGACACGGGGATGAGCGGGGGTGGGGGGGAAGAAGGGAGACACGGGGCATGAGCGGGGGTGGGGAGGAAGAAGGGAGACACGGGGCATGAGCAGGCGGTGTGGGGGAAAGAAGGGAGACACGGGACATGAGCGGGTGGTGGGGGAAAGAAGGGAGACACAGGGCATGAGCGGGGGGTGTAGGGGGGAAAGAAGGGAGACACGGGGCATGAGCAGGGGGTGGGGGGAAGAAGGGAGACACGGGGCATGAGCGGGGGGTGGGGGAAAAGAATAGAGACATGGGGCATGAGCGGGGGGTGGGGCGAAAGAAGGGAGACACGGGGCATGAACGGTGGGGGGAGAGAAGGGACACACGGGGCATGAGCGAGGGGGTGGAGGGGATGAAGGGAGACATGGGGCATGAGCGGGGGTGGGGGGGAAAGAAGGGAGATATGGAGCATGAGCGGGGGTGGGGGGAAAGAAGGGAGACACGGGGCATGAGCGGGGGGTGCGGAGGAAAGAAGGGAGACACGGGGCATGAGTGGGGGGTGGGGGGTACAGAGGTAGATAGGGGCATGAGCGGGGGTTGAGGGGTACAGGAGGGAGACACGGGGCATGAGTGGAGGGTGGGGGGGAAGAAGGGAGACACGGGGCATGAGCGGGTAGTGGGGAGGGTAAAGACGGGAGACACGGTGCATTAGCGAGGGGTGGGGAGGGTAAAGACCGGAGACATGGGGCATGAGCGGGGGTGGGGGGGAAAGAAGGGAGACACGGGGCATGAGCAGGGGGTGGGGGAAGAAGGGAGACCCGGGGCATGAGCGGGGGGTGGGGGGGAAAGAAGGGATTCACAGGGCATGAGCGGGGGGTGGTGGGGAAGAAGGGAGACACGGGGCATGAGCGGGAGAACGAATGGAGACACGGGGCATGAGCGGGGGTGCGGAGGAAAGAAGGGAGACACGGGGCATGAGCGGGGGGTGAGGGGGAATGAAGGGAGAAACGGGGCATGAGCGGGGGTGTGGGAAAGAAGAGAGACACAGGGCATGAGTGGTGGGTGGGGGGAAAGAAGGGAGACACAGGGCATGAGCGAGGGGTGGCGGAGAAGAAGGGAGACATGGGGCATGAGCGGGGGGTGGGGGTACAGGAGGGAGACACGGGGCATGAGCGGGGGTGGAGGGTGGAAAGAAGGGAGACACAGGGCATGAACGGGGCATGGGGAGGGTAAAGAAGGGAGACACGGGGCATGGGCAGGGGGGAAGAAGGGAGACACAGGTCATGAGCGTGGGGTGGGGGGGAAGAAGGGAGACATGGGCCATGAGCAGGGGGTGGGGGGGAAAGAAGGGAGACATGGGGCATGAGCGGGGGAAGAAGGGAGACACGGGGCATGAGCGGGAGAAAGAAGGGAGACACGGGGCATGAGCGGGGGTGTGGAGCAAAGAAGGGACACACAGGGCATGAGCAGGCAGTGGGGGGGAAAGAACCGAGACACGGGGCATCAGCGGGGGTGGGGGGAAAGTAGGGAGACACGGCTCATGAGCGGGGGTTGGGGGGAAAGAGGAGAGACACGGGGCATGAGCGGGGGGTCGGGGGGAAAGAAGGGAGACACGGGGCATGAGCGAGCGGTGGGGGGGAAGAAGGGAGACACGGGGATGAGCGGGGGGTGGGGGGGAAGAAGGGAGACACGGGGCATGAGCGGGGGTGGGGAGGAAGAAGGGAGACACGGGGCATGAGCAGGCGGTGTGGGGGAAAGAAGGGAGACACGGGACATGAGCGGGTGGTGGGGGAAAGAAGGGAGACACAGGGCATGAGCGGGGGGTGTAGGGGGAAAGAAGGGAGACACGGGGCATGAGCAGGGGGTGGGGGGAAGAATGGAGACACGGGGCATGAGCGGGGGTGGGGGAAAAGAATAGAGACATGGGGCATGAGCGGGGGGTGGGGCGAAAGAAGGAAGACACGGGGCATGAACGGTGGGGGGAGAGAAGGGACACACGGGGCATGAGCGAGGGGTGGGGGGAAGAAGGGAGACACGAGGCATGAGCAAGGGGGTGGAGGGGATGAAGGGAGACATGGGGCATGAGCGGGGGGGGGGGGAAAGAAGGGAGATATGGAGCATGAGCGGGGGTGGGGGGAAAGAAGGGAGACACGGGGCATGAGCGGGGGGTGCGGAGGAAAGAAGGGAGACACGGGGCATGAGTGGGGGGTGGGGGGTACAGAGGTAGATACGGGGCATGAGCGGGAGTTGAGGGGTACAGGAGGGAGACACGGGGCATGAGTGGAGGGTGGGGGGGAAGAAGGGAGACACGGGGCATGAGCGGGTGGTGGGGAGGGTAAAGACGGGAGACACGGTGCATTAGCGAGGGGTGGGGAGGGTAAAGACCGGAGACATGGGGCATGAGCGGGGGTGGGGGGGAAAGAAGGGAGACACAGGGAATGAGCAGGGGGTGGGGGAAGAAGGGAGACCCGGGGCATGAGCGGGGGGTGGGGGGGAAAGAAGGGATTCACAGGGCATGAGCGGGGGGTGGTGGGGAAGACGGGAGACACGGGGCATGAGCGGGAGAACGAATGGAGACACGGGGCATGACCGGAGGTGCGGAGGAAAGAAGGGAGACACGGGGCATGAGTGGGGGGTGAGGAGGAATGAAGGGAGAAACGGGGCATGAGCGGGGGTGTGGGAAAGAAGAGAGACAGAGGGCATGAGTGGTGGGTGGGGGGAAAGAAGGGAGACACAGGGCATGAGCGAGGGGTGGTGGAGAAGAAGGGAGACACGGGGCATGAGCGGGGGTGGGGGGGAAAGAAGGGAGATATGGAGCATGAGCGGGGGTGGGGGGAAAGAAGGGAGACACGGGGCATGAGCGGGGGGTGCGGAGGAAAGAAGGGAGACACGGGGCATGAGTGGGGGGTGGGGGGTACAGAGGTAGATACGGGGCATGAGCGGGAGTTGAGGGGTACAGGAGGGAGACACGGGGCATGAGTGGAGGGTGGGGGGGAAGAAGGGAGACACGGGGCATGAGCGGGTGGTGGGGAGGGTAAAGACGGGAGACACGGTGCATTAGCGAGGGGTGGGGAGGGTAAAGACCGGAGACATGGGGCATGAGCGGGGGTGGGGGGGAAAGAAGGGAGACACGGGGCATGAGCAGGGGGTGGGGGAAGAAGGGAGACACGGGGCATGAGCGGGGGGTGGGGGGGAAAGAAGGGATTCACAGGGCATGAGCGGGGGGTGGTGGGGAAGAAGGGAGACACGGGGCATGAGCGGGAGAACGAATGGAGACACGGGGCATGAGCGGAGGTGCGGAGGAAAGAAGGGAGACACGGGGCATGAGCGGGGGGTGAGGAGGAATGAAGGGAGAAACGGGGCATGAGCGGGGGTGTGGGAAAGAAGAGAGACACAGGGCATGAGTGGTGGGTGGGGGGAAAGAAGGGAGACACAGGGCATGAGCGAGGTGTGGCGGAGAAGAAGGGAGACACGGGGCATGAGCGGGGGGTGGGGGGTACAGGAGGGAGACACGGGGCATGAGCGGGGGTGGAGGGTGGAAAGAAGGGAGACACAGGGCATGAACGGGGCATGGGGAGGGTAAAGAAGGGAGACACGGGGCATGAGCGGGGGGGGAAGAAGGGAGACACAGGTCATGAGCGTGGGGTGGGGGGGAAGAAGGGAGACATGGGCCATGAGCAGGGGGTGGGAGGAAGAAGGGAGACACGGGGCATGAGTTAGGGGTGGGGGGAAAGAATGGAGACATGGGGCATGAGCGGGGGTGGGGGGAAGTAGGGAGTCACGGGGCATGAGCGGGGGGTGGGGGGGAAAGAATGGAGACATGGGGCATGAGCGGGGGTGGGGAGTTCAGGACAGAGACACGGGGCATGAGCGGGGGGTTGGGGGGAAGAAGGGAGACACAGGGCATGAGCGGGGGGTGGAGGGGGGAAAGAAGGGAGACACGGGGCATGAGCAGGGGGTGGGGGGGGAGAAGGGAGACACGGGGCATGAGTGGGGGGTGGGGGGAAAAGAATAGAGACATGGGGCATGAGCGGGGGTGGGGCGAAAGAAGAGAGACACGGGGCATGAACGGTGGGGGGAGAGAAGGGACACACGGGGCATGAGCGAGGGGTGGGGGGAAGAAGGGAGACACGAGGCATGAGGAAGGGGGTGGAGGGGATGAAGGGAGACATGGGGCATGAGCGGGGGTGGGGGGGAGATATGGAGCATGAGCGGGGGGTGGGGGGAAAGAAGGGAGACACTGGGCATGAGCGGGCGGTGCGGAGGAAAGAAGGGATTCACAGGGCATGAGCGGGGGGTGGGGGGGAAAAAAGGGAGACACGGGGCATGAGCGGCAGGGTGGGGGGGAAAGAAGGGAGACATGGGGCATGAGCGGGGGGTGTGGGGGAAAGAAGAGAGACATGGGGCATGAGCGGGGGTGGTGGGGAAGAAGGGGGACACGGGGCATGTGTGGGGGGTGGGGGAAAGAAGGGAGACACGGGGCATGAGCGGGGGAAAGAAGGGAGACACAGGGCATGAGCGAGGGGTGGGGAGGGAAAGAAGGGAGACACGGGGCATGAGCAGGGGGTGGGGGGAAAGAAGGGAGACACGGGGCATGAGCGGGGGGTGGGGGGAAAGAAGGGAGACACGGGGAATGAGCGGGTGGTGGGGGAAAGAAGTGAGACACGGGGCATGAGCAGGCATGGGGGGAAAGAAGGGAGAAACAGATCATGAGCGGGGGGTGAGGGGAAAAAAGGGAGACACGGGGCATGTGTGGGTGGTGGGGGTGAAAGAAGGGCGACACAGGGCATGAGCGGGTTGGTGGGGGGAAAGAAGGGAGACACGGGGCATGAGCGGGGGGTGGGGGGAAAGAAGGGAGACACGGGGCATGAGCGGGGGGTGGAGGGGGAAAGAAGGGAGACATGGGGCATGAGCGGGGGAAAGAAGGGAGACACAGGGCATGAGCAGGGGGTGGGGGGAAGAAGGGAGACACGGGGCATGAACAGGGGGTGGGGGAGAAAGAAGGGAGACACAGACATGAGCGGGGGTGGGGGGGAAAGAATGGAGACACGGGGCATGAGCGGGGGGAGGAGGGAAAGAAGGGAGACACGGGGCATAAGCGGGGGGTGGGGGGAAAGATGGGAGACACGCGGCATGAGCGGGGGGTGGGGGGAAAGAAGGGAGACACGGGGCATGAGCGGGGGGTGGGGGAAAAGAAGGGAGACATGGGGCATGAGTGGGGGTGGGGAGGGAAAAGAAGGGAGACACGAGGCATGAGCGGGGGATGGGGGGTCGAAGGGAGACACAGGGCATGAGGGGGGGAAAGAAGGGAGACACGGGGCATGAGTGGGGGGTGCGGGGAAAGAAGGGAGACACAGGGCATAAGCAGGGGTGGGGGGAAAGAAGGGAGACACGGGACATGAGTGGGTGGTTGCGGGGCAAAGAAGGGAGACACGGGGCATGAGCAGGGGGTGGGGGGGAAAGAAGAGAGACATGGGGCATGAGCGGGGGTGGGGGGAAGAAGGGAGACACGGGGCATGTGTGGGGGGTGGGGGGAAAGAAGGGAGACACGGGGCATGTGCGGGGGGTGGGGGAAAGAAGGGAGACACGGGGCATGAGCGGGGGGAAAGAAGGGAGACACGGCATGAGCGAGGGGTGGGGAGGGAAAGAAGGGAGACACGGGGCATGAGCAGGGGGTGGGGGGAAAGAAGGGAGACACGAGGCATGAGCTGGGGGTGGGGGGGAAAGAAGGGAGACACAGGGCATGAGCGGGGGAATGAAGGGAGACACAGGGCATGAGCAGGGGGTGGGGGGAAGAAGGGAGACACTGGGCATGAACAGGGGGTGGGGGAGAAAGAAGGGAGACACAGACATGAGCGGGGGGTGGGGGGGAAAGATGGGAGACACGCAGCATGAGCGGGGGGTGGGGGGAAAGAAGGGAGACACGGGGCATGAGCGGGGGGTGGGGGAAAAGAAGGGAGACACGGGGCATGAGTGGGGGTGGGGAGGGAAAAGAAGGGAGACACGAGGCATGAGCGGGGGATGGGGGGTCGAAGGGAGACACAGGGCATGAGGGGGGGAAAGAAGGGAGACACGGGGCATGAGTGGGGGGTGCGGGGAAAGAAGGGAGACACAGGGCATAAGCAGGGGTGGGGGGAAAGAAGGGAGACACGGGACATGAGTGGGTGGTTGAGGGGCAAAGAAGGGAGACACGGGCCATGAGCAGGGGGTGGGGGGGAAAGAAGAGAGACATGGGGCATGAGCGGGGGTGGGGGGAAGAAGGGAGACACGGGGCATGTGTGGGGGGTGGGGGGAAAGAAGGGAGACACGGGGCATGTGCGGGGGGTGGGGGAAAGAAGGGAGACACGGGGCATGAGCGGGGGGAAAGAAGGGAGACACGGCATGAGCGAGGGGTGGGGAGGGAAAGAAGGGAGACACGGGGCATGAGCAGGGGGTGGGGGGAAAGAAGGGAGACACGAGGCATGAGCTGGGGGTGGGGGGGAAAGAAGGGAGACACAGGGCATGAGCGGGGGAATGAAGGGAGACACAGGGCATGAGCAGGGGGTGGGGGGAAGAAGGGAGACACTGGGCATGAACAGGGGGTGGGGGAGAAAGAAGGGAGACACAGACATGAGCGGGGGGTGGGGGGGAAACAAGGGAGACACGGGGCATGAGCGGGGGGAGGAGGGAAAGAAGGGAGACACGGGGCATAAGCGGGGGGTGGGGGGAAAGATGGGAGACACGCAGCATGAGCGGGGGGTGGGGGGAAAGAAGGGAGACACGGGGCATGAGCGGGGGGTGGGGGAAAAGAAGGGAGACACGGGGCATGAGTGGGGGTGGGGAGGGAAAAGAAGGGAGACACGAGGCATGAGCGGGGGATGGGGGGTCGAAGGGAGACACAGGGCATGAGGGGGGGAAAGAAGGGAGACACGGGGCATGAGTGGGGGGTGCGGGGAAAGAAGGGAGACACAGGGCACAAGCAGGGGTGGGGGGAAAGAAGGGAGACACGGGACATGAGTGGGTGGTTGCGGGGCAAAGAAGGGAGACACGGGGCATGAGCAGGGGGTGGGGGGGAAAGAAGAGAGACATGGGGCATGAGCGGGGGTGGGGGGGAAGAAGGGAGACACGGGGCATGTGTGGGGGGTGGGGGGAAAGAAGGGAGACACGGGGCATGTGCGGGGGGTGGGGGAAAGAAGGGAGACACGGGGCATGAGCGGGGGGAAAGAAGGGAGACACAGGGCATGAGCGAGGGGTGGGGAGGGAAAGAAGGGAGACACGGGGCATGAGCAGGGGGTGGGGGGAAAGAAGGGAGACACGAGGCATGAGCGGGGGGTGGGAGGGAAAGAAGGGAGACACAGGGCATGAGCGGGGGAAAGAAGGGAGACACAGGGCATGAGCGGGTGTTGGGGGGGAAGAAGGGAGACACGGGGCATGAGCGGGGAGTGGAGATGACACGGACCATGAGCGGGGGGTGGGGGGAAAAGGAGGGAGACAGACACGGAGCATGAGTGGGGGGTGGGGGTGAACAGGGGAGACACGGGGTATGAGCAAGGGTGTGGGGGGAACATGAGGGAGAAATGGGACATGAGCAGGGGGTGGGGGAACAGGGCAGACACGGGGCATCAACAGGGGGTGGGGGGGACACGGGGCATGAGCGGGGGTGGGGGGTAACACAACGGAGACACACGGGGCATGAGCGGGGGTTTGGGGGGGAACAGGGCAGACACAGGGCATGAGCGGGGCATGGGGGGGACACGGGGCATGAGCGGGGGTGGGGGGTACACGAGGGAGAGAGACATGGGGGGCATGAGCAGGTTTTGGGGTGGTACACGAGGGAGACATGGGGCATGAGCGGGGGGTGGGGGAACAGGAGGGAGACACGGGGCATTAATGTGGGGTGGGGGTAACACGAGGGTGATACGGGGCATAAGCGGGGGTGGGGGAAACAGGGCAGACACGATGCATGAGCTGGAGATGGGGGTAACACGAGGGAGACACAGGGCATGAGCGGGGGGTGGGGGAACATGAGGGAGACACGGGGCATGAGCGGGGTTGGGGGGAACAGGACAGACACAGGGCATGTGCTGGGGGTGGGGGAAAGAAGGGAGACACGGGGCATGAGCAGGGGGAAAGAAGGGAGACACAGGGCATGAGCGAGGGATGGGGAGGGAAAGAAGGGAGACACGGGGCATGAGCAGGGGGTGGGGGCGAAAGAAGGGAGACACGAGGCATGAGCGGGGGGTGGGGGGAAAGAAGGGAGACACGGGGCATGAGCGGGGGAAAGAAGGGAGACACGGAGCATGAGCGGGTGTGGGAGAGAAAGAAGGGAGACACAGAGCATGAGCGGGGGTGCGGAGGAAAGAAGGGAGACACGGGGCATGAGTGGGGGGTGGGGGGTACAGAGGTAGATACGGGGCATGAGCGGGGGTTGAGGGGTACAGGAGGGAGACACGGGGCATGAGCGGAGGGTGGGGGGGAAGAAGGGTGACACAGGGCATGAGCGGGGGAAAGAAGGGAGACACAGGGCATGAGCGGGTGTTGGGGGGGAGACACGGGGTATGAGCAAGGGTGTGGGGGGAACATGAGGGAGAAATGGGACATGAGCAGGGGGTGGGGGAACAGGGCAGACACGGGGCATCAACAGGGGGTGGGGGGGACACGGGGCATGAGCGGGGGTGGGGGGTAACACAACGGAGACACACGGGGCATGAGCGGGGGTTTGGGGGGGAACAGGGCAGACACAGGGCATGAGCGGGGCATGGGGGGGACACGGGGCATGAGCGGGGGTGGGGGGTACACGAGGGAGAGAGACATGGGGGGCATGAGCAGGTTTTGGGGTGGTACACGAGGGAGACATGGGGCATGAGCGGGGGGTGGGGGAACAGGAGGGAGACACGGGGCATTAATGTGGGGTGGGGGTAACACGAGGGTGATACGGGGCATAAGCGGGGGTGGGGGAAACAGGGCAGACACGATGCATGAGCTGGAGATGGGGGTAACACGAGGGAGACACAGGGCATGAGCGGGGGGTGGGGGAACATGAGGGAGACACGGGGCATGAGCGGGGTTGGGGGGAACAGGACAGACACAGGGCATGTGCTGGGGGTGGGGGAAAGAAGGGAGACACGGGGCATGAGCAGGGGGAAAGAAGGGAGACACAGGGCATGAGCGAGGGATGGGGAGGGAAAGAAGGGAGACACGGGGCATGAGCAGGGGGTGGGGGCGAAAGAAGGGAGACACGAGGCATGAGCGGGGGGTGGGGGGAAAGAAGGGAGACACGGGGCATGAGCGGGGGAAAGAAGGGAGACACGGAGCATGAGCGGGTGTGGGAGAGAAAGAAGGGAGACACAGAGCATGAGCGGGGGTGCGGAGGAAAGAAGGGAGACACGGGGCATGAGTGGGGGGTGGGGGGTACAGAGGTAGATACGGGGCATGAGCGGGGGTTGAGGGGTACAGGAGGGAGACACGGGGCATGAGTGGAGGGTGGGGGGGAAGAAGGGTGACACGGGGCATGAGCGGGTGGTGGGGAGGGTAAAGACGGGAGACACGGTGCATTAGCGAGGGGTGGGGAGGGTAAAGACCGGAGACATGGGGCATGAGCGGGGGTGGGGGGGAAAGAAGGGAGACACGGGGCATGAGCAGGGAGTGGGGGAAGAAGGGAGACCCGGGGCATAAGCGGGGGGTGGGAGGGAAAGAAGGGATTCACAGGGCATGAGCGGGGGGTGGTGGGGAAGAAGGGAGACACGGGGCATGAGCGGGAGAACGAATGGAGACACGGGGCATGAGCGGGGGTGCGGAGGAAAGAAGGGAGACACGGGGCATGAGCGGGGGGTGAGGGGGAATGAAGGGAGAAACGGGGCATGAGCGGGGGTGTGGGAAAGAAGAGAGACACAGGGCATGAGTGGTGGGTGGGGGGAAAGAAGGGAGACACGGGGCATGAGCGGGGGGTGGGGGGTACAGGAGGGAGACACGGGCATGAGCGGGGGTGGAGGGTGGAAAGAAGGGAGACACAGGGCATGAACGGGGCATGGGGAGGGTAAAGAAGGGAGACACGGGGCATGAGCAGGGGGGAAGAAGGGAGACACAGGTTATGAGCGTGGGGTGGGGGAAGAAGGGAGACACGGGCCATGAGCAGGGGGTGGGAGGAAGAAGGGAGACACGGGGCAAGAGTTAGGGGTGGGGGGGAAAGAATGGAGACATGGGGCATGAGCGGGGGGTGGGGGGAAGAATGGAGTTACGGGGCATGAGCGGGGGTGGGGGGGAAAGAATGGAGACATGGGGCATGAGCGGGCGGTGGGGGGTTCAGGACAGAGACACGGGGCATGAGCGGGGGGTTTGGGGGAAGAAGGGAGACACAGGGCATGAGCGGGGGGTGGAGGGGGGAAAGAAGGGAGACACGGAGCATGAGCGGGGGTGGGGGAAAAAGAATAGAGACATGGGGCATGAGCAGGGGGTGGGGCGAAAGAAGAGAGACACGGGGCATGAACGGTGGGGGGAGAGAAGGGACACACGGGACATGAGCGAGGGGTGGGGGGAAGAAGGGAGACACGAGGCATGAGGAAGGGGGTGGAGGGGATGAAGGGAGACATGGGGCATGAGCGGGGGTGGGGGGGAGATATGGAGCATGAGCGGGGGGTGGGGGGAAAGAAGGGAGACACGGGGTATGAGCGGCGTGGGGGTAACACACGAAGGAGACACGGGGCATGAGCGGGGGTTGGGGGGAACAGGGCAGACGTGGGCATGAGCAGGGGGGTAAGACGAGGGAGACACGTGGCATGAGCGGGTGGTGGGGGGAACAGGAGGGAGACACAGGGCATGAGCAGGGGGTGGGGGAACAGGGCAGACATGGGGCATGAACAGGGGTGTGGGGGGGAAAGAAAGGAGACATGGGGCATGAGCAGAGGGTGGGGGTGAACGGGGGAGACATGGGGCATGAGCGGGGGGTGGTGGGGACAGGAGGGAGACACGGGGCATGATCAGGGGATGGGAGTACAGGAGGGAGACACGGGGCATGAGGGGGGGTGGGGAGAACAGGAGGGAGACACAGGGCATGAGCGGAGGTGGGGGGAAGAAGGGAGACACAGGGCATGAGCGGGGGTGGATGGGGAAAGAAGGAAGACACGGGGCACGAGCGAGGGGTGGTTGGTGAACAGGGGAGACACGGACCATGAGCGGGGGGGGAAGAAGAGAGACACGGGGCTTGAGCGTGGGGTGGGGAAAGAAGGGAGACACAGGTCATAAGCGGGGGGTGGGGGGAAGAAGGGAGACACGGGACATGCGAGGGGGGTGGGGGTGAAAAAAGGGAGACACGGGGCATGAGCGGGGGGTGGGGGAAAAGAAGGGAGACACGGAGCATGAGTGGGGGGTAGGGAGGATGGGAGGGAGACACGGGGCATGAGCAGGGGGTGGGGGGTAACACGAGGGAGACACGGGGCATGAGCTGGGGGTGGGGGAAAATGAGGGAGACACAGGGCATGAGCAGGGGTTGGGGGGTACAGGAGGGAGACACGGGGCATGAGCAGGGGGTGGGGGGAAGAAGGGAGACACGGGGCATGAGCGGGGGGTGGAGGGGGGAAGGAAGGGAGACACAGTGCATGAGCAGGGGGTGGGGAGGGTAAAGTATAGAGACATGGGGCATGAGCGGGGGTGGGGGGAAGAAGGGAGACACGGGGCATGAGCAGGGGTTGGGGGGAAGAAGGGAGACCCAGGGCATGAGCAGGGGGTAGGGGGAAGAAGGGAGACACAGGGCATGAGCGGGGGGTGGGGGGAAAGAAGGGAGACACGGGGCATGAGCGGCGGGGAGGGGGGGAAAGAAGGGAGACACGGGGCATGAGCGGGGGTGGGGGGGAAAGAAGGGAGACATGGGGCATGAGCGAGGGAAGAAGGGAGACACGGGGCATGAGCGGGAGAAAGAAGGGAGACACGGGGCATGAGCGGGGGTGTGGAGCAAAGAAGGGACACATGGGGCATGAGCAAGCAGTGGGGGGGAAAGAACGGAGACACGGGGCATGAGCGGGGGTGGGGGGAAAGTAGGGAGACACGGCTCATGAGCGGGGGTTGGGGGGAAAGAGGAGAGACACGGGGCATGAGCGGGGGGTCAGGGGGAAAGAAGGGAGACATGGGGCATGAGCGAGCGGTGGGGGGGAAGAAGGGAGACACGGGGATGAGCGGGGGGTGGGGGGGAAGAAGGGAGACACGGGGCATGAGCGGGGGTGGGGAGGAAGAAGGGAGACACGGGGCATGAGCAGGCGGTGTGGGGGAAAGAAGGGAGACACAGGGCATGAGCGGGGGGTATAGGGGGGAAAGAAGGGAGACACGGGGCATGAGCAGGGGGTGGGGGGGAAGAAGGGAGACACGGGGCATGAGCGGGGGGTGGGGGAAAAGAATAGAGACATGGGGCATGAGCGGGGGGTGGGGCGAAAGAAGGGAGACACGGGGCATGAACGGTGGGGGGAGAGAAGGGACACACGGGGCATGAGCGAGGGGTGGGGGAAGAAGGGAGACACGAGGCATGAGCAAGGGGGTGGAGGGGATGAAGGGAGACATGGGGCATGAGCGGGGGTGGGGGGGAAAGAAGGGAGATATGGAGCATGAGCGGGGGTGGGGGGAAAGAAGGGAGACACGGGGCATGAGCGGGGGGTGCGGAGGAAAGAAGGGAGACACGGGGAATGAGTGGGGGGTGGGGGGTACAGAGGTAGATACGGGGCATGAGCGGGGGTTGAGGGGTACAGGAGGGAGACACGGGGCATGAGTGGAGGGTGGGGGAGAAGAAGGGAGACACGGGGCATGAGCGGGTGGTGGGGAGGGTAAAGACGGGAGACACGGTGCATTAGCGAGGGGTGGGGAGGGTAAAGACCGGAGACATGGGGCATGAGCGGGTGTGGGGGGGAAAGAAGGGAGACACGGGGCATGAGCAGGGGGTGGGGGAAGAAGGGAGACCCGGGGCATGAGCGGGGGGTGGGGGGGAAAGAAGGGATTCACAGGGCATGAGAGGGGGGTGGTGGGGAAGAAGGGAGACACGGGGCATGAGCGGGAGAACGAATGGAGACACGGGGCATGAGCGGGGGTGCGGAGGAAAGAAGGGAGACACGGGGCATGAGCGGGGGGTGAGGGGGAATGAAGGGAGAAACGGGGCATGAGCGGGGGTGTGGGAAAGAAGAGAGACACAGGGCATGAGTGGTGGGTGGGGGGAAAGAAGGGAGACACAGGGCATGAGCGAGGGGTGGCGGAGAAGAAGGGAGACACGGGGCATGAGCGGGGGGTGGGGGGTACAGGAGGGAGACACGGGGCATGAGCGGGGGTGGAGGCTGGAAAGAAGGGAGACACAGGGCATGAACGGGGCATGGGGAGGGTAAAGAAGGGAGACACGGGGCATGAGCGGGGGGGGAAGAAGGGAGACACAGGTCATGAGCGTGGGGTGGGGGGGAAGAAGGGAGACATGGGCCATGAGCAGGGGGTGGGGGGAAAGAAGGGAGACATGGGGCATGAGTGGGGAAGAAGGGAGACACGGGGCATGAGCGGGAGAAAGAAGGGAGACACGGGGCATGAGCGGGGGTGTGGAGCAAAGAAGGGACACACGGGGCATGAGCAGGCAGTGGGGGGGAAAGAACGGAGACACGGGGCATGAGCGGGTGTGGGGGGAAAGTAGGGAGACACGGCTCATGAGCGGGGGTTGGGGGGAAAGAGGAGAGACACGGGGCATGAGCGGGGGGTCGGGGGGAAAGAAGGGAGACACGGGGCATGAGCGAGCGGTGGGGGGGAAGAAGGGAGACACGGGGATGAGCGGGGGGTGGGGGGAAGAAGGGAGACACGGGGCATGAGCGGGGGTGGGGAGGAAGAAGGGAGACACGGGGCATGAGCAGGCGGTGTGGGGGAAAGAAGGGAGACACGGGACATGAGTGGGTGGTGGGGGAAAGAAGGGAGACACGGGACATGAGTGGGTGGTGGGGGAAAGAAGGGAGACACAGGGCATGAGCGGGCGGGGGGTGTAGGGGGGAAAGAAGGGAGACACGGGGCATGAGCAGGGAGTGGGGGGGAAGAAGGGAGACACGGGGCATGAGCGGGGGGTGGGGGAAAAGAATAGAGACATGGGGCATGAGCGGGGGGTGGGGCGAAAGAAGGGAGACACGGGGCATGAACGGTGGGGGGAGAGAAGGGACACACAGGGCATGAGCGAGGGGTCGGGGGAAGAAGGGAGACACGAGGCATGAGCAAGGGGGTGGAGGGGATGAAGGGAGACATGGGGCATGAGCGGGGGTGGGAGGGAAAGAAGGGAGATATGGAGCATGAGCGGGGGTGGGGGGAAAGAAGGGAGACACGGGGCATGAGCGGGGGGTGCGGAGGAAAGAAGGGAGACACGGGGCATGAGTGGGGGGTGGGGGGTACAGAGGTAGATACGGGGCATGAGCGGGAGTTGAGGGGTACAGGAGGGAGACAC
This sequence comes from Ambystoma mexicanum, assembly GCF_040938575.1. Lineage (NCBI taxonomy): Eukaryota > Metazoa > Chordata > Amphibia > Caudata > Ambystomatidae > Ambystoma > Ambystoma mexicanum. Next base: position 10,644,902 of record NC_090921.1, on the reverse strand, counting down.
GGGGCATGAGTGGAGGGTGGGGGGGAAGAAGGGTGACACGGGGCATGAGCGGGTGGTGGGGAGGGTAAAGACGGGAGACACGGTGCATTAGCGAGGGATGGGGAGGGTAAAGACCGGAGACATGGGGCATGAGCGGGGGTGGGGGGGAAAGAAGGGAGACACGGGGCATGAGCAGGGGGTGGGGGAAGAAGGGAGACCCGGGGCATGAGCGGGGGTGGGGGGGAAAGAAGGGATTCACAGGGCATGAGCGGGGGGTGGTGGGGAAGAAGGGAGACACGGGGCATGAGCGGGAGAACGAATGGAGACACGGGGCATGAGCGGAGGTGCGGAGGAAAGAAGGGAGACACGGGGCATGAGCGGGGGGTGAGGAGGAATGAAGGGAGAAACGGGGCATGAGCGGGGGTGTGGGAAAGAAGAGAGACACAGGGCATGAGTGGTGGGTGGGGGGAAAGAAGGGAGACACAGGGCATGAGCGAGGTGTGGCGGAGAAGAAGGGAGACACAGGGCATGAGCGGGGGGTGGGGGGTACAGGAGGGAGACACGGGGCATGAGCGGGGGTGGAGGGTGGAAAGAAGGGAGACACAGGGCATGAACGGGGCATGGGGAGGGTAAAGAAGGGAGACACGGGGCATGAGCGGGGGGGGAAGAAGGGAGACACAGGTCATGTGCGTGGGGTGGGGGGGAAGAAGGGAGACATGGGCCATGAGCAGGGGGTGGGAGGAAGAAGGGAGACACGGGGCATGAGTTAGGGGTGGGGGGAAAGAATGGAGACATGGGGCATGAGCGGGGGTGGGGGGAAGTAGGGAGTCACGGGGCATGAGCGGGGGGTGGGGGGGAAAGAATGGAGACATGGGGCATGAGCGGGGGTGGGGAGGAAGAAGGGAGACACTGGGCATGAGCAGGCGGTGTGGGGGAAAGAAGGGAGACACAGGGCATGAGCGGGGGGTATAGGGGGGAAAGAAGGGAGACACGGGGCATGAGCAGGGGGTGGGGGGGAAGAAGGGAGACACGGGGCATGAGCGGGGGGTGGGGGAAAAGAATAGAGACATGGGGCATGAGCGGGGGGTGGGGCGAAAGAAGGGAGACACGGGGCATGAAGGGTGGGGGGAGAGAAGGGACACACGGGGCATGAGCGAGGGGTGGGGGAAGAAGGGAGACACGAGGCATGAGCAAGGGGGTGGAGGGGATGAAGGGAGACATGGGGCATGAGCGGGGGTGGGGGGGAAAGAAGGGAGATATGGAGCATGAGCGGGGGTGGGGGGAAAGAAGGGAGACACGGGGCATGAGCGGGGGGTGCGGAGGAAAGAAGGGAGACACGGGGAATGAGTGGGGGGTGGGGGGTACAGAGGTAGATACGGGGCATGAGCGGGGGTTGAGGGGTACAGGAGGGAGACACGGGGCATGAGTGGAGGGTGGGGGGGAAGAAGGGAGACACGGGGCATGAGCGGGTGGTGGGGAGGGTAAAGACGGGAGAAACGGTGCATTAGCGAGGGGTGGGGAGGGTAAAGACCGGAGACATGGGGCATGAGCGGGGGTGGGGGGGAAAGAAGGGAGACACGGGGCATGAGCAGGGGGTGGGGGAAGAAGGGAGACCCGGGGCATGAGCGGGGGGTGGGGGGGAAAGAAGGGATTCACAGGGCATGAGAGGGGGGTGGTGGGGAAGAAGGGAGACACGGGGCATGAGCGGGAGAACGAATGGAGACACGGGGCATGAGCGGGGTGCGGAGGAAAGAAGGGAGACACGGGGCATGAGCGGGGGGTGAGGGGGAATGAAGGGAGAAACGGGGCATGAGCGGGGGTGTGGGAAATAAGAGAGACACAGGGCATGAGTGGTGGGTGGGGGGAAAGAAGTGAGACACAGGGCATGAGCGAGGGGTGGCGGAGAAGAAGGGAGACACGGGGCATGAGCGGGGGGTGGGGGGTACAGGAGGGAGACACGGGGCATGAGCGGGGGTGGAGGCTGGAAAGAAGGGAGACACAGGGCATGAACGGGGCATGGGGAGGGTAAAGAAGGGAGACACGGGGCATGAGCGGGGGGGAAGAAGGGAGACACAGGTCATGAGCGTGGGGTGGGGGGGAAGAAGGGAGACATGGGCCATGAGCAGGGGGTGGGGGGGAAAGAAGGGAGACATGGGGCATGAGTGGGGGAAGTAGGGAGACACGGGGCATGAGCGGGAGAAAGAAGGGAGACACGTGGCATGAGCGGGGGTGTGGAGCAAAGAAGGGACACACGGGGCATGAGCAGGCAGTGGGGGGGAAAGAACGGAGACACGGGGCATGAGCGGGGGTGGGGGGAAAGTAGGGAGACACGGCTCATGAGCGGGGGTTGGGGGGAAAGAGGAGAGACACGGGGCATGAGCGAGCGGTGGGGGGGAAGAAGGGAGACACGGGGATGAGCGGGGGGTGGGGGGGAAGAAGGGAGACACGGGGCATGAGCGGGGGTGGGGAGGAAGAAGGGAGACACGGGCATGAGCAGGCGGTGTGGGGGAAAGAAGGGAGACACGGGACATGAGTGGGTGGTGGGGGAAAGAAGGGAGACACGGGACATGAGTGGGTGGTGGGGGAAAGAAGGGAGACACAGGGCATGAGGGGGCGGGGGGTGTAGGGGGGAAAGAAGGGAGACACGGGGCATGAGCAGGGAGTGGGGGGGAAGAAGGGAGACACGGGGCATGAGCGGGGGGTGGGGGAAAAGAATAGAGACATGGGGCATGAGCGGGGGGTGGGGCGAAAGAAGGGAGACACGGGGCATGAACGGTGGGGGGAGAGAAGGGACACACAGGGCATGAGCGAGGGGTGGGGGGAAGAAGGGAGACACGAGGCATGAGCAAGGGGGTGGAGGGGATGAAGGGAGACATGGGGCATGAGCGGGGGTGGGGGGGAAAGAAGGGAGATATGGAGCATGAGCGGGGGTGGGGGGAAAGAAGGGAGACACGGGGCATGAGCGGGGGGTGCGGAGGAAAGAAGGGAGACACGGGGCATGAGTGGGGGGTGGGGGGTACAGAGGTAGATACGGGGCATGAGCGGGAGTTGAGGGGTACAGGAGGGAGACACGGGGCATGAGTGGAGGGTGGGGGGGAAGAAGGGAGACACGGGGCATGAGCGGGTGGTGGGGAGGGTAAAGACGGGAGACACGGTGCATTAGCGAGGGGTGGGGAGGGTAAAGACCGGAGACATGGGGCATGAGCGGGGGTGGGGGGGAAAGAAGGGAGACACGGGGCATGAGCAGGGGGTGGGGGAAGAAGGGAGACCCGGGGCATGAGCGGGGGGTGGGGGGGAAAGAAGGGATTCACAGGGCATGAGCGGGGGTGGTGGGGAAGAAGGGAGACACGGGGCATGAGCGGGAGAACGAATGGAGACACGGGGCATGAGCGGAGGTGCGGAGGAAAGAAGGGAGACACGGGGGGTGAGGAGGAATGAAGGGAGAAACGGGGCATGAGCGGGGGTGTGGGAAAGAAGAGAGACACAGGGCATGAGTGGTGGGTGGGGGGAAAGAAGGGAGACACAGGGCATGAGCGAGGTGTGGCGGAGAAGAAGGGAGACACAGGGCATGAGCGGGGGGTGGGGGGTACAGGAGGGAGACACGGGGCATGAGCGGGGGTGGAGGGTGGAAAGAAGGGAGACACAGGGCATGAACGGGGCATGGGGAGGGTAAAGAAGGGAGACACGGGGCATGAGCGGGGGGGAAGAAGGGAGACACAGGTCATGAGCGTGGGGTGGGGGGGAAGAAGGGAGACATGGGCCATGAGCAGGGGGTGGGAGGAAGAAGGGAGACACGGGGCATGAGTTAGGGGTGGGGGGAAAGAATGGAGACATGGGGCATGAGCGGGGGTGGGGGGAAGTAGGGAGTCACGGGGCATGAGCGGGGGGTGGGGGGGAAAGAATGGAGACATGGGGCATGAGCGGGGGTGGGGAGTTCAGGACAGAGACACGGGGCATGAGCGGGGGGTTGGGGGGAAGAAGGGAGACACAGGGCATGAGCGGGGGGTGGAGAGGGGAAAGAAGGGAGACACGGGGCATGAGCAGGGGGTGGGGGGGAGAAGGGAGACACGGGGCATGAGTGGGGGGCGGGGGGAAAAGAATAGAGACATGGGGCATGAGCGGGGGTGGGGCTAAAGAAGAGAGACACGGGGCATGAACGGTGGGGGGAGAGAAGGGACACACGGGGCATGAGCGAGGGGTGGGGGGAAGAAGGGAGACACGAGGCATGAGGAAGGGGTGGAGGGGATGAAGGGAGACATGGGGCGGGGGTGGGGGGGAGATATGGAGCATGAGCGGGGGGTGGGGGGAAAGAAGGGAGACACTGGGCATGAGCGGGCGGTGCGGAGGAAAGAAGGGATTCACAGGGCATGAGCGGGGGGTGGGGGGGAAAGAAGGGAGACACGGGGCATGAGCGGCAGGGTGGGGGGGAAAGAAGGGAGACATGGGGCATGAGCGGGGGGTAAGGGGGAAAGAAGGGAGACACGGGGCATGAGCGGGGGGTCGGGGAAAGAAGGGAGACACGGGGCATGAGCAGGCAGTGGGGGGGGAAGAAGGGAGACACGGGCATGAGCAGGGGTGGGGGGAGAGAAGGGAGACACGGCTCATGAGCAGGGGGTGGGGGGAAAGAGGAGAGACACGGGCATGAGCGGGGTGGGGGGAAAGAAGGGAGACACCAGGCATGAGCGAGGGGTGGGTGGAAGAATGGATACACGGGGGATGAGCGGGGGGTGGGGGGAGCAGGGAGACACGGGGCATGAACGGGGTGGGGGGGAGAAGGGAGACACGGGGCAGGAGCGGGGGTGGGGGTGAACAGGGGAGACAGGGGGCATGAGCAGGGGATGGGGGGTACACGAGGGAGACACAGGGCATGAGCGGAGGGTTGGGGGGACAGGGGAGACACGGGGCATGAACGGGGGTGAACAGGGGAGACACGGGGCATGAGCGGGGTGGGGGTACAGGAGGGAGACACGGGCATGAGTGGGGGGTGGGGGGTGGGGGGTACAGGAGGGAGACACGGGGCATGAGCAGGGGTGGGGGGGTAGAAGGGAGACACGGGGCATGAGCAGGGGGTGGAGGCGGGAAAGAAGGGAGACACAGGGCATGAACAGGGGGGAAGAAGGGAGACACAGGTCATGAGCGTGGGGTGGGGGGGAAGAAGGGAGACCCGGGCCATGAGCAGGGGGTGGGAGGAAGAAGGGAGACACGGGGCATGAGCTAGGGGTGGGGGGGAAAGAATGGAGACATGGGGCATGAGCGGGGGTGGGGGAAAGAAGGGAGACACCGGGCATGAGCGGGGGTTGGGGGGGGAAAGAATGGAGACATGGGGCATGAGCGGGGGGTGGGGGGAAAGACGGGAGACACAGGGGATGAGCGGGGGATGGGGGGAAAGAAGGGAGACCCAGGCCATGACCAGGGGGTTGGGGGAAAAGAAGGGAGACACGGGGCAAGAGCAGGAGGTGGGGTGCGAAAGAAGGGAGACACGGGGCATGAGCGGGGGGTGGGAGAGGAAAGAAGGGAGACACGGGCATGAGCAAGGGGTGGTGGGAAAGAAGGGAGACATGGACCATGAGCGGGGGGTGGGGGTGAACAGGGGAGACACGGGACATGAGGGGAGGTGGGGGGAACATGAGGGAGACACAGGACATGAGCGGGGTGGAGGGAACAGGGCAGACACGGGGCATGAGCGGGGGGACACGGGTCATTAATGGGGTTTAGGGGGGAACACCAGGGAGAGAGACACATGGCATGAGAAGGGGGAAGTGGGGTACACGAGGGCGACACTGGGCATGAGCGGGGGGTGGGGGATCAGGACAGAGGCACAGGGCATGAACGGGGTGGGGGGTAACACAACGGAAACACGGGGCATGAGCGGGGGGTGGTGGGAACAGGGCAAACACAGGGCATGAGCGGGGGGTGGGAGGGACACAGGGCATGAGTGGGGTTTGGGGGAAAGAAGGGAGACACGGGGCAAGAGCAGGAGGCGGGGTGTGAAAGAAGGGAGACACTGGGCATGAGCGGAGGTGTGGGGGAAGAAGGGAGACACGGGGCCTGAGCGGGGGAAAGAAGGGAGACACGGGACATGAGCGGGGGTGCGGGGGAAATAAGGGAGACACGGGCATGAGCAGGGGGTGGGGGGAAAGAAGGGAGACACAGGGCATGAGCAGGGGGTGGGGGGAAGGAATGGAGACACAGGGCATGAGCGGGGGCGGGGGGAAGAAGAGGGACACAGGGCATGAGCGGGGGGTGGGGGGAAAGAAGGGAGACATGGGGCATGAGCGGGAGGTCGACGGAGGAGAAGGGAGACACGGGGCATGAGCGGGGGGTGGGGGGTCGTAGGGAGACACAGGGCATGAGCGGGGGTTGAGGGGAAAGAAGGGAGACTCGGGGCATGAGCGGGGGACGAAGGGAGACATGGGGCATGAGCAGGGGGTAGGGGGAAAGAAGGGAGAGACCGGGCCTGAGCAGGGGGTGGGGGGGAAGAAGGGAGACTCAGGGCATGAGCAGAAGGTGGGGGGAAGAAGGGAGACACGGGCATGAGCAGGGGGTGGGGGGAACAGGAGGGCGACACGGGATATGAACGGGGGTGGGGGGAACAGGAGGGAGACACAGGGCATGAACGGGGGTGGGGTTAACACGAGGGAGACGCGGGACATAAGCCGGGGTGGGAGGAACAGGGCAGACACGGGGCATGTGCGGGGGATCGGGTGGAAAGAAGGGAGACATGGGGCATGAGCGGGAGTGGAAAGAAGAGAGACACGGGGCATGAATGGGGGTGGGGGGTTAAGAAGGAAGACATGTGGGGGATGAGAAGGGGGTAGTGTGTAAAAGAAGGGAGACATGGGGCATGAGCAGGGGGTGGGGAGGATGGGAGGGAGACACGGGGCATGAGCGGGGTTGGGGGGTAAAGGAGGGAGACAGGCACGGACCATGAGCAGGGGGGTGGGGGTGAACAGGGCAGACATGGGGAATGAGCGGGGGTGGGGGAACACGAGGGAGAAACAGGGCATGAGCGGGGGGTGGGGCAAGACAACAGAGACACGGGGCATGAAGGGGGGGTGGGGGGAACAGGGCAGCACTGGGCATGAGCTGGGGGTGGGGGGACATGGGGCATGAGCGGGGCTGGGGGGACACGGGGCATGAGCGGAGGGTGGGGGGTACACAAGGGAGACACGGGGCATGAGCGGGGGGCGGGGGGTAACACGAGGGAGACACGGGGCATGAGCGGGGCTGGGGGTAACACGGGGCATGAGCGGGGGGTGGGGGAAAATGAGGGAGACACGGGGCATGAGCAGGGGTTGGGGGGTACAGGAGGGAGACACGGGGCATGAGCAGGGGGTGGGGGAAGAAGGGAGACACGGGGCATCAGCAGGGGGTGGAGGGGGGAAAGAAGGGAGACACAGTGCATGAGCGGGGGTTGAGGGGAAAGAAGGGAGACACGGGGCATGAGCGGGGGAAGAAGGGAGACATGGGGCATGAGCAGGGGGTAGGGGGAAAGAAGGGAGACACCGGGCCTGAGCAGGGGGTGGGGGGAAGAAGGGAGGCTCAGGGCATGAGCAGAAGGTGGGGGGGAAGAAGGGAGACACGGGCATGAGGGGGGTGGGGGGGTGCAGGAGGGAGACACGGGGCATGAGCAGGGGGTGGGGGGAACAGGAGGGAGACACGGGGCATGAACGGGGGTGGGGGGAACAGGAGGGAGACACAGGGCATGAACAGGGGTGGGGTTAACACGAGTGAGACGCGGGACATAAGCCGGGGTGGGAGGAACAGGGCAGACACGGGGCATGTGCGGGGTGTGGGGGGGGAAGAAGGGAGACATGGGGCATGAGCGGGAGTGGAAAGAAGAGAGATACAGGGCATGAATGGGGGTGGGGGTTAAGAAGGGAGACACGTGGGGGATGAGAAGGGGATAGTGTGTAAAAGAAGGGATACATGGGGCATGAGCGGGGGGTGGGGAGGATGGGAGGGAGACACGGGCATGAGGGGGGGTGGGGGGAAAAGGAGGGAGACAGGCACGGACCATGAGCAGGGGGGTGGGGGTGAACAGGGGAGACACAGGGAATGAGCGGGGGGTGGGGGAACACGAGGGAGACACAGGGCATGAGCGGGGGTGGGGCAAGACAACAGAGACACAGGGCATGAACGGGGGGTGGGGGGAACAGGGCAGACACTGGGCATGAGCGGGGGGTGGGGGGACATGGGGCATGAGCAGGGGTGGGGGGACACGGGGCATGAGCGTGGGGTGGGAGGTACACGAGGGAGACACGGGGAATGAGTGGGGGGGTAACACGAGGGAGACACGGGGCATGAGATGGGGGTGGGGGAACAGGGCAGACATGGGGCATGAGCAGGGCTGGGGGGTAACACGAGGAAGACACGGGGCATGAGCTGGGGGTGGGGGAAAATGAGGGAGACACAGGGCATGAGTGGGGGTTGGGGGGTACAGGAGGGAGACACGGGGCATGAGCAGGGGGTGGGGGGAAGAAGGGATAGACGGGGCATGAGCGGGGGGTAGAGGGGGGAAGGAAGGGAGACACAGTGCATGAGCGGGGGGTGGGGAGGGTAAAGAATGGAGACATGGGGCATGAGCGGGGGTGGGGGGGAAGAAGGGAGACACGGGGCATGAGCAGGGGGTGGGGGGAAGAAGGGAGACCCAGAGCATGAGCGGGGGGTAGGGGGGAAAAGAAGGGAGACACAGGGCATGAGCGGGGGGTGGGGGGAAAGAAGGGAGACACAGGGCATGAGCGGGGGAAGAAGGGAGACACGGGCATGAGCGGGAGAAAGAAGGGAGACACGGGGCATGAGCGGGGGGTGTGGAGGAAAGAAGGGAGACACAGGGCATGAGCAGGCAGTGGGGGGGAAAGAACGGAGACACGAGGCATGAGCGGGGTTGGGTGGAAAGTAGGGAGACACGGCTCATGAGCGGGGGTTGGAGGGAAAGAGGAGAGACACGGGGCATGAGAGGGGGGTCGGGGGGAAAGAAGGGAGACACGGGGCATGAGCGAGTGGTGGGTGGGAAGAAGGGAGGCACGGGGATGAGCGGGGGGTGGGGGGGAAGAAGGGAGACACGGGGCATGAGCGAGCGGTGGGTGGGAAGAAGGGAGACACGGGGATGAGCGGGGGGTGTGGGGGAAAGAAGGGAGACACGGGGCATGAGCGGGGGTGGGGAGGAAGAAGGGAGACACGGGGCATGAGCGGGCGGTGTGGGGGAAAGAAGGGAGACACGGGGCATGAGCGGGGGTGGGGGGAAAGAAGGGAGACACGGGGCATGAGCGGGGGGTGGGGGAAAGAAGGGAGACACGGGGCATGAGCGGGGGGGGGAACAGGAGGGAGACACAGGGCATGAACGGGGGTGGGGGTAACACGAGGGAGACACGGGACATGAGCAGGGGGTGGGGAGAACAGGAGGGAGACACGGGGCATGAACGGGGGTGGGGGGAACAGGAGGGAGACACAGGGCATGAACAGGGGTGGCGGTAACACGAGGGAGACACGGGACATGAGCGGGGTGGGAGGAGCAGGGCAGACACGGGGCATGTGCGGGGGGTGGGGGGAAAGAAGAGAGACATGGGACATGAGCGGGGGTGGAAAGAAGAGAGACACGGGGCATGAATGGGGGTGGGGGGTTAAGAAGGGAAACATGTGGGGGATGAGAAGGGGGTAGTGTGTAAAAGAAGGGAGACATGGGGCATGAGCGGGAGGTGGGGGGATGGGAGGGAGACACGGGGCATGAGCGGGGGCTGGGGGGAAAAGGAGGGAGACAGGCACGGAGCATGAGCAGGGGGGTGGGGGTGAACAGGGGAGACACAGGGAATGAGCGGGGGGGGTGGGAGGAACATGAGGGAGACACAGGGCAAGAGCGGGGGGTGGGGCAAGACAACAGAGACACGGGGCATGAGTGGGGGTGGGGGGAACAGGGCAGATACAGGGCATGAGCGGGGGGTGGGGGGATATGGGGCATGAGCGGGGGTGGGGGGACATGGGGCATGAGCGGGGGGTGGGGGGTACACGAGGGAGAGAGACACGGGGCATGAGTGGGGGTTGGGAGGTACACGAGGGAGACACGAGGCATGAGCGGGGGGTGGGGGGGTAACACGAGGGAGACACGGGGCATGAGCGGGGGGTGGGGAGAACAGGGCAGACACGGGGCATGAGCGGGGCTGGGGGGTAACACGAGGGAGACACGGGGCATGACCGGGGGGTTGGGGAAAATGAGGGAGACTCGGGGCATGAGCGGGGGTTGGAGGGTACAGGAGGGAGACACGGGGCATGACCGGGGGTGGGGGGAAGAAGGAAGACATGGGGCATGAGCGGGGGTGGAGGGGGGAAAGAAGGGAGACACAGTGCATGAGCGAGGGGTTGGGAGGGTAAAGAAGGGAGACATGGGGCATGAGCAGGGGTGGAAGGGAAAGAAGGTAGAAACGGCGCTTGAGCAGGGAGTGGGGGGAAGAAGGGAGACCCGGGGCATGAGCGGGGGTGGGGGGGAAAGAAGGGAGACATGGGGCATGAGCGGCAGGGTGGGGGGGAAAGAAGGGAGACACGGGGCATGAGCGGGGGGTCGGGGGAAGAAGGTAGACACGGGGCATGAGCGGGAGAAAGAAGGGAGACACGGGGCATGAGCGGGCAGTGGGGGGGAAAGAAGGGAGACACGGGGCATGAGCAGGGGTGGGGGAAAGAAGGGAGACAAGGCTCATGAGCGGGGGGTGGGGGGAAAGAGGAGTGACACGTGGCATGAGCGGGGAATGGGGGGGAAAGAAGGGAGACACAGGGCATGAGCGAGGGGTGGGGGGAAGAAGGGAGACACGGGGGATGAGCGGGAGGTGGGGGGACGAAGGGAGACAGTGGTCATGAGCGGGGTGGGGGGGAAGAAGGGAGACACAGGGCATGAGCGGGCGGTGGGGGGAAAGAAGGGAGACACGGGACATGAGCGTGGGATGGGGGGAAAGAAGGGAGACACGGGGCAGGAGCACGGGTGGGGTGAACAGGGGAGACAGGGGGCATGAGGAGGGGGTGGGGGGTACACGAGGGAGACACAGGGCATGAGCGGGGGGTTGGGGGTGACAGGGGAGACACGGGGCATGAGCGGGGGTGAACAGGGGAGACATGGGGCATGAGCGGGGGTGGGGTGGACAGGAGGGAGATACGGGGCATGAGCGGGGGGTGGGGGTACAGGAGGGAGAGACGGGGCATGAGCGGGGGGTGGGGGGTACAGGAGGGAGACACGGGGCATGAGCAGGGGGTGGGGGGAAGAAGGGAGACACGGGGCATGAGTGTGGGGTGGGGGGAAAGAATGGAGACATGGGGCATGAGCGGGGGGTGGGGGGAAGAAGGGAGACATGGGGCATGAGCGGGGGGGAAGAAGGGAGACACAGGTCATGAGCGTGGGGTGGGGGGGAAGAAGGGAGACACGGGCCATGAGCAGGGGGTGGGAGGAAGAAGGGAGACACGCAGCATGAGCTAGGGGTGGGGGGAAAGAATGGAGACATGGGGCATGAGCGGGGGGTGGGGGGAAGAAGGGAGACACGGGGCATGAGCGGGGGGTGGGGGGGAAAGAATGGAGACATGGGGCATGAGCCGGGGGTGGGGGGTTCAGGACAGAGACACAGGGCATGAGCGGGGGGTTGGGGGGAAGAAGGGAGACACGGGACATGAGCGTGGGGTGGGGGGGAAGAAGGGAGACACGGGCCATGAGCAGGGGGTGGGAGGAAGAAGGGAGACACGGGGCATGAGCTAGGAGTGGGGGGAAAGAATGGAGACATGGGGCATGAGCGGGAGTGGAAAGAAGAGAGACACGGGGCATGAATGGGGGTGGGGGGTTAAGAAGGAAGACATGTGGGGGATGAGAAGGGGGTAGTGTGTAAAAGAAGGGAGACATGGGGCATGAGCAGGGGGTGGGGAGGATGGGAGGGAGACACGGGGCATGAGCGGGGTTGGGGGGTAAAGGAGGGAGACAGGCACGGACCATGAGCAGGGGGGTGGGGGTGAACAGGGCAGACACAGGGAATGAGCGGGGGTGGGGGAACACGAGGGAGAAACAGGGCATGAGCGGGGGGTGGGGCAAGACAACAGAGACACGGGGCATGAAGGGGGGGTGGGGGGAACAGGGCAGCACTGGGCATGAGCTGGGGGTGGGGGGACATGGGGCATGAGCGGGGCTGGGGGTTCACGGGGCATGAGCGGAGGGTGGGGGGTACACAAGGGAGACACGGGGCATGAGCGGGGGGCGGGGGGTAACACGAGGGAGACACGGGGCATGAGCGGGGCTGGGGGTAACACGGGGCATGAGCGGGGGTGGGGGAAAATGAGGGAGACACGGGGCATGAGCAGGGGTTGGGGGGTACAGGAGGGAGACACGGGGCATGAGCAGGGGGTGGGGGAAGAAGGGAGACACGGGGCATCAGCAGGGGGTGGAGGGGGGAAAGAAGGGAGACACAGTGCATGAGCGGGGGTTGAGGGGAAAGAAGGGAGACACGGGGCATGAGCGGGGGAAGAAGGGAGACATGGGGCATGAGCAGGGGGTAGGGGGAAAGAAGGGAGACACCGGGCCTGAGCAGGGGGTGGGGGGAAGAAGGGAGGCTCAGGGCATGAGCAGAAGGTGGGGGGGAAGAAGGGAGACACGGGCATGAGGGGGGTGGGGGGGTGCAGGAGGGAGACACGGGGCATGAGAAGGGGGTGGGGGGAACAGGAGGGAGACACGGGGCATGAACGGGGGTGGGGGGAACAGGAGGGAGACACAGGGCATGAACAGGGGTGGGGTTAACACGAGTGAGACGCGGGACATAAGCCGGGGTGGGAGGAACAGGGCAGACACGGGGCATGTGCGGGGTGTGGGGGGGGAAGAAGGGAGACATGGGGCATGAGCGGGAGTGGAAAGAAGAGAGATATGGGGCATGAATGGGGGTGGGGGTTAAGAAGGGAGACACGTGGGGGATGAGAAGGGGATAGTGTGTAAAAGAAGGGATACATGGGGCATGAGCGGGGGGTGGGGAGGATGGGAGGGAGACACGGGCATGAGGGGGGGTGGGGGGAAAAGGAGGGAGACAGGCACGGACCATGAGCAGGGGGGTGGGGGTGAACAGGGGAGACACAGGGAATGAGCGGGGGGGTGGGGGAACACGAGGGAGACACAGGGCATGAGCGGGGGTGGGGCAAGACAACAGAGACACAGGGCATGAACGGGGGGTGGGGGGAACAGGGCAGACACTGGGCATGAGCGGGGGGTGGGGGGACATGGGGCATGAGCAGGGGTGGGGGGACACGGGGCATGAGCGTGGGGTGGGAGGTACACGAGGGAGACACGGGGAATGAGTGGGGGGGTAACACGAGGGAGACACGGGGCATGAGATGGGGGTGGGGGGAACAGGGCAGGCATGGGGCATGAGCAGGGCTGGGGGGTAACACGAGGAAGACACGGGGCATGAGCTGGGGGTGGGGGAAAATGAGGGAGACACAGGGCATGAGTGGGGGTTGGGGGGTACAGGAGGGAGACACGGGGCATGAGCAGGGGGTGGGGGGAAGAAGGGATAGACGGGGCATGAGCGGGGGGTAGAGGGGGGAAGGAAGGGAGACACAGTGCATGAGCGGGGGGTGGGGAGGGTAAAGAATGGAGACATGGGGCATGAGCGGTGGTGGGGGGGAAGAAGGGAGACACGGGGCATGAGCAGGGGGTGGGGGGAAGAAGGGAGACCCAGAGCATGAGCGGGGGGTAGGGGGGAAAAGAAGGGAGACACAGGGCATGAGCGGGGGGTGGGGGGAAAGAAGGGAGACACAGGGCATGAGCGGGGGAAGAAGGGAGACACGGGCATGAGCGGGAGAAAGAAGGGAGACACGGGGCATGAGCGGGGGGTGTGGAGGAAAGAAGGGAGACACAGGGCATGAGCAGGCAGTGGGGGGAAAGAACGGAGACACGAGGCATGAGCGGGGGTGAGTGGAAAGTAGGGAGACACGGCTCATGAGCGGGGGTTGGAGGTAAAGAGGAGAGACACGGGGCATGAGAGGGGGGTCGGGGGGAAAGAAGGGAGACACGGGGCATGAGCGAGTGGTGGGTGGGAAGAAGGGAGGCACAGAGGTGAGCGGGGGTGGGGGGGAAGAAGGGAGACACGGGGCATGAGCGAGCGGTGGGTGGGAAGAAGGGAGACACGGGGATGAGCGGGGGATGTGGGGGAAAGAAGGGAGACACGGGGCATGAGCGGGGGTGGGGAGGAAGAAGGGAGACACGGGGCATGAGCGGGCGGTGTGGGGGAAAGAAGGGAGACACGGGGCATGAGCGGGGGTGGAGGGAAAGAAGGGAGACACGGGGCATGAGCGGGGGGTGGGGGAAAGAAGGGAGACATGGGGCATGAACGGGGGTGGGGGTAACACGAGGGAGACACGGGACATGAGCAGGGGGTGGGGAGAACAGGAGGGAGACACGGGGCATGAACGGGGGTGGGGGGAACAGGAGGGAGACACAGGGCATGAACAGGGGTGGCGGTAACACGAGGGAGACACGGGACATGAGCGGGGTGGGAGGATCAGGGCAGACACGGGGCATGTGCGGGGGGTGGGGGGAAAGAAGAGAGACATGGGACATGAGCGGGGGTGGAAAGAAGAGAGACACGGGGCATGAATGGGGGTGGGGGGTTAAGAAGGGAAACATGTGGGGGATGAGAAGGGGGTAGTGTGTAAAAGAAGGGAGACATGGGGCATGAGCGGGAGGTGGGGGGATGGGAGGGAGACACGGGGCATGAGCGGGGGCTGGGGGGAAAAGGAGGGAGACAGGCACGGAGCATGAGCAGGGGGGTGGGGGTGAACAGGGGAGACACAGGGAATGAGCGGGGGGTGGGAGGAACATGAGGGAGACACAGGGCAAGAGCGGGGGGTGGGGCAAGACAACAGAGACACGGGGCATGAGCGGGGGTGGGGGGAACAGGGCAGATACAGGGCATGAGCGGGGGGTGGGGGGATATGGGGCATGAGCGGGGGTGGGGGGACATGGGGCATGAGCGGGGGGTGGGGGGTACACGAGGGAGAGAGACACGGGGCATGAGTGGGGGTTGGGAGGTACACGAGGGAGACACGGGGCATGAGCGGGGGGTGGGGGGGTAACACGAGGGAGACACGGGGCATGAGCGGGGGGTGGGGAGAACAGGGCAGACACGGGGCATGAGCGGGGCTGGGGGGTAACACGAGGGAGACACGGGGCATGACCGGGGGGTGGGGGAAAATGAGGGAGACTCGGGGCATGAGCGGGGGTTGGAGGGTACAGGAGGGAGACACGGGGCATGACCGGGGGTGGGGGGAAGAAGGAAGACATGGGGCATGAGCGGGGGTGGAGGGGGGAAAGAAGGGAGACACAGTGCATGAGCGAGGGGTTGGGAGGGTAAAGAAGGGAGACATGGGGCATGAGCAGGGGTGGAAGGGAAAGAAGGTAGAAACGGCGCTTGAGCAGGGAGTGGGGGAAGAAGGGAGACCCGGGGCATGAGCGGGGGTGGGGGGGGAAAGAAGGGAGACATGGGGCATGAGCGGCAGGGTGGGGGGGAAAGAAGGGAGACACGGGGCATGAGCGGGGGGTAGGGGGGGAAAGAAGGGAGACACGGGGCATGAGCGGGGGGTCGGGGGAAGAAGGTAGACACGGGGCATGAGCGGGAGAAAGAAGGGAGACACGGGGCATGAGCGGGCAGTGGGGGGAAAGAAGGGAGACACGGGGCATGAGCAGGGGTGGGGGAAAGAAGGGAGACAAGGCTCATGAGCGGGGGGTGGGGGGAAAGAGGAGTGACACGTGGCATGAGCGGGGAATGGGGGGGAAAGAAGGAAGAAGGGAGACACAGGGCATGAGCGAGGGGTGGGGGGAAGAAGGGAGACACGGGGGATGAGCGGGAGGTGGGGGGACGAAGGGAGACAGGGGTCATGAGCGGGGTGGGGGGGAAGAAGGGAGACACAGGGCATGAGCGGGCGGTGGGGGGAAAGAAGGGAGACACGGGACATGAGCGTGGGATGGGGGGGAAAGAAGGGAGACACGGGGCAGGAGCACAGGTGGGGGTGAACAGGGGAGACAGGGGGCATGAGGAGGGGGTGGGGGGTACACGAGGGAGACACAGGGCATGAGCGGGGGGTTGGGGGTGACAGGGGAGACACAGGGCATGAGCGGGGGTGAACAGGGGAGACATGGGGCATGAGCGGGGGTGGGGTGGACAGGAGGGAGATACGGGGCATGAGCGGGGGGTGGGGGTACAGGAGGGAGAGACGGGGCATGAGTGGGGGGTGGGGGGTACAGGAGGGAGACACGGGGCATGAGCAGGGGGTGGGGGGAAGAAGGGAGACACGGGGCATGAGCGTGGGGTGGGGGGGAAAGAATGGAGACATGGGGCATGAGCGGGGGGTGGGGGGAAGAAGGGAGACACGGGGCATGAGCGGGGGGGAAGAAGGGAGACACAGGTCATGAGCGTGGGGTGGGGGGGAAGAAGGGAGACACGGGCCATGAGCAGGGGGTGGGAGGAAGAAGGGAGACACGCAGCATGAGCTAGGGGTGGGGGGAAAGAATGGAGAAATGGGGCATGAGCGGGGGGTGGGGGGAAGAAGGGAGACACGGGGCATGAGCGGGGGGTGGGGGGGAAAGAATGGAGACATGGGGCATGAGCCGGGGGTGGGGGGTTCAGGACAGAGACACAGGGCATGAGCGGGGGGTTGGGGGGAAGAAGGGAGACACAGGACATGAGCGTGGGGTGGGGGGAAGAAGGGAGACACGGGCCATGAGCAGGGGGTGGGAGGAAGAAGTGAGACACGGGGCATGAGCTAGGAGTGGGGGGAAAGAATGGAGACATGGGGCATGAGCGGGGGGTGGGGGGAAGAAGGGAGACACTGGGCATGAGCGGGGGTGGGGGGAAAGAATGGAGACATGGGGCATGAGCAGGGGGTGGGGGGTTCAGGACAGAGACACAGGGCATGAGCGGGGGGTTGGGGGGAAGAAGGGAGACACAGGGCATGAGCGGGGGGTGGAGGGGGGAAAGAAGGGAGACACGGGGCATGAGCAGGGGGTGGGGGGGAAGAAGGGAGACACAGGGCATGAGCGGGGGGTGGGGGGAAAAGAATAGAGACATGGGGCATGAGCGGGGGGTGGGGCGAAAAAAGAGAGACATGGGGCATGAACGGTGTGGGGAGAGAAGGGACACACGGGGCATGAGCGAGGGGTGGGGGGAAGAAGGGAGACATGAGGCATGAGCAAGGGGGTGGAGGGGATGAAGGGAGACATGGGGCATGAGCGGGGGTGGGGGGAAAGAAGGGAGATATGGAGCATGAGCGGGGGGTGGGGGGAAAGAAGGCAGACACGGGGCATGAGCGGGGGGTGAGGAGGAAAGAAGGGAGACATGGGGCATGAGTGGGGGGTGGGGTGTACAGAGGTAGATACGGGGCATGAGCGGGGGTTGAGGGGTACAGGCGGGAGACACGGGGCATGAGTGGAGGGTGGGGGGGAAGAAGTGAGACACGGGGCATGAGCGGGTGGTGGGGAGGGTAAAGACGGGTGACACGGTGCATTAGCGAGGGGTGGGGAGGGTAAAGAAGGGAGACATGGGGCATGAGCGGGGGTGGGGGGAAAGAAGGGAGACACAGGGCATAAGCAGGGGGTGGGGGGAAGAAGGGAGACCCGGGGCATAAGCGGGGGGTGGGGAGGTGGGGAGGAAAGAAGGGATTCACAGGACATGAGCGGGGGGTGGGGGGGAAGAAGGGAGACACGGGGCATGAGCGGGAGAACGAAGGGAGACACAGGGCATGAGCGGGGGTGCGGAGGAAAGAAGGGAGACACGGGGCATGAGCGGGGGGTGAGGGGGAATGAAGGGAGAAACGGGGCATGAGCGGGGGGTGGGGGAAAGAAGAGAGACACAGGGCATGAGTGGTGGGTGGGGGGAAAGAAGGGAGACACAGGGATTGAGCGAGCGGTGGTGGAGAAGAAGGGAGACACGGGGCATGAGCGGGGGGTAGGGGGTACAGGAGGGAGACACGGGGCATGAGCGGGGGTGGAGGGTCAAAAGAAGGGAGACACAGGGCATGAACGGGGCATGGGGAGGGTAAAGAAGGGAGACACGGGGCATGAGCGGGGGGGAAGAAGGGAGACACAGGTCATGAGCGTGGGGTGGGGGGGAAGAAGGGAGACACGGGCCATGAGCAGGGGGTGGGATGAAGAAGGGAGACACGGGGCATGAGCTAGGGGTGGGGGGGAAAGAATGGAGACATGGGGCATGAGCGGGGGGTTGGGGAAAGAAGGGAGACACGGGGCATGAGCGGGGGGTGGGGTGGAAAGAATGGAGACATGGGGCATGAGCGAGGGGTGGGGGGTTCAGGACAGAGACAAGGGGCATGAGCGGGGGGTTGGGGGAAGAAGGGAGACACAGGGCATGAGCGGGGGGTGGAGGGGGGAAAGAAGGGAGACACGGGGCATGAGCAGGGGGTGGGGGGGAAGAAAGGAGACACGGCCATGAGCAGGGGTGGGGGGAAAAGAATAGAGACATGGGGCATGAGCGGGGGGTGGGGCGAAAGAAGAGAGACACGGGGCATGAACGGTGGGGGGAGAGAAGGGACACACGGGGCATGAGCGAGGGGTGGGGGGAAGAAGGGAGACACGAGGCATGAGCAAGGGGGTGGAGGGGATGAAGGGAGACATGGGACATGAGCGGGGGTGGGGGGGAAAGAAGGGAGATATGGAGCCTGAGCAGGGGTGGGGGGAAAGAAGGGAGACATGGGGCATGAGCGGGGGGTGCGGAGGAAAGAAGGGAGACACGGGGCATGAGTGGGGGTGGGGGGTACGGAGGTTGATACGGGGCATGAGCGGGGGTTGAGAGGTACAGGAGGGAGACACGGGGCATGAGTGGAGGGTGGGGGGGAAGAAGAGAGACACGGGGCATGAGCGGGTGGTGGGGAGGGTAAAGACGGGCGACACGGTGCATTAGCGAGGGGTGGGGAGGGTAAAGAAGGGAGACATGGGGCATGAGCGGGGGTGGGGGGAAAGAAGGGAGACACAGGGCATAAGCAGGGGGTGGGGGGAAGAAGGGAGACCCGGGGCATAAGCGGGGGTGGAGGGTCAAAAGAAGGGAGACACAGGGCATGAACGGGGCATGGGGAGGGTAAAGAAGGGAGACACGGGGCATGAGCGGGGGGGAAGAAGGGAGACACAGGTCATGAGCGTGGGGTGGGGGGGAAGAAGGGAGACACGGGCCATGAGCAGGGGGTGGGATGAAGAAGGGAGACACGGGGCATGAGCTAGGGGTGGGGGGGAAAGAATGGAGACATGGGGCATGAGCGGGGGGTTGGGGAAAGAAGGGAGACACGGGGCATGAGCGGGGGGTGGGGTGGAAAGAATGGAGACATGGGGCATGAGCGAGGGGTGGGGGGTTCAGGACAGAGACAAGGGGCATGAGCGGGGGGTTGGGGGAAGAAGGGAGACACAGGGCATGAGCGGGGGGTGGAGGGGGGAAAGAAGGGAGACACGGGGCATGAGCAGGGGGTGGGGGGGAAGAAAGGAGACACGGCCATGAGCGGGGGTGGGGGGAAAAGAATAGAGACATGGGGCATGAGCGGGGGGTGGGGCGAAAGAAGAGAGACACGGGGCATGAACGGTGGGGGGAGAGAAGGGACACACGGGGCATGAGCGAGGGGTGGGGGGAAGAAGGGAGACACGAGGCATGAGCAAGGGGGTGGAGGGGATGAAGGGAGACATGGGACATGAGCGGGGGTGGGGGGGAAAGAAGGGAGATATGGAGCCTGAGCAGGGGTGGGGGGAAAGAAGGGAGACATGGGGCATGAGCGGGGGGTGCGGAGGAAAGAAGGGAGACACGGGGCATGAGTGGGGGTGGGGGGTACGGAGGTTGATACGGGGCATGAGCGGGGGTTGAGAGGTACAGGAGGGAGACACGGGGCATGAGTGGAGGGTGGGGGGGAAGAAGAGAGACACGGGGCATGAGCGGGTGGTGGGGAGGGTAAAGACGGGCGACACGGTGCATTAGCGAGGGGTGGGGAGGGTAAAGAAGGGAGACATGGGGCATGAGCGGGGGTGGGGGGGAAACAAGGGAGACACGGGGCATGAGCAGGGGGTGGGGGGAAGAAGGAAGACCCGGGGCATGAGCGGGGGGTGGGGGGGAAAGAAGGGATTCACAGGGCATGAGCGGGGGGTGGGGGGGAAAGAAGGGAGACACGGGGCATGAGCGGCAGGGTGGAGGGGAAAGAAGGGAGACACGGGGCATGAGCGGGGGTAGGGGGGAAAGAAGGGAGAAATGGGGCATGAGCGGGGGGTCGGGGGAAGAAGGGAGACACAGGGCATGAGCAGGAGAAAGAAGGGAGACACGGGGCATGAGCGGGGGGTGCGCAAGAAAGAAGGGAGACACTGGGCATGAGCAGGCAGTGGGGGGAAAGAAGGGAGACACAGGGCATGAGCGGGGGTGAAGGGAGAGAAGGGAGACACGGCTCATGAGCGGGGGGTGGGGGGAAAGAGGAGAGACACGGGGCATGAGCGGGGGGTGGGGGAAAGAAGGGAGACACGGGGCAGGAGCGGGGGTGGGGGTGAACAGGGGAGACAGGGGGCATGAGCAGGGGGTGGGGGGTACATGAGGGAGACACGGGGCATGAGCGGGGGTTTGGGGGGACAGGGGAGACACGGGGCATGAGCGGGGGTGAACAGGGGAGACACGGGGCTGGAGCGGGGGGTGGGGGTACAGGAGGGAGACACGGGGCATGAGCGGGGGTGGGGGGTACAGGAGGGAGACACGGGGCATGAGCAGGGGGTGGGGGGAAGAAGGGAGACACGGGGCATGAGCAGGGGTGGAGGGGGGAAAGAAGGGAGACACAGGGCATGAACGGGGCGTGGGGAGGGTAAAGAAGAGAGACACGGGGCATGAGCGGGAGGAAGAAGGGAGACACGGGTCATGAGCGTGGGGTGGGGGGGAAGAATTGAGACACGGGCCATGAGCAGGGGGTGGGAGGAAGAAGGGAGACACGGGGCATGAGCTAGGGGTGGGGGGAAAGAATGGAGACATGGGGCATGAGCGGAGGTGGGGGGAAGAAGGGAGACACGGGGCATGAGCGGGGGTTGGAGGTGGAAAGAATGGAGACATGGGGCATGAGCGGGGGGTGGGGGGTTCAGGGCAGAGACACGGGGCATGAGCGGGAGTTGGGGGAAGAAGGGAGACACAGGGCATGAGCGGGGGGTGGAGGGGGGAAGAAGGGAGACACGGGTCATGAGCGTGGGGTGGGTGGGAAGAAGGGAGACACGGGCCATGAGCAGGGGGTGGGAGGAAGAAGGGAGACACGGGGCATGACCTAGGGGTGGGGGGAAAGAATGGAGACATGGGGCATGAGCGGGGGTGGGGGGAAAAGAATAGAGACATGGGGCATGAGCGGGGGGTGGGGCGAAAGAAGAGAGACACGGGGCATGAACGGTGGGGGGAGAGAAGGGACACACGGGGCATGAGCGAGGGGTGGGGGGAAGAAGGGAGACACGAGGCATGAGCAAGGGGGTGGAGGGGATGAAGGGAGACATGGGGCATGAGCGGGGGTGGGGGGGAAAGAAGGGAGATATGGAGCCTGAGCAGGGGTGGGGGGAAAGAAGGGAGACATGGGGCATGAGCGGGGGGTGCGGAGGAAAGAAGGGAGACACGGGGCATGAGTGGGGGTGGGGGGTACGGAGGTTGATACGGGGCATGAGCGGGGGTTGAGAGGTACAGGAGGGAGACACGGGGCATGAGTGGAGGGTGGGGGGGAAGAAGAGAGACACGGGGCATGAGCGGGTGGTGGGGAGGGTAAAGACGGGCGACACGGTGCATTAGCGAGGGGTGGGGAGGGTAAAGAAGGGAGACATGGGGCATGAGCGGGGGTGGGGGGGAAACAAGGGAGACACGGGGCATGAGCAGGGGGTGGGGGGAAGAAGGAAGACCCGGGGCATGAGCGGGGAGTGGGGGGGAAAGAAGGGATTCACAGGGCATGAGCGGGGGGTGGGGGGGAAAGAAGGGAGACACGGGGCATGAGCGGCAGGGTGGAGGGGAAAGAAGGGAGACACGGGGCATGAGCGGGGGTAGGGGGGGAAAGAAGGGAGACATGGGGCATGAGCGGGGGGTCGGGGGAAGAAGGGAGACACAGGGCATGAGCAGGAGAAAGAAGGGAGACACGGGGCATGAGCGGGGGGTGCGCAAGAAAGAAGGGAGACACGGGGCATGAGCAGGCAGTGGGGGGAAAGAAGGGAGACACAGGGCATGAGCGGGGGTGAAGGGAGACACGGCTCATGAGCGGGGGGTGGGGGGAAAGAGGAGAGACACGGGGCATGAGCGGGGGGTGGGGGAAAGAAGGGAGACACGGGGCAGGAGCGGGGGTGGGGGTGAACAGGGGAGACAGGGGGCATGAGCAGGGGGTGGGGGGTACATGAGGGAGACACGGGGCATGAGCGGGGGGTTGGGGGGACAGGGGAGACACGGGGCATGAGCGGGGGTGAACAGGGGAGACACGGGGCTGGAGCGGGGGGTGGGGGTACAGGAGGGAGACACGGGGCATGAGCGGGGGTGGGGGGTACAGGAGGGAGACACGGGGCATGAGCAGGGGGTGGGGGAAGAAGGGAGACACGGGGCATGAGCAGGGGGTGGAGGGGGGAAAGAAGGGAGACACAGGGCATGAACGGGGCGTGGGGAGGGTAAAGAAGGGAGACACGGGGCATGAGCGGGAGGAAGAAGGGAGACACGGGTCATGAGCGTGGGGTGGGGGGGAAGAATTGAGACACGGGCCATGAGCAGGGGGTGGGAGGAAGAAGGGAGACACGGGGCATGAGCTAGGGGTGGGGGGAAAGAATGGAGACATGGGGCATGAGCGGAGGTGGGGGGAAGAAGGGAGACACGGGGCATGAGCGGGGGTTGGAGGTGGAAAGAATGGAGACATGGGGCATGAGCGGGGGGTGGGGGGTTCAGGACAGAGACACGGGGCATGAGCGGGAGTTGGGGGAAGAAGGGAGACACAGGGCATGAGCGGGGGGTGGAGGGGGGAAGAAGGGAGACACGGGTCATGAGCGTGGGGTGGGTGGGAAGAAGGGAGACACGGGCCATGAGCAGGGGGTGGGAGGAAGAAGGGAGACACGGGGCATGACCTAGGGGTGGGGGGAAAGAATGGAGACATGGGGCATGAGAGGGGAGTGGGGGGTTCAGGACAGAGACACGGGGCATGAGCGGGGGTTGAGGGAAGAAGGGAGACACAGGGCATGAGCGGGGGGTGGAGTGGGGTAACAAGGGAGACAAGGGGCATGAGCAGTGGGTATTGGGGAAGAAGGGAGACATGGGGCATCAGCGGGGGGTGGGGCGAAAGAAGAGAGACACGGGGCATGAGCGGTGGGGGGAAAGAAGGGAGACACGGGGCATGAGCGGGGGTGGGCGGGATAGAAGGGAGAAATGGAGCATGAGCGGGGTGGTGGGGGGAAAGAAGGGAGACATGGGGCATGAGCGGGGGTGCGGAGGAAAGAAGGGAGACACGGGGCATGAGTGGGGGATGGGGGGTACGGAGGGAGACACGGGGCATGAGCGGGGGGTGGGGGGTACAGGAGAGAGACACGGGGCATGAGTGGAGGGTGGGGGGGAAGAAGGGTGACATGGGGCATGAGCGGGTGGTGTGGAGGGTAAAGACAGGAGACACGGGGCAGGGGGTGGGGGGAAAGAAGGGAGACACAGGGCATGAGCAGGGGGTGGGGGGTACACGAGGGAGACACGGGGCATGAATGGGGGCTGGGGGGGACAGGGGAGACACAGGACATGAGCGGGGGGTGGGGGTGAACAGGGGAGACACAGGGCATGAGCGGGGGGTGGGGGGTACAGGAGGGAGACAGGGGGCATGAGCAGGGGGTGGGTGGGAAGAAGGGAGGCACAGGGCTTGAGCTGGGGGTGGAGGTGGAAAAGAAGGGAGACACAGGGCATGAAAGGGGGGTGGAGAGGGTAAAGAAGGGAGACACGGGGCATGAGCGGGGGGAAAGAAGGGAGACACGGGTCATGAGCGTGGGGTGGGGGGAAAAGAAGGGAGACACAGGGCATGAGCAGGGGGTGGGGGGAAAAGGGAGACACGGGGCATGAGCGGGGGGTGGGGGGAAGGAATGGAGACATGGGGCATGAGCGGGGGGTGGGGTGGAAGATGGGAGACACGGGGTATGAGCAGGGGGTGGGGGGAAAGAAGGGAGACACGTGGCATGAGCTGGGGGTCGGGGAAAAGAAGGGAGACACGGGGCATGAGCAGGTGTGGGGGGAAAGAAGGGAGACACGGCTCATGAGCGGGGGATGAGGGGGGAAAGAAGGGAGACACGGGGCATGAGTGAGGGGTCGGGGGACAGGGGAGCCACGGGGCTTGATCGGGGGTGGGGGTGAACAGGGCAGACACGGGGCATGAGCGGGGGGTGGGAGGGACAAGAGAGAGACACGGGTCATGAGCGGGGGGTGGGAGGTATGCGGGAGACACGGGGCATGAGCGGGGGGTTGGGGGTACAGGAGGGAGACACGGGGCATGAGCGGGGGGCGGGGGGGAAGAAGGGAGACACAGGGCATGAGCGGGTGGTGGGGAGGGTAAAGAAGGGAGACATGGGGCATGAGCAGGGGGGAAAGTAGGGAGACACGGGGTTTGAGCAGGGGGTGAGGGGGAAGAAGGAAGACACGGGGCAAGAGCGGGGGTTGGGGGTGAAAGAATGGAGACACAGGGCATGAGAGGGGGGTGGTGGGGAAGAAGGGAGACACGGGGCATGAGCGGGAGAACAAAGGGATACAAGGGGCATGAGCGGGGGTGCGGAGGAAAGAAGGGAGACACTGGGCATGAGCGGGGGGTGAGGGGGAATGAAGGGAGAAATGGGGCATGAGCGGGGGGGGGGGGGAAAGAAGAGAGACACAGGGCATGAGTGGTGGGTGGGGGGAAAGAAGGGAGACACAGGGCATGAGCGAGGGGTGGCGGAGAAGAAGGGAGACATGGGGCATGAGCGGGGGTGGGGGGTACAGGAGGGAGACAAGGGGCATGAGCGGGGGTGGAGGGTGGAAAGAAGGGAGACACAGGGCATGAACGGGGCATGGGGAGGGTAAAGAAGGGAGACACAGGGCATGAGCGGGGGGGAAGAAGGGAGACACGGGTCACGAGCGTGGGGTGGGGGGGAAGAAGGGAGACACGGGCCATGAGCAGGGGGTGGGAGGAAGAAGGAAGACACGCGGCATGAGCTAGGGGTGGGGGGAATGGAGGCATGGGGCATGAGCGGGGGGTGGGGGGAAGAAGGGAGCCACGGGGCATGAGCGGGGGGTGGGGGAAAGAAGAGAGACACAGGGCATGAGTGGTGGGTGGGGGGAAAGAAGGGAGACACAGGGCATGAGCGAGGGGTGGCGGAGAAGAAGGGAGACATGGGGCATGAGCGGGGGTGGGGGGTACAGGAGGGAGACAAGGGGCATGAGCGGGGGTGGAGGGTGGAAAGAAGGGAGACACAGGGCATGAACGGGGCATGGGGAGGGTAAAGAAGGGAGACACAGGGCATGAGCGGGGGGGAAGAAGGGAGACACGGGTCACGAGCGTGGGGTGGGGGGGAAGAAGGGAGACACGGGCCATGAGCAGGGGGTGGGAGGAAGAAGGAAGACACGCGGCATGAGCTAGGGGTGGGGGGAATGGAGGCATGGGGCATGAGCGGGGGTGGGCGGAAGAAGGGAGCCACGGGGCATGAGCGGGGGGTGGGGGGGAAAGAATGGAGACATGGGGCATGAGCGGGGGGTTCAGGACAGAGACACGGGGCATGAGCGGGGGGTTGGGGGAAGAAGGGAGACACAGGGCATGAGCGGGGGGTGGAGGGGGGAAAGAAGGGAGACACGGGGAATGAGCAGGGGGTGGGGGGGAAGAAGGGAGACACGCGGCATGAGCGGGGGGTGGGGGGAAAAGAATAGAGACATGGGGCATGAGCGGGGCGTGGGGCGAAAGAAGAGAGACATGGGGCATGAACTGTGGGGTGGGGGGAAGAAGGGAGACACGGGGCATGAGCAAGGGGGTGGGGGGGATGAAGGGAGACACGGGGCATGAGCGGGGGTGGGGGGGAAAGAAGGGAGACATGGAGCATGAGCGGGGGGTGGGGGGAAAGAAGGGAGACACGGGGCATGAGCGGGGGGTGCGGAGGAAAGAAGGGAGACTCGGAGCATGAGTGGGGGGTGGGGGGTACGGAGGTAGATACGGGGCATGAGCGGGGGGGTGAGGGAGAAACGAGTGGAGGGTGGGGGGGAAGAAGGGAGACACGGGGCATGAGCGGGTGGTGGGGAGGGTAAAGACGGGAGACACGGTGCATGAGCGAGGGGTGGGGAGGGTAAAGAAGGGAGACATGGGGTATGAGCGGTGGTGGGGGGAAAGAAGGGAGACACGGGGCATGAGCAGGAGTGGGGGGAAGAAGGGAGACCCGGGGCATGAGCGGGGGGGAAAAGGGATTCACAGGGCATGAGCGGGGGGTGGTGGGGAAAGAAGGGAGACACGGGGCATGAGCGGCAGGGTGGGGGGAAAGAAGGGAGACACGGGGCATGAGCAGGGGGGTAGGGGGGAAAGAAGGGAGACACGGGGCATGAGCGGGGGGTCGGGGGAAGAAGGGAGACATGGGGCATGAGCAGGAGAAAGAAGAGAGACACGGGGCATGAACAGGGGGTGCGCAAGAAAGAAGGGAGACACGGGGCATGAGCAGGCAGTGGGGGAAAGAAGGGAGACACGGGGCATGAGCGGGGGTGGGGGGAGAGAAGGGAGACACGGCTCATGAGTGGGGGGTGGGGGGAAAGAGGAGAGACATGGGGCATGAGCGGGGGGTGGGGGGAAAGAAGAGAGACATGGGGCATGAACGGTGGGGTGGGGGGAAGAAGGGAGATACGGGGCATGAGCAAGGGGATGGGGGGATGAAGGGAGACACGGGGCATGAGTGGGGGTGGGGGGGAAAGAAGGGAGACATGGAGCATGAGCGGGGGGTGGGGGGAAAGAAGGGAGACATGGGGCATGAGCGGGGGGTGCGGAGGAAAGAAGGGAGACACGGAGCATGAGTGGGGGTGGGGGGTACGGAAGTAGATATGGGGCATGAGCTGGGGGTGAGGGGTACAGGAGGGAGAAACGGGGCATGAGTGGAGGGTGGGGGGGAAGAAGGGAGACACGGGGCATGAGCGGGTGGTGGCGGGTGGTGGGGAGGGTAAAGACGGGAGATATGGGGCATGAGCGGGGGTGGGGGGAAAAGAAGGGAGACACGGGGCATGAGCAGGGGGTGGGGGGAAGAAGGGAGACCCGGGGCATGAGCAGGGGGGGGAAAGGGATTCACAGGGCATGAGCGGGGGGTGGTGGGGAAAGAAGGGAGACACGGGGCATGAGCGGCAGGGGGGGGAAAGAAGGGAGACACGGGCATGAGCAGGGGGTAGGGGGGGAAAGAAGGGAGAGAGACACGGGGCATGAGCGGGGGGTCGGGGGAAGAAGGGAGACATGGGGCATGAGCAGGAGAAAGAAGGGAGACACGGGGCATGAGCAGGGGGTGCGCAAGAAAGAAGGGAGACATGGGGCATGAGCAGGCAGTGGGGGGAAAGAAGGGAGACACGGGGCATGAGCGGGGGTGGGGGGAGAGAAGGGAGACACGGCTCATGAGCGGGGAGTGGGGGGAAAGAGGAGAGACACGGGGCATGAGCGGGGGGTGGGGGGAAAGAAGGGAGACACGGGGCATGAGCGAGGGGTGGGGGAAAAATGGATACACGGGGAATGAGCGTGGGGTGGGGGGAAGCAGGGAGAACGGTGCATGAACAGGGTGGGGGGGAAGAAGGGAGACACGGAGCATGAGCGGGGGTGTGGGTGAACAGGGGAGACAGGGGGCATGAGCAGGGGGTGCAGGGTATACGAGGGAGACACGGGGCATGAGCGGGGGGTTGGGGGGACAGGGGAGACACGGGGCATGAGCGGGGGTAAACAGGGGAGACATGGGGCATGAGCAGGGGTGGGGGCGACAGGAGGGAGACACGGGGCATGAGCGGGGGGTGGGGGTACAGGAGGGAGACACGGGGCATGAGCGGGGGTGGGGGGTACAGGAGGGAGACACAGGGCATGAGCAGGGGGTGGGGGGGAAGAAGGGAGACACGGGGCATGAGCGGGGGGTGGAGGGGGGAAAGAAGGGAGACACAGTGCATGAACGGGGCGTGGGGAGGGTAAAGAAGGGAGACACGGGCCATGAGCAGGGGTTGGGAGGAAGAAGGGAGACACGGGGCATGAGCTAGGGGTGGGGGGGGGACGAATGGAGACATCGGGCATGAGCGGGGGTGGGGGGAAGAAGGGAGACACGGGGCATGAGCGGGGGTGGGGGGGGAAGAATGGAGACATGGGGCATGAGCGGGGGGTGGGGGGGAATAAGGGAGACACGGGGCATGAGTGGGGGGTGGGGGGAAAAAATAGAGGCATGGGGCTTGAGCGGGGGGTGGGGCGAAAGAAGAGAGACACGCGGCATGAGCGGTGGGGGGAAAGAAGGGAGACACGGGGCATGAGCGAGGGGTGGGGGGGAATAAGGGAGACACGGGGCATGACCAAGGGGGTGGGGGGGATGAAGGGAGACACGGGCATGAGCGGGGGTGGGCAGGAAAGAAGAGAGAAATGGAGCATGAGCGGGGTGTGGGGGGAAAGAAGGGAGACACGGGGCCTGAGCGGGGGTGCGGAGGAAAGAAGGGAGACACGGGGCATGAGTGGGGGTGGGGGGTACGGAGGGAGACACGGGGCATGAGCGGGGGTTGGGGGGTACAGGAGGGAGACACAGGGCATGAGTGGAGGGTGGGGGGGAAGAAGGGTGACACGGGGCATGAGTGGGTGGTGGGGAGGGTAAAGACGGGAGACACGGGGCAGGGGGTGGGGGAAAGAAGGGAGACACGGGGCATGAGCTGGGTTTGGGAGGTACACGAGGAAGACACGTGGCATGAGCGGGGTGTGGGGGGACAGGGGAGACACGGGACATGAGAGGGGGTGGGGGTGAACAGGGGAGACACGGGGCATGAGCGGGGGTGGGGGGACAGGAGGGAGACACAGGGCATGAGCGGGGGGTGGGGGGTACAGGAGGGAGACACGGGGCATGAGCAGGGGGTGGGGGGGAAGAAGGGAGACACGGGGCTTGAGCTGGGGGTGGATGGGGAAAGAAGGGAGACACAGGGCATGAACGGGGGGTGGAGAGGGTAAAGAAGGGAGACACGGGGCATGAGCGGGGGGAAAGAAGGGAGACATGGGTCATGAACGTGGGGTGGGTGGGGGGGAAGAAGGGAGACACGGGGCATGAGCAGGGGGTGGGATTGAAAAAGGGAGACGCGGGGCATGAGCAGGGGGAAAGAAGGGAGACACGGGTCATGAGCGTGGGGTGGGTGGAGAGGGTAAAGAAGGGAGACACGGGGCATGAGCGGGGGGAAAGAAGGGTGACACGTGGCATGAGCAGGGGGTGGGGGGAAAAAGGGAGACACGGGGCATGAGCGGGGGGGTGGGGGAGAAAGAATGGAGACATGGGGCATGAGCGGGGGGTGGGGGGGAAGATGGGAGACACTGGGCATGAGCAAGGGGTGGGGGGAAAGAAGGGAGACACGCGGCATGAGCTGGGGGTCGGGGGGAAAAGAAGGGAGACACGGGGCATGAGCAGGTGTGGGGGGAAAGAAGGGAGACATGGCTCATGAGCGGGGGTGGGGGGAAAGAAGAGAGACACGGGGCATGAGCGGGGGGTGAGGGGAGAAAGAAGGGAGACACAGGGCATGAGTGAGGGGTGGGGGGAAGAAGGGAGACACCGGGCATGAGCGGGGGGTGGGGGGGAAGAAGGGAGACAAGGGGCATGAGCGGGGGTGGGGGGAAAGAAGGGAGACACGGGGCATGAGCAGGCGGTGGGGGGGAAAGAAGGGAGACACGGGACATGAGCGGGGGTGGGGGGGAAAGAAGGGAGACACAGGGCATGAGCGGGGTAAGGGTGAACAGGGGAGACACAGGGCATGAGCGGGGGGTTGGGGGAACAAGAGGGAGACGCAGGGCATGAGTGTGGGGTGGGGGTCAGGGGAGCCACGGGGCATGATCGGGGGGTGGGGGTGAACAGGGCAGACACGGGCATGAGCGGGGGATGGGAGGGACAAGAGGGAGACACGGGGCATGAGCGCGGGGTGGGAGGTATGGGGGAGACACGGGGCATTAGCAGGGGGTGGGGGTACAGGAGGGAGACACGGGGCATGAGCGGGGGCGGGGGGAAGAAGGGAGACACAGGGCATGAGCGGGGGGTGGGGAGGGTAAAGAAGGGAGACATGGGGCATGAGCGGGGGGGAAAGAAGGGAGACACAGGGTTTGAGCAGGGGGTGGGGGGAAGAAGGAAGACACGGGGCAAGAGCGGGGGTTGGGGGTGAAAGAATGGAGACATGGGGCATGAGCAGGGTTGGGGGGAGATGGGAGAGACAGGGCATGAGCGGGGGGTGGGGAGAAAGAAGGGAGACACAGGGCATGAGCAGGGGGTCAGGGGGAAAAGAAGGGAGACACGGGGCATGAGCAGGGGGTAGTGGGGAAGAAGGGAGACACGGGGCATGAGCGGGAGAACGAAGGGAGACACGGGGCATGAGCGGGGGTGCAGAGGAAAGAAGGGAGACACGGGGCATGAGCGGGGGTGAGGGGGAATGAAGGGAGAAACGGGGCATGAGCGGGGCGTGGGGGAAAGAACAGAGACACAGGGTTAGAGTGGTGGGTGGGGGGAAAGAATGGAGACACAGGGCATGAGCGAGGGGTGGCGGAGAAGAAGGGAGACACGGGGCATGAGCGGGGGTTGGGGGGGTGAAGGGTGACATGGGGCATGAGCGGGGGTGGGGGGAAAGAAGGGAGACACGGGGCATGAGCGGGGGGTGGGGGGAAAGAAGGAAGACACTCGACATGAGTGGGGGGGAAGAAGGGAGACACAGGGCATGAGTGCGGGGTGGGGGTGCACAGCGGAGACATGTGGCATGAGCAGGGGGTGGGGGGTACACACGGGAGACACGGGGAATGAGCGGGGGGTGGGGAGAAGAGGAGGGAGACACAGGCATGAACGGGGAGTGGGGGGAACAGGAGGGAGACACGGGGCATGAACGGGGGGTGGGGGGTAACACGAGAGAGACACGAGGCATGAGCAGGGGGTGGGGGAACAGGACAGACACGGGGCATGAGCGGGGGGTGGTGGGGGAAAGAAGGGAGACACGGGGCATGAGCGGGGGGTGGGGGGAAGAAGGGAGACATGGGGCATGAGTGGGGGGTGGGGGGAAGAAGGGAGACACGGGGCATGAGCGGGGGGTGGGGTGGAAAAATAGGGAGACATGGGGCATGAGCGGGGGATGGGGGGAAGAAGGGAGGCACGGGGCATGAGCCAGGGGTGGATGGGGGAAAGAAGGGAGACACGGGGCATCAACGGGGTGGGGAGGGTAAAGAAGGGAGATACGGGGAATGAGCGGGGGGATAAGGGAGACACAGGTCATGAGCGTGGGGTGAGGGGAAGAAGGGAGACACAGGGCATGAGCAGGGGTGGGGGGAAAGAATGGAGACATGGGGCATGAGCGGGGGGTGAGGGGGAAGATGGGGGACACGGGGCATGAGCGGGGGCCGTGGGGAAATAAGGGAGACAAGGGGCATGAGCGGAGGGTGGGGGGGAAAGGAAGGGAGACACGGGGCATGAGCGGGGGATGGTGGGTAAGAAGGGAGACACGGGCATGAGCGGGAGAACGAAGGGTGACACGGGTCATGAGCGGGGGGTGCGGAGGAACGAAGGGAGACACGGGGCATGGGCGCGTGGTGGGGGGAAAGAAGGGAGAAACGGGGCATGAGCCGGGGGTCGGGGGGAAGGAAGGGAGACACGGCTCATGAGCGGGGGGTGGGGGGAAAGCAGAGAGACACGGGGCATGAGTGGTGAGTGGGGGGGAAAGAAGGGAGACAAGGGGCATGAGCGAGGGGTGGGGGGAAAAGAAGGAAGACACGGGGCATGAGCAGGGGGTGGGGGGAAGAAGGGAGACACGGGGCATGAGCAGGGGTGGGGGGAAAGAATGGAGACATGGGGCATGAGCAGGGGTTGGGGGGGAAGATGGGGGACACGGGGCATGAGCGGGGGCCAGGGGGAAAGAAGGGAGACAAGGGGCATGAGCGGGGGGTGGGGGGAAAGGAAGGGAGACACAGGGCATGAGCGGGGGATGGTGGGGAAGAAGGGAGACATGGGGCATGAGCGGGAGAACGAAGGGAGACACGCGGCATGAGGGGGGTGCGGAAGAACGAAGGGAGACCCGGGGCATGGGTGGGGGGTGGGGGGAAAGAAGGGAGAAACGGGGCATGAGCCGGGGGTGGGGGGGAAAGAAGGGAGACACGGCTCATGAGCAGGGGGTGGGGGAAAGAAGAGAGACACGGGGCATGAGCGGTGGGTGGGGGGAAAGAAGGGAGACACGGGGCATGAGCGAGGGGTGGCGGGGATGAAGGGAGACACGGGGCATGAGCGGGGGTGGAGGGGGATGAAGGGTGACACGGGGCATGAGTGGGGGTGGGGGGGAAAGAAACGAGACACGGGGCATGAGCAGGGGGTGGGGGGAAGAAGGGAGACACGGGGCATGAGCGGGGGGCAAAGAAGGGAGACACAGGGCATGAGCGGAGGTTGGGGGAAAGAAGGGAGAAACGGGGAATGGGTGGGGGGAAAGAAGGGAGACACGGGGCATGAGCGTGGGAAAGAAGGTATACACGGAGCAAGAGCGGAGGTGCGGGGGAAAGAAGGGAGAAACGGGGCATGAGCGGGGGTGTGGAGGAAGAAGGGAGACCTGGGGCATGAGCGGGCGGTAGGGGGGAAAGAAGGGAGACCCGGGGTATGAGCGTGGGGAGAAAAAAAGGGAGGCACGGGGCACGAGCGGGGTGGGGGGAACAAGGGAGATACGGTGCATGAGCAGGGGGATGGGGGGAGAAGGGAGACACGGGGCATGAGCGGGGGTGGGGGAAACAGGGCAGACAAGGGGCGTGAGCGGGGGTTGGGGGGGTCACAGGGCATGAGCAGGGGGTCGGGGGGACACGGGGCAGGAGCGGGGGGTGGGGGGTACATGAGGGAGACATGGGGCATGAGCGGGGGTGGGGGGGAACGGGAGGGTGACACAGGGTATAAACGGGGGGTAGAGGGTAACACGAGGGAGACACGGGGCATGAGCAGGGTGGGGGGAACAGGGCATGAGTGGGGGGTACAGGAGCGAGACATGGGGCATGAGCGGGGGGTGGGGGAACAGGGCAGACATGGGGCATGAGCGAGGGGTGTGGGTAACACGAGGGGGACACGGGGCATGTGCAGGGGATGGGGGTTAACAGGGGAGACACGGTGCATGAGCGGGGGTTGGGGGAAAGGAGGGAGACACGGGGCATGAGCGGGTAGGGGGCATGAGCAGGGGGTGGGGGGTACAGGAGGGAGACACGGGGCATGAGCGGGGGGTGGAGAATACAGGAGAGAGACACAGGGCATGAGCGGGGGGTAGGGGGGAAGAAGTGAGACACGGGGCATGAGCGGGGGGTGGGGTGGAAAGAAGGGAGACATGGGGCATGAGCGGGGGGTGGGGGGAAAGAAGAGAGACAAGGGGCATGAGCGGTGGGTGGGGGGAAGAAGGGAGACACGGGGCATGAGCGAGGGGTGGGGTGGAAGAAGGGAGAACCGGGGCATGAGCAGGGGGTGAGGGGGATGAAGGGAGACACGGGGCATGAGCGGGGGTCGGGGGGAAGAAGGGAGACATGGGGCATGAGCGGGGGGTGGGGGGAAAGAAGGGAGACACGAGGCATGAGCAGGGGTGGGGGGTACAGGAGGGAGACACGAGGCATGAGTGGGGGGTGGGGGGAAGAAGGGAGACACGGGGCATGAGCGGGGGGTGGGGTGGAAAGAAGGGAGACATGGGGCATGAGCAGGGGGTGGGGGGAAGAAGGGAGACATGGGGCATGAACGGGGGTGGGGAGGGTAAAGAAGGGAGACACGGGGAATGAGCGGGGGGGAGAAGGGAGACACAGGTCATGAGCGTGTGGTGGGGGGAAAAGAAGGGAGACACTGGCATTAGCAGGGGGTGGGGGTACAGGAGGGAGACACGGGGCATGAGCGGGGGCGGGGGGAAGAAGGGAGACACAGGGCATGAGCGGGGGGTGGGGAGGGTAAAGAAGGGAGACATGGGGCATGAGCGGGGGGGGAAGAAGGGAGACACGGGGTTTGAGCAGGGGGTGGGGGGGAAGAAGGAAGACACGGGGCAAGAGCGGGGGTTGGGGGTGAAAGAATGGAGACATGGGGCATGAGCAGGGTTGGGGGGGAGATGGGAGAGACAGGGCATGAGCGGGGGGTGGGGAGAAAGAAGGGAGACACAGGGCATGAGCGGGGGGTCAGGGGGAAAAGAAGGGAGACACGGGGCATGAGCAGGGGGTAGTGGGGAAGAAGGGAGACACGGGGCATGAGCGGGAGAACGAAGGGAGACACGGGGCATGAGCGGGGGTGCAGAGGAAAGAAGGGAGACACGGGGCATGAGCGGGGGTGAGGGGGAATGAAGGGAGAAACGGGGCATGAGCGGGGCGTGGGGGAAAGAACAGAGACACAGGGTTAGAGTGGTGGGTGGGGGGAAAGAATGGAGACACAGGGCATGAGCGAGGGGTGGCGGAGAAGAAGGGAGACACGGGGCATGAGCGGGGGTTGTGGGGGTGAAGGGTGACATGGGGCATGAGCGGGGGTGGGGGGAAAGAAGGATGACACGGGGCATGAGCGGGGGGTGGGGGGAAAGAAGGAAGACACTCAACATGAGTGGGGGGGAAGAAGGGAGACACAGGGCATGAGTGGGGGGTGGGGGTGCACAGCGGAGACATGTGGCATGAGCAGGGGGTGGGGGGTACACACGGGAGACACGGGGAATGAGCGGGGGGTGGGGAGAAGAGGAGGGAGACACAGGCATGAACGGGGAGTGGGGGGAACAGGAGGGAGACACGGGGCATGAACGGGGGGTGGGGGGTAACACGAGAGAGACACGAGGCATGAGCAGGGGGTGGGGGAACAGGACAGACACGGGGCATGAGCGGGGGGTGGTGGGGGAAAGAAGGGAGACACGGGGCATGAGCGGAGGGTGGGGGGAAGAAGGGAGACATGGGGCATGAGTGGGGGGTGGGGGGAAGAAGGGAGACACGGGGCATGAGCAGGGGGTGGGGTGGAAAAATAGGGAGACATGGGGCATGAGCGGGGGGTGGGGGGAAGAAGGGAGGCACGGGGCATGAGCCAGGGGTGGATGGGGGAAAGAAGGGAGACACGGGGCATCAACGGGGGTGGGGAGGGTAAAGAAGGGAGATACGGGGAATGAGCGGGGGGGATAAGGGAGACACAGGTCATGAGCGTGGGGTGGGGGGAAGAAGGGAGACACAGGGCATGAGCAGGGGTGGGGGGAAAGAAAGGAGACATGGGGCATGAGCGGGGGGTGGGGGGGAAGATGGGGAACACGGGGCATGAGCGGGGGCCGTGGGGAAATAAGGGAGACAAGGGGCATGAGCGGAGGGTGGGGGGGAAAGGAAGGGAGACACGGGGCATGAGCGGGGGATGGTGGGGAAGAAGGGAGACACGGGCATGAGCGGGAGAACGAAGGGTGACACGGGGCATGAGCGGGGGGTGCGGAGGAACGAAGGGAGACACGGGGCATGGGCGCTTGGTGGGGGGAAAGAAGGGAGAAACGGGGCATGAGCCGGGGGTCGGGGGGAAGGAAGGGAGACACGGCTCATGAGCGGGGGGTGGGGGGAAAGCAGAGAGACACGGGGCATGAGTGGTGGGTGGGGGGGAAAGAAGGGAGACAAGGGGCATGAGCGAGGGGTGGGGGGAAAAGAAGGAAGACACGGGGCATGAGCAGGGGGTGGGGGGAAGAAGGGAGACACGGGGCATGAGCAGGGGTGGGGGGAAAGAATGGAGACATGGGGCATGAGCGGGGGGTGGGGGGGAAGATGGGGGACACGGGGCATGAGCGGGGGCCAGGGGGAAAGAAGGGAGACAAGGGGCATGAGCGGGGGGTGGGGGGAAAGGAAGGGAGACACAGGGCATGAGCGGGGGATGGTGGGGAAGAAGGGAGACATGGGGCATGAGCGGGAGAAGGAAGGGAGACACGGGGCATGAGGGGGGGTGCGGAAGAACGAAGGGAGACACGGGGCATGAGCCGGGGGTGGGGGGGAAAGAAGGGAGACACGGCTCATGAGCAGGGGGTGGGGGAAAGAAGAGAGACACGGGGCATGAGTGGTGGGTGGGGGGGAAAGAAGGGAGACACGGGGCATGAGCAAGGGGTGGCGGGGAAGAAGGGAGACACGGGGCATGAGCGGGGGTGGAGGGGGATGAAGGGTGACACGGGGCATGAGTGGGGGTGGGGGGGAAAGAAACGAGACACGGGGCATGAGCAGGGGGTGGGGGGAAGAAGGGAGACACGGGGCATGAGCGGGGGGCAAAGAAGGGAGACACAGGGCATGAGCGGAGGTTGGGGGAAAGAAGGGAGAAACGGGGAATGGGTGGGGGAAAGAAGGGAGACACGGGTCATGAGCGTGGGAAAGAAGGTATACACGGAGCAAGAGCGGAGGTGCGGGGGAAAGAAGGGAGAAACGGGGCATGAGCGGGGGTGTGGAGGAAGAAGGGAGACCTGGGGCATGAGCGGGCGGTAGGGGGGAAAGAAGGGAGACCCGGGGTATGAGCGTGGGGAGAAAAAAAGGGAGGCACGGGGCACGAGCGGGGTGGGGGAAACAGGGCAGACAAGGGGCGTGAGCGGGGGTTGGGGGGGTCACAGGGCATGAGCAGGGGGTCGGGGGGACACGGGGCAGGAGCGGGGGTGGGGGGTACATGAGGGAGACATGGGGCATGAGCGGGGGTGGGGGGGAACAGGAGGGTGACACAGGGTATAAACGGGGGGTAGAGGGTAACATGAGGGAGACACGGGGCATGAGCAGGGTGGGGGGAACAGGGCATGAGTGGGGGGTACAGGAGCGAGACACGGGGCATGAGCGGGGGGTGGGGGAACAGGGCAGACATGGGGCATGAGCGAGGGGTGTGGGTAACACGAGGGGGACACGGGGCATGTGCAGGGGATGGGGGTTAACAGGGGAGACACGGTGCATGAGCGGGGGTTGGGGGGAAAGGAGGGAGACACGGGGCATGAGCGGGTAGGGGGCATGAGCAGGGGGTGGGGGGTACAGGAGGGAGACACGGGGCATGAGCGGGGGGTGGAGAATACAGGAGAGAGACACAGGGCATGAGCGGGGGGTAGGGGGGAAGAAGTGAGACACGGGGCATGAGCGGGGGGTGGGGTGGAAAGAAGGGAGACATGGGGCATGGGCGGGGGGTGGGGGGAAAGAAGAGAGACAAGGGGCATGAGCGGTGGGTGGGGGGAAAGAAGGGAGACACGGGGCATGAGCGAGGGGTGGGGTGGAAGAAGGGAGACACGGGGCATGAGCAGGGGGTGAGGGGGATGAAGGGAGACACGGGGCATGAGCGGGGGTGGGGGGGAAGAAGGGAGACATGGGGCATGAGCGGGGGGTGGGGGGAAAGAAGGGAGACACGAGGCATGAGCAGGGGTGGGGGGTACAGGAGGGAGACACGAGGCATGAGTTGGGGGTGGGGGGAAGAAGGGAGACACGGGGCATGAGCGGGGGGTGGGGTGGAAAGAAGGGAGACATGGGGCATGAGCAGGGGGTGGGGGGAAGAAGGGAGACATGGGGCATGAACGGGGGTGGGGAGGGTAAAGAAGGGAGACACGGGGAATGAGCGGGGGGGAGAAGGGAGACACAGGTCATGAGCGTGTGGTGGGGGGAAAAGAAGGGAGACACTGGCATGAGCAGGGGTGGGGGGATCGAATGGAGACATGGGGCATGAGCGGGGGGTGGGGGGGGAAGATGGGGGACACGGGGCATGAGCGGGGGCAGGGGGGAAAGAAGGGAGACAAGGGGCATGAGCGAGGGGTGGGGGGAAAGGAAGGGAGACACGGGGCATGAGCGGGGGATGGTGGGGAAGAAGAGAGACACGGGGCATGAGCGGGAGAACGAAGGGAGACACGGGGCATGAGCGGGGGTGCGGAGGAACGAAGGGAGACACGGGGCATGGGCGGGGGATGGGGGGAAAGAAGGGAGAAACGGGGCATTAGCCGGAGGTGGGGGGGAAGAAGGGAGACACGGTTCATGAGCGGGGGGTGGGGGGAAAGAAGAGAGACACGGGGCATGAGCGGTGGGTGGGGGGGAAAGAAGGGAGACACGGGGCATGAGCAGGGGTGGAGGGGGATGAAGGGTGACACGGGGCATGAGCGGGGGTGGGGGGGTAAGAAACGAGACACGGGGCATGAGCGGGGGGTGGGGGGAAAGAAGGGAGACCCGGGGTATGAGCGTGGGGAGAAAAAAAGGGAGGCACGGGGCACGAGCGGGGTGGGGGAAACAGGGCAGACAAGGGGCGTGAGCGGGGGTTGGGGGGGTCACAGGGCATGAGCAGGGGGTCGGGGGGACACGGGGCAGGAGCGGGGGTGGGGGGTACATGAGGGAGACATGGGGCATGAGCGGGGGTGGGGGGGAACAGGAGGGTGACACAGGGTATAAACGGGGGGTAGAGGGTAACATGAGGGAGACACGGGGCATGAGCAGGGTGGGGGGAACAGGGCATGAGTGGGGGGTACAGGAGCGAGACACGGGGCATGAGCGGGGGGTGGGGGAACAGGGCAGACATGGGGCATGAGCGAGGGGTGTGGGTAACACGAGGGGGACACGGGGCATGTGCAGGGGATGGGGGTTAACAGGGGAGACACGGTGCATGAGCGGGGGTTGGGGGGAAAGGAGGGAGACACGGGGCATGAGCGGGTAGGGGGCATGAGCAGGGGGTGGGGGGTACAGGAGGGAGACACGGGGCATGAGCGGGGGGTGGAGAATACAGGAGAGAGACACAGGGCATGAGCGGGGGGTAGGGGGGAAGAAGTGAGACACGGGGCATGAGCGGGGGGTGGGGTGGAAAGAAGGGAGACATGGGGCATGGGCGGGGGGTGGGGGGAAAGAAGAGAGACAAGGGGCATGAGCGGTGGGTGGGGGGAAAGAAGGGAGACACGGGGCATGAGCGAGGGGTGGGGTGGAAGAAGGGAGACACGGGGCATGAGCAGGGGGTGAGGGGGATGAAGGGAGACACGGGGCATGAGCGGGGGTGGGGGGAAGAAGGGAGACATGGGGCATGAGCGGGGGGTGGGGGGAAAGAAGGGAGACACGAGGCATGAGCAGGGGTGGGGGGTACAGGAGGGAGACACGAGGCATGAGTTGGGGGTGGGGGGAAGAAAAGAGACACGGGGCATGAGCGGGGGGTGGGGTGGAAAGAAGGGAGACATGGGGCATGAGCAGGGGGTGGGGGGAAGAAGGGAGACATGGGGCATGAACGGGGGTGGGGAGGGTAAAGAAGGGAGACACGGGGAATGAGCGGGGGGGAGAAGGGAGACACAGGTCATGAGCGTGTGGTGGGGGGAAAAGAAGGGAGACACTGGCATGAGCAGGGGTGGGGGGATCGAATGGAGACATGGGGCATGAGCGGGGGGTGGGGGGGGAAGATGGGGGACACGGGGCATGAGCGGGGGCAGGGGGGAAAGAAGGGAGACAAGGGGCATGAGCGAGGGGTGGGGGGAAAGGAAGGGAGACACGGGGCATGAGCGGGGGATGGTGGGGAAGAAGAGAGACACGGGGCATGAGCGGGAGAACGAAGGGAGACACGGGGCATGAGCGGGGGTGCGGAGGAACGAAGGGAGACACGGGGCATGGGCGGGGGATGGGGGGAAAGAAGGGAGAAACGGGGCATTAGCCGGAGGTGGGGGGGAAGAAGGGAGACACGGTTCATGAGCGGGGGGTGGGGGGAAAGAAGAGAGACACGGGGCATGAGCGGTGGGTGGGGGGGAAAGAAGGGAGACACGGGGCATGAGCAGGGGTGGAGGGGGATGAAGGGTGACACGGGGCATGAGCGGGGGTGGGGGGGTAAGAAACGAGACACGGGGCATGAGCGGGGGGTGGGGGGAAAGAAGGGAGACACAGGACATGAGTGGGGGGTGGGGGGAAAGAAGGGAGACACAGGGCATGAGCAGGGGGTGGGGGTGAACAGGGGAGACACGTGGCATGAGCAGGGGGTGGGGGGGTACACACGGGAGACATGGGGAATGAGCGGAGGCGTGGGGGGAACAGGAGGGAGACACGGGCATGAAAGGGGGGTGGGGGAACAGGAGGGAGACATGGGGCATGAACAGGGGGTGGGGGTAACACGAGGGAGACATGGGGCATGAGCAGGGGGTGGGGGAACAGGGCAGACACGGGGCATGAGCGGGGGTGGGGGGGGAAGAAGGGAGACACAGGGCATGAGCGGGGGGTGGGGTGGCAAGAAGGCAGACACGGTGCATGAGCAGGGAGTTGGGGGACAGGAGGGAGACACGGGGCATGAGCGAGGGGTGGTGGTACAGGAGGGAGACATGGGGCATGAGCAAAGGGTGGGGGTACAGGAGGGAGACACGGGGCATGATTGGGGGTGGGGGGTTCAGGAGGGAGACACGGGGCATGAGCAGGGGGTGGGGGAAGAAGGGAGACACAGGGCATGAGCGGGTGGTGGGGAGGGTAAAGACGGTAGACACAGGGCAGGGGGTGGGGCCGAAAGAAGGGAGACACGGGGCATGAGCGTGGGTTGGGTGAGAAAGAAGGGAGACACGGGGCATGAGCAGGGGGTGGGGGGAAGAAGGGAGACACGGGGCATGAGTGGGGGGTGGGGGGAAAGATGGGAGACACTGGGCATGAGAGGGGAGTTGGGGGAAAGAAGGGAGAAACGGGGAATGAGCGGGCGGTGGGAGGAAGAAGGGAGACATGGGACATGAGCGGGCTAAAGAAGGGATACACCGAGCATGAGCGGCGGGTGCGGGGGAAAGAAGGGAGACACAGGGCATGAGCGGGGAGTGCGGGGGAAGAAGGGAGACACCGGGCATGAGCGGGGTGGGGGGGGAAGAAGGGAGACACGGGGTATGAGCGTTGGGAGAAAAAAAGGGAGGCACGGGGCACGAACGGGGGTGGGGCGGAAGAAGGGAGATACAGGGCATGAGCGGGGGGTGAGGGGGAAGAAGGGAGTCACGGGGCATGAGCGGGGGTGGGGGGAACAGGGCAGACAAGGGGTGTGAGCAGGGGTGGGGGGGTCACGGGGAATGAGCAAGGGGTGGAGGGACACGGGGCATGAGCTGGGGGTGGGGGGTACATGAGGGAGACACGGGGCATGAGCGGGGGTAGGGGGAACAGGAGGGAGACACAGGGCATGAACGCGGGGTAGGGGGTAACACGAGGGAGACACGGGGCATGAGCGGGGTGGGGGGAACAAGGCAGACATGGGGCATGAGCGGGGGGTGGGGGATACAGGAGGGAGACACGGGGCATGAGCGGGGGGTGGGGGGAACAGGGCAGACATGGGGCATGAGCGTGGGGTGGGGAGTAACACACGGGAGACACGGGGCATGAGCGGGGGGTGGGGGGAACACGATGGAGACACGGGGCATGAGCAGGGTGTGGGGGAGACACGGGGCATGAGCAGGGGGATGGGGAACAAGGGAGACATGGGGCATGAGCGGGTGTGGGGGTTAACAGGGGAGACACGGGGCATGAGCGGGGGTGGGGGGACAGAAGGGAGACATGGGGCATGAGTGGGTGTGGGGCATGAGCAGGGGGTGGGGGGTACAGGAGGGAGACACGGGGCATGAGCGGGGGGTAGAGAATACAGGAGGGAGACACAGGGCATGAGCGGGAGGTGGAGGAAGAAGGGAGACACAGGGCATGAGAGGGGGGTGGTGGGAAAGAAGGGAGTCACGGGGCATGAGTGGGGGGTGGGGTGGAAAGAAGGGAGACACGGTGCATGAGCAGGGGGTGAGGGGAACAGGAGGGAGACACAGGGCATGAACGGGGGTTGGGGGTACAGGAGGGAGACACGGGGCATGAGAAGGGGGTGGGGGGGAGAAGGGAGACAAGGGGCATGAACATGTGGTGGGGAGGGTAAAGACGGGAGACACGGGGCAGAGGGTGGGAGGGAAAGAAGGGAGACACGGGGCATGAGCGTGGGGTGGGGGAGAAAGAAGGGAGACAAGGGGCATGAGCAGGGGGTTGGGGGAAAGAACAGAGAAACGGGGAATGAGCGGGGGGTGGGGGGGAAGAAGGGAGACACGGGGCATGAGCGGGGGAAAGAAGGGATACACGGAGCATGAGCGGGGGTGCGGGGGAAAGAAGGGAGTCATGGGGCATGAGCGGGGGTGCGGGGGAAGAAGGGAGACCCGGGGCATGAGCAGGCGGTGGGGAGGAAAGAAGGGAGACCCGGGGTATGAGCGTGGGGAGAAAAAAAGGGAGGCACGGGGCACGAGCGGGGGTGGGGGGAAGAAGGGAGATACGGGGCATGAGCGGGGGATGGGGGGAAGAAGGGAGACACGGGGCATGAGTGGGGGTGGGGGAAACATGGCAGACAAGGGGCATGAGCGGCTGTTGGGGGGGTCACAGGGCATGAGCAGGGGGTCAGGGGGAAAGAAGGGAGTCACGGGGCATGAGTGGGGGGTGGGGTGGAAAGAAGGGAGACACGGTGCATGAGCAGGGGGTGGGGTGGACAGGAGGGAGACACGGGGCATGAGCGAGGTGTGGGAGGTACAGGAGGGAGACACGGGGCATGAGCAAAGGGTCGGGGGTACAGGTGGGAGACACAGGGCATGAGCGGCGGTGGGGCGTACAGGAGGGAGACATGGGGCATGAGAAGGGGGTGGGGGGGAGAAGGGAGACACGGGGCATGAGCAGGTGGTGGGGAGGGTAAAGACGGGAGACACAGGGCAGAGGGTGGGGGGGAAAGAAGGGAGACACGGGGCATGAGCGTGGGGTGGGGGAGAAAGAAGTGAGACAAGGGGCATGAGCAGGGGGTGGGGGGAAGAAGGGAGACACGGGGCATGAGCGGGGGGGAAGGAAGGGAGACACAGGGCATGAGCGGGGGGTTGGGGGAAAGAAGGGAGAAATGGGGAATGAGCAGGGGGTGGGGAAGAAGAAGGGAGACACGGGGCATGAGCGGGGGAAAGAAGGGATACACGGAGCATGAGCGGGGGTGCGGGTGAAAGAAGGGAGACATGGGGCATGAGCAGGGGTGTGGGGGAAGAAGGGAAACCCGGGGCAGGGGGTGGGGGGAAAGAAGGGAGACACAGGGCATGAGCAGGGGGTGGGGGGTACACGAGGGAGACACGGGGCATGAATGGGGGGTGGGGGGGACAGGGGAGACACGGGACATGAGCAGGGGTAGGGGGAACAGGAGGGAGACACAGGGCATGAACGCGGGGTAAGGGGTAACACGAGGGAGACACGGGGCATGAGCGGGGTGGGGGGAACAAGGCAGACATGGGGCATGAGCGGGGGGTGGGGGGAAAGAAGAGAGACAAGGGGCATGAGCGGTGGGTGGGGGGAAAGAAGGGAGACACGGGGCATGAGCAAGGGGTGGGGTGGAAGAAGGGAGACACGGGGCATGAGCAGGGGGTGAGGGGGATGAAGGGAGACACGGGGCATGAGCGGGGGTGGGGGGAAAGAAGGGAGACATGGGGCATGAGCAGGGGGTGGGGGGAAAGAAGGGAGACACGAGGCATGAGCAGGGGTGGGGGGTACAGGAGGGAGACACGAGGCATGAGTGGGGGGTGGGGGGAAGAAGGGAGACACGGGGCATGAGCGGGGGGTGGGGTGGAAAGAAGGGAGACATGGGGCATGAGCAGGGGGTGGGGGGAAGAAGGGAGACATGGGGCATGAACGGGGGTGGGGAGGGTAAAGAAGGGAGACACGGGGA
Source organism: Ambystoma mexicanum (assembly GCF_040938575.1). Taxonomy (NCBI): domain Eukaryota; kingdom Metazoa; phylum Chordata; class Amphibia; order Caudata; family Ambystomatidae; genus Ambystoma; species Ambystoma mexicanum. The sequence continues at coordinate 10,601,143 of NC_090921.1, read as the reverse complement.
ATGAGCGGGGGGGAGAAGGGAGACACAGGTCATGAGCGTGTGGTGGGGGGAAAAGAAGGGAGACACTGGCATGAGCAGGGGTGGGGGATCGAATGGAGACATGGGGCATGAGCGGGGGGTGGGGGGGGAAGATGGGGGACACGGGGCATGAGCGGGGGCAGGGGGGAAAGAAGGGAGACAAGGGGCATGAGCGAGGGGTGGGGGGAAAGGAAGGGAGACACGGGGCATGAGCGGGGGATGGTGGGGAAGAAGAGAGACACGGGGCATGAGCGGGAGAACGAAGGGAGACACGGGGCATGAGTGGGGGTGCGGAGGAACGAAGGGAGACACGGGGCATGGGCGGGGGATGGGGGGGAAAGAATGGAGAAACGGGGCATTAGCCGGAGGTGGGGGGGGAAGAAGGGAGACACGGTTCATGAGCGGGGGGTGGGGGGAAAGAAGAGAGACACGGGGCATGAGCGGTGGGTGGGGGGGAAAGAAGGGAGACACGGGGCATGAGCGGGGATGGAGGGGGATGAAGGGTGACACGGGGCATGAGCGGGGGTGGGGGGGTAAGAAACGAGACACGGGGCATGAGCGGGGGGTGGGGGGAAAGAAGGGAGACACAGGACATGAGTGGGGGGTGGGGGGAAAGAAGGGAGACACAGGGCATGAGCAGGGGGTGGGGGTGAACAGGGGAGACACGTGGCATGAGCAGGGGGTGGGGGGGTACACACGGGAGACATGGGGAATGAGCGGAGGCGTGGGGGGAACAGGAGGGAGACACGGGCATGAAAGGGGGGTGGGGGAACAGGAGGGAGACATGGGGCATGAACAGGGGGTGGGGGTAACACGAGGGAGACATGGGGCATGAGCAGGGGGTGGGGGAACAGGGCAGACACGGGGCATGAGCGGGGGTGGGGGGGGAAGAAGGGAGACACAGGGCATGAGCGGGGGGTGGGGTGGCAAGAAGGCAGACACGGTGCATGAGCAGGGGGTTGGGGGACAGGAGGGAGACACGGGGCATGAGCGAGGGGTGGTGGTACAGGAGGGAGACATGGGGCATGAGCAAAGGGTGGGGGTACAGGAGGGAGACACGGGGCATGATTGGGGGTGGGGGGTTCAGGAGGGAGACACGGGGCATGAGCAGGGGGTGGGGGGAAGAAGGGAGACACAGGGCATGAGCGGGTGGTGGGGAGGGTAAAGACGGTAGACACAGGGCAGGGGGTGGGGCCGAAAGAAGGGAGACACGGGGCATGAGCGTGGGTTGGGTGAGAAAGAAGGGAGACACGGGGCATGAGCAGGGGGTGGGGGGAAGAAGGGAGACACGGGGCATGAGTGGGGGGTGGGGGGAAAGATGGGAGACACGGGGCATGAGAGGGGAGTTGGGGGAAAGAAGGGAGAAACGGGGAATGAGCGGGCGGTGGGAGGAAGAAGGGAGACATGGGACATGAGCGGGCTAAAGAAGGGATACACCGAGCATGAGCGGCGGGTGCGGGGGAAAGAAGGGAGACACAGGGCATGAGCGGGGAGTGCGGGGGAAGAAGGGAGACACCGGGCATGAGCGGGGTGGGGGGGAAGAAGGGAGACACGGGGTATGAGCGTTGGGAGAAAAAAAGGGAGGCACGGGGCACGAACGGGGGTGGGGCGGAAGAAGGGAGATACAGGGCATGAGCGGGGGGTGAGGGGGAAGAAGGGAGTCACGGGGCATGAGCGGGGGTGGGGGGAACAGGGCAGACAAGGGGTGTGAGCAGGGGTGGGGGGGTCACGGGGAATGAGCAAGGGGTGGAGGGACACGGGGCATGAGCTGGGGGTGGGGGGTACATGAGGGAGACACGGGGCATGAGCGGGGGTAAGGGGAACAGGAGGGAGACACAGGGCATGAACGCGGGGTAGGGGGTAACACGAGGGAGACACGGGGCATGAGCGGGGTGGGGGGAACAAGGCAGACATGGGGCATGAGCGGGGGGTGGGGGATACAGGAGGGAGACACGGGGCATGAGCGGGGGTGGGGGGAACAGGGCAGACATGGGGCATGAGCGTGGGGTGGGGAGTAACACAAGGGAGACACGGGGCATGAGCGGGGGGTGGGGGGAACACGATGGAGACACGGGGCATGAGCAGGGTGTGGGGGAGACACGGGGCATGAGCAGGGGGATGGGGAACAAGGGAGACAAGGGGCATGAGCGGGTGTGGGGGTTAATAGGGGAGACACGGGGCATGAGCGGGGGTGGGGGGACAGAAGGGAGACATGGGGCATGAGTGGGTGTGGGGCATGAGCAGGGGGTGGGGGGTACAGGAGGGAGACACGGGGCATGAGCGGGGGGTAGAGAATACAGGAGGGAGACACAGGGCATGAGCGGGAGGTGGAGGAAGAAGGGAGACACAGGGCATGAGAGGGGGGTAGGGGGAAAGAAGGGAGTCACGGGGCATGAGTGGGGGGTGGGGTGGAAAGAAGGGAGACACGGTGCATGAGCAGGGGGTGAGGGGAACAGGAGGGAGACACAGGGCATGAACGGGGGTTGGGGGTACAGGAGGGAGACACGGGGCATGAGAAGGGGGTGGGGGGGAGAAGGGAGACACGGGGCATGAGCAGGTGGTGGGGAGGGTAAAGACGGGAGACACGGGGCAGAGGGTGGGAGGGAAAGAAGGGAGACACGGGGCATGAGCGTGGGGTGGGGGAGAAAGAAGGGAGACAAGGGGCATGAGCAGGGGGTTGGGGGAAAGAACAGAGAAACAGGGAATGAGCGGGGGTGGGGGGGAAGAAGGGAGACACGGGGCATGAGCAGGGGAAAGAAGGGATACACGGAGCATGAGCGGGGGTGCGGGGGAAAGAAGGGAGACATGGGGCATGAGCGGGGGTGCGGGGGAAGAAGGGAGACCCGGGGCATGAGCAGGCGGTGGGGAGCAAAGAAGGGAGACCCGGGGTATGAGCGTGGGGAGAAAAAAAGGGAGGCACGGGGCACGAGCGAGGTGGGGGGAAGAAGGGAGATACGGGGCATGAGCGGGGGATGG